>NC_030823.1:1165402-1471507 GCF_001704415.2 Capra hircus
CAACTCTTGAGACCCCGTGAACTGCAGCACACCAGTCCTTCCTGTCCTTTACCATCTCCCGAAGTTTGCCCAAGTTCATGTCCATTGCATTGGTGAAGCCATCCAGCCATCTCATCCTCTGATGCCCTCTTCTTCTTCTGCCCTTAATCTTTCCCAACATTAGGAACTTTCCCAATGAATCAGCTGTTCTCATCAGATGACAAAAACAATGGAGATTCAGCTTCATCATCCATTCAGTAATGGAATATTACTCAGCCATAAAAAAATAATAATAATTACATTTGCAGCAATATGAATGTACCTAAAGATAGGCTTACTGAGTGAAGTAAGTCAGACAGAGGAAGACAAACATCTTATTATTTGTGGAATCTAAAAAAAGGAAAGTACAAAAAATTACACATGCTATATGAAAATCTGTTAAACTTTACATCCCACATTTTCTTTTTTAGGATTCACTTTTCTTCTTTATGAAGTAGTTCTTTCAGTGGGAGTCTGTGATTACTAAGGTTTCTGAGACATTTCATGCCTAAAGATGTCTTTACCTTTACTCTGGAATAATAGTCTCATTGGGCATAGAATGTTATATTTAACATTGTTTTATTTCACTATTTTGATGATTTTGTTCCATTGTTTTTTGGACATGCTGTTAAATATGAGAAAGTCTGGTATCAATCTGATTCTTATTTCTTGTTAAGTAATCTGTTCTACCTCTTTGGTAGCTTTTAATATTTCCTTTCCTAGTTCTCAAGTTTGGCTTTTAAATCTATTTTCTCCCTCATTTTCTATTTCGAGAAGAAAGAGGAGGTTTCAGCAGTTGTTTCCCCTGCTCTCTTGACCCAGAACTTGGCTCTTGCATTACTAACTGGAGTGAATTTGTTTTGATGACACATACTCATCATTTTGAATTGTCTATTTTTATATGATGCTGCAGAAGCCTGATTAATATTAATAAATGGTGTCCTTTTAGTTCTTGTGTCTTCTTTTAGAGATTTCGCCCTTCTCTTCTTTCCAGCTATCAGCTGCCGCTTCACTCTAACGTCCATGTAACCAGCCATGGCAATCTCCTACATGTTGCTTGGCCTCTTCACTTCTCCCGGTCAGTTCAGAATGATTTCTTCTACCTTATTGTATAGAACAATTGTTTTCTCTCTAGCCCTGCCTCAAAACTCAGCTTGTGACTTCACTTTGAAACCTTACAGTATTATTCACATGCTCTAGTACACAATGGGATATCTCTTTTGACTTTTCTTTTTTCTGGCAGTTCAACAAACAGAAAGAAATGGTATAGAAATTTCTTCCCTTGTTGATGTAAATCTTGCCACTGTATTAGTGGGATTTGTGTCTGAGTCCTAATAATAAAGGCCCAAATTAGAGGGCTTAATCAAATAAATGCTTTTCTACTCCCACATAAATAAACCTCATAGTAGGAAGTTTGAAGCTAAAATTGTAGTTCTCCAGTCATCAGGGATCCAAGCACTTTCTATTTTTTCTGTTTGGCTTTCCTTAACAGAAAACTTTCAAACTCCCTTCATTGTCTCTTGGTGGTCGCAAGATGGTTGCTAGATCTCCAGCCATCTCAACCATATTCCAGCCAGGTCAAAGAGGGGCTTCCCTGGTGGCACAGTGGTAAAAAATCTGCCCGCCAGTGTAGGGGACATGGGCTGGATCTCTGGTCCAGGAGGATCTCACAAGACTGGAGCAACCAGGCCTGTGTGCCACAGCTATTGAGCCTGTGCTCCAGAGTCTACATGCCATGACTGCTGAAGCCTTTGCACCCAGGGTTGGTGCTCCACAGCAAGAGAAGCCATTGCTATGAGCAGCCTGATACTACTAGAAAGTGGGCCCTGACCACCGCAGCTAGGAGAAACCTGCAGCAGTGAAGACCCAGCACAGCCAGAAATAAATACATACACGATTATTTTAAAATTAAAAATAAGACGCGTACGATTCATAAAAAAAGAGGAAAGTGGGAAAGGGCAAAAAGTTATGCCTCTTTAGGTGAAGTTCCCATATACCTCACTGTGGCAATGAAAAAAAAATAGAGGAATGAGTTTTTCTTTTCTTTCCTGAGAGCAAAGAAGATAGAGAACAGTAAGGAGGACTGGTCACTCCTAGTTTGTGCTTTAACTGCTCCTAATCTGAAGTCTGTAACTAAGTTGGCTCTTCTGACATTTTGCACCTATTATCCTGAGGATACAAATTGCATCCTGTATCTGGTGCTCACCTTTATAACTCTCTTTGCAAACCACCCCTTGCAGTAGTTCCCTTTTTGAAAACAGAAAAAATGCCACAGTACAATACGCAAAAGACAGTGGACCCAGCTATGGGCCACCAGACCGCCAGACCCAATTGCTGGAGGCCAGCCTATGACTGTTTTTGAAACAAAGCAAAGAAAGAATAAGATCCTCATACCTTTGTTCCTCATCTGTTACCCTTGACTGCAAGCCCTTTTCTTATATAATCCCCCAGATTCCTCATGGAGAGGGGGGCATTGTTTTGAGGCATGAACCTATCGTGTTTTCTCCCTCTGCTGGATGAAGATTAAAACCACCTTTCTATTTCCTCCAAACTCTGTCTCTGTGTTTTGTTTTGTTTTTTAATTTGTCTTCAGTGGCAGAGAAAGCTAAGATTTCAGCGGTTGCATCACCTATTCCATTTATGTTTCATTGGTCATTCCTAGCTACAAGGGAAATATATTAGTCTCAAATACACTGAAAATATTGCCTCGTATACAATCACTTTTGATGGCTCTACAGTGTACCTTAGCCTATGGTAGAACAGACTCAACTCTTTCTCTTAAGGCAGGGAATATTATTTTTGCATCTCTTTATGCTTAGGAGTATTAAGAATTAAGAGTTAATTTCAGCTGGAAAAGAGGAATGGGGAGAAAGGCAGAGCAAAATCAGAACAGAAAGGAGCAGGGTTGAATTGAGAGGAATGAAATCAGGTGGGCAAGTTCGTCCTGAGGGCCCGTAGCAGCTTCCCCTAACCCCAGACTGCCCCCTCCCATTCCTTTTCCCCTTCCTCCTCCTCTTCCTCCTCCTCCTGTCTCCTCCCAGCCAAGCCTGGCTTCCATTCAAAGTTTCCGGAAATCCCCTACCCAATCTCCAGCTTTCGGAACAATGACCCTCAGGAGACGATTCCCATTGTCCTTGGAACTAGAACAATGAGAGAGTAGAGGCTCCTCTCTGGCTTCAGGCTAAGTCCCTGCTCTTAGCTTCCCCCAAAGTAAAAACTCCCTCAACTCTCCAATCACTGTCCTCTTCTGTAGAGAGCCCGGAAGTTGGGGGAGGGAGACGAAAAGCACTTTCCATCCACGGCTTCTGAGGCTTAAAGTCAATGCCAGCCCCTCAAGTACAGCCTGGGGCCTGTCCTCTCTTAGCTGGAACTAAGAAGGAGTCTGTCTGCAGGTCAGGGTGTCCACTGGACACCTGAGCATACTGGGGGGGTGGCAGGCAAACCCAAGGCCTTAGTCCTATACTAAGTGATGACTTAATGTCTCCTGTCATTGAAATGACAGAACCACAGGCCATTCTAAAGGAATTGGCAGTTTTATGTTACTGCCAGCCTCTCTTCCACTCCCAGCTCTGACCCTAGGAGACCCCTGTCCCCTGCCTTACCCAGTTCTGCCAAAAGAGCCCTTAGATAGGGGGAGGGGTGCGGGCGGGGCTTTTTTTGCACCATCCTGGCGCCTGACAGGATCGGATTACTGGAGGCAGTCTGGATTTGAATGTGCAAATAAACAGAAGTCGCTTTGATCCAGGAGGCTGAAAGGGAGGGGGAAGAAAAATGAGTGCCCTGGTCAGAGACGTGCATGCTGGGCACTTGAGAGAGGGTTTGGGGGAGGCGGTGTGTGAGCATGTCCTATCCCTTTGACTGGACCCTAAACCTACTTTTTTAAAAAAAGAGGAAGAGATCCAGAAAGAGACAGGGACCCGCTTTAGGCATTTCGGACTTCCCCCTGGAACCAAATACCCCATTGGCCTTCCTCACTGTTACCAGGAGGGGAATGGGTAGTTTGTACCCCACCCTCCCTCCAGGCTCTCCCGCCTTCGGGACATTTTGGGTGCCTCTTAGGAGAGCAAGAACTATGGAGTGTGCGTGGCTCAGGGTGGGGCCATAGGTTGGGAGTGGGTAGGGCCTATTGTCTCCCTGGGCACCAGTCCACAGCCACAGGCAGGCTTAGAGAAGGAGAGACAAAGGAGAACGTGGAAGAGCACAAAGGCAGCAAGGAATGAAAGGGTAAGTAAAGGCAAACAAAAGTGAGCCGGGGGAGACAAAAGCCGGGAACAATATTCCCCAGGCAATAGGCTTGGGAACAATAGGGACACTGACAGGGCCACAAAGACACCAGTGTCTCCAAGTAGACGTTATCTCAGGCAGTGGTTGGCAGCCCCGCTCTGGCTGCAGCTATTTTCAGGGCTGCTTTTGTGCCATGCTGAACAATATTCCTTGCATGGCTGCTGATAGAAAGATGAGAAGGTTTCTGTTTGATTCTCCTCTTCCTTCCCTCCCCCTTCCCCCTCTTCCAACCCCCACCAGCTCAGGCATTCTGAGCTCAATCAACTGGCCTGGTAAGGAAGTGTGTGTGAATGTGTGTGTGTGTGTGTGTGTGTGCGCGTGTGTGAGGACCAAGGGGCCTGGGGGAGGCCCTCTCTCAGACTCTCCAGTCGCCCTCCGCCTTAGCAGGGCCACCGTGGAGGGTAGAGAGTGGGGATTAAGGCTGGGCAAGCAGGGACTGGAGAACTGGATTGTGGCGGGAGACTGTTCAGGGAAGTGGTTTCTGCCCAACAATCATGAGTCTAGCCTGAGCTATTCACTGTGAAAAGGCCTACTCAGCAAGTGTTTTGCTTGTTGTGGACAGCTAATGCCATAAGGGGAATCACCTGATCCTTCCACCATCTTCCTCTGGGCCAGCGAGGTTCCCCACCCCATCCCTCTTACCGTCGCTCTCCCATTTTTGTTTATAGTTTTACCAGTTTTTTGACTTCCTCTCAACTCCTCCCTCCCTAACCTTTGCCACTCTGAGTTGAACCTAAAGGATCAAGGTCCTTAGCTTGAAAGACTGCTTCATAATATTGGCTCTTCTGAAGGCCCCATGACCATTCCCATCCGAGCACACACAATCCCTATCCACAGTGTTAGCCATTTCCTGCTGAGTATCTCCTCCATTCCTTCTTGGGGGAACTCAGAGACGTCCTTTCTCAGAGCTACGTTGTGCATAAGGCTGTGTACTCTTAGTTTTCTCAGGGATGCAGCCCAATACATTTGACATTGTGTGACTAGAAAGAACACTACACTTTTTCATGGAACTGGTTTTCTTCTTGGTTTTATTCATCTGTTTGGGATAGTTTTCTAGGTGGTTAAGATAACACATTTCAGATTCCTGGCTTCCCCCCACACACACACACACACAAAAAAAATGAGGCCAAACTTCTTGGGAAGGCAAGGCATTGATACAAAAGCTTCGAAAAGAATGCCTTCCTAAGAGTCCAGACACTCAGAAGTGGACCAAGAAATTCAAGCCATCACTTAATTTGCAGCTATCTGTTCAGACTTCTCAATGTAAGTCAGCACTTTGAAGGCAGGAAATACATATTTTACACCTCTGTTGGCTACTTCATACAATCATGGCACCGAATAAATTCATCGAGAACTGCTGAATTGCACCAAATTTTGAGAATCAGAAGGGACCTTAAAACTCATCTAGTACCTTACTCTTCCAAATGTGACCCCTAAACCAGCAGGATTAGCATCACCTGGAAGTTTATTAGAAATGAAGAGTCTCAAACTGTACCTCAGAACTGCTGAATCAGAACCTGCATTTTGATGAGCTATCCGGGTACTTCATATGCTCCTTGAGAAGCACTGGCCTCGCAGAGCTGCTCCTGCCCTGCCTCCTCGCAGTTGCTGCCCATTTCATGGCAGTGCCGCCATTCACAGCCTGCAATCACTGAAACTGCGAGCTGTACCACACCGGCCTGTAGAGAAGAGCTTAGTATCTGTGGTAACAATCTAATCTGCCTGGAATCAAGTCTTAAGAAATGGGACCTTTTACCTAGCATATACCCGATCAAAGGCTGTGTGTGTGTGTGTTTAAGATATTCACTTTTTATTTATTTTTGGCTGCATCAGTTCTTACTTGCAGCACAAGGGAACTTTGTTGCAGCATGCAGGCTCTCTAGTTGTGGTGCAAGAGCTCCAGGGTGCATGGGCTCAGTAGTTGCAACCACTGGACCACCAGGGAGGTCCCTCAGTGAAAGCTTGTTAAGGGAAAGGCTTTAAAACTCCATTATGACCTCCTGGGATGATCTCTGTGGTAGATACTTTTATGGACCAACTTGACTGGGACATGGGCACCCAGACATTTGGTAAAACATTATTCTGATTGCGTCTGTGAGGGTGTTTCTGGATGAGGTAAACATTTGAATTGATGGGCTAAGTAAAGCAGATTGCCCTCCCTAATGTGAATGGGCCTCATCCAATCAGTTGAAGACCTGAACAGAACAAAATGCTGAATACGAGGAAACTCCTTGGGCCTGTCAGCCTTCAGCTGGGATGTTGGTCTTCTCCTGTCTTTGGACTTGAACCGAAACATCAGCTCTTCTTTGGTCTCAAGCCCGCCAACTTTTCAACTGAAATTTACTTCATTAATTCTCTGGGTTCTCAGGCCTTTGGACTTGAGTTAGAACTTAAAGGTGATTCTGGTGAGATTTCAGATGGAAATAAAGAACACGTTGTTGGAAATTAGAGGAAAGGTTATCCTTGTCGCAAAATGGCAAAAAGCATGGCCATGCTTACGTCTTGATGTTTTGTGGAAGGTAGAATTTATGAACTGTAAAACTGGATATTTAACTGAGGAGATTTTCAAGCAAAGTATTGAAGGAGTGGCTTGATTCCTCCTAACTCATAGTAAAATGTGAAAGGAGAGCAATGAATTGAAGAACCCCAGTATCAGAGCTGTGGAGGTGGGACCACGGCTCTACCTCTTAAGCAGAAAAGAACCAGAACTTCAAGATTTGGAAAATTATCCTATTCATGTTGTAAAAAGAGAGAGAAAGAAACTTTGTTGCCAAGAGAATCCTAAGGGTACATGAACAACCATCTGATAAAGTGATCTTGGTTGTAATTCCTGGACTTAATCAGTTCATCTCAGCAGAAGCCAGGAATATAGATGTGATTGTACCCGATTATACCTGACTTCCTGGTGGCTCAGATGGTAAAGAGTCCAGCTGCCATGCAGGAGACCAGGGTTCAATCCCTGGGTCGGGAAGATCCCCTGGAGAAGGAAATGGCAACCCACTCCAGTACTCCTGCCTGGAGAATTCCATGAACAGAGGAGCCTGACGAGCTGCAGTCCAAGAAGTCATGAAGAGTTGGACATGACTGGGCGAGTTTCACTTATTTTCACTTACACCTGGAAAAACACGGTCAATGTGAACTAAAGGAGACAGAGAAAATGAAATAAAACGAAGCAAGGCTATTGGACTTTTTTAGGTTTTAAGAAGCGGACTGTAGGGCTGTTAGGCTGTAAATGTCTCCTAGCCTTCAAAAAGAGGAAGAATAACTGCTCAGGTAATGCAGAGACCATTAGGGCTGCCTCCTTGGTTTCAAAGGGTGAGGCCATCGTCTTGGTTTCAACAGGACAGACAGCCTCCAGGGTGGAGCTGCCCAGAGCCTTGGGGGCAGGAGCCCCAGTACCAGAGCTGTGAAGGTGGAACTCCTGCTGCCATGGGTCCTGAAGGCAGGACACCCACCCCAGTGGGTCTAGCAGACAGGGCACTGAGCAAAAGTGGATTACTGCAAACCTTAAGAGCTAATGAACTTTACCTTGCTTGGGACCCACCAACCATTTCTTCCTTTGGATTCCTCCCATTTGGAATGGGAATGTCTATCCTATGCCTGCCCACCATTGTAGTTTGGAAGCGCATAATTTGTCTGGTTTGGTGGCACTAACAGTAAAGAACCCGCCTGCCGATGCTGGAGACGTAGGAGATGCAGGTTTGATCTCTGGGTCAGGTAGTTCCCCTGGAAAAGGGAACGGCAACGCGTTCCAATATTCTTGCCTGGAGAATCCCCATGGACAGAGGTGCCTGGTGGGCTATAGTCCACAGGGTCGCACAGAGTCAGCACGCACCAGGATCACAGCTGAAGAATTTTGCCTTAGGATGATTTTACCCCTCAGGCGTCATGTATACCGCTTTCGATGACATTTATCTGAGACTTTAAACTTCAGAGTTGATACTGGAATAAGCTGACTTTGGGGGCTGTTGGGATGGAGTTAATGTATTTTGCAGGCAATAAGACATGAATCTGGGGGGCTAGGAGTGAAATGCTATGAGTCAAATTGTGCCCCTCTAAATTCATATCTTGAAGCCCTACCTCCCAGTGTGACTGCATTTGGAGTAATAAAGTAATTAAGGTTAAATGAAGTCATAAGGGTGGGACCCTGATAAGTTTATGTAACAGGAGACACCAGAGAGCTCATTCTCTCTCCCCACCCTGTGAGGACACAGGGAGAAGGCAGCCAGGAAGAGAGTCTTTATCAGAAACCGACCCTGCTGGACCTTGATCTGGGACTTTTCAGTCTTCAGAACCGTGAGAAAATACATTTGTCTAGGCCACCCAGTCATTAGTGTCTAGTGATGGCAGCTCGAGCTGGTTAATGCAGTCCCTTCTGACGGGAGAAAGGAGAGGTCTCAAGGCCTGCGCAGGGCGGAACGAAGGACACGGCAGAGGGCACGCCGAGTCTCATCACTCCTCCAGGGCAACACGGCAACATCTCCTCCTCTCCTCTGCTGTCTTCAGTGCAAAGCAACAGCAAAGTGAGCCGCTTGGGGCTGCTGCCTGTCCTATAGCTCAAAGCAGTTCCTAGGTGGCGATGAGCATTCAAAACCCTTATGATTATCTCAATTCAAAACTCTGTTCTTAGATTGAAAAATTTTGTTGCTGTTGTTCAGGCAACGCCCTATCTTCTCAATCTGTGGAAAGTTACAAAGGAATAAAGGTTAAATTTTTACAATTATGATTTTTTTTCTCCCATAGGCTGGGGAAAAAAAGCACCTTTGTTAGTATCTGCTTATAAACAGCTTTATTCATGTGGTTGTTTTAATCCTAGTATACAATTTCATCACCTTCTATAAAGATCATCATGACTCCTATGTACTCAAGCAATCTAAACGAATTTATAAACAATTGCTGAGGGTTTGTTTGACAGTCTTCCTCCACCAAACCAGTCAATTCCCTCCAATGAAATGAGTAACAGTGTAACTTGTGATCTATGGGCAGTCAAGTTTTGGGAGGAGGGGAGAGTAGCTGGGGCTGGCAATCTACTGGCCAGCCCAACTGGAAAATCAGCTTTTCAGCAGTTTCCTCCTGACTCCTCCCAGCCCATTTACCTCAGGTATCCTCCACGCCCACTCCCCAGATTACGGTAGGGCAGAGAAGAGGACAAATATTAAGGTTTCAGATAAATGACCATTGAGCATATTTATAATTAGTTCTGAATTCTCAGCACCAGAGGACCGGAATAGAGGCATGCTCGGTATTTTCAGCACTTGCAAAGGCCAGCCACTGCAACAGCAGCTGTGTCCTTGCACCCCTAGTCCACACACACGGCCATCAGGAGGACTGCGGTGAGTCTCAGGGGTTCTCTCCTTCCTCCTGCCTGTTCATGTGTCTTCTGACATGATCTGATTATCACAGACTGACTACCTCCGGTATATATGAGTATGGGTACACAGGGTGACATCACCTTCCAGAGTCTGAGAACCCTGTGTGATCAAGGCAGCTGGTACTAGGAGATGGCTCACAGTCCCCAAAGAAGTTCAACAAAGTGGAAATTGAGTTACGGCAGTGGTGACCTAGGATGGGGAGCTGGGAGCCTACTCATAGAGCTATGAGGGTAGCAGAATGTACTGCCCCCAAATATGCCACCTTGGCATAAGAATGATTTTGAGCTGAAGGCAACTGAGGAGAAACAGACACAAAAAAGCTCTCTGCCCTCCCCCTACTTGCCCAGAAGCAGGACATAAATTTGTAAAGGTGTCCCCATCCCCTGTTCAAGAAGGACAGAGGTAAATCACAACTCTGGAAAATCACATCCCCATGGAAAAGAAATGCAAAAAAGTAAAATGGCTGTCTGAAAAGGAAAGATATAAGCATCTGAATGCAGAGTTCCAGAGAATAGCAAGAAGAGATAAGAAAGCCTTCTTCAGCTATCAATGCACAGAAATAGAGGAAAACAACAGAATGGGAAAGACTAGAGATCTCTTCAAGATCTCTTCAAGACTTTGGGGGCTGTAGGGATGGAGTTAATGTATTTTGCAGGCAATAAGACATGGATCTGGGGGGCTAGGAGTGGAATGCTATGAGTCAAATTGTGCCCCTCTAAATTCATATCTTGAATTAGAGATACCAAGGGAACATTTCATGCAAAGATGGGCTCAATAAAGGAAAGAAATGGTATGGACCTAACAGAAGCAGAAGATATTAAAAAGAGGTGGCAAGAATACACAGAAGAACTGTACAAAAAAGATCTTCACGACCCAGATAATCATGATGGTGTGATCACTCACCTAGAGCCAGACATCCTGGAATGTGAAGTCAAGTGGGTCTTAGAAACCATCACTATGAACAAAGCTAGGGGAGGTGATGGAATTCCAGTTGAACTGTTTCAAATCCTGAAAGATGATGCTGTGAAAGTGCTGCACTCAATATGCCAAAAAATTTGGAAAACTCAGCAGCGGCCACAGGACTGGAAAAGGTCAGTTTTCATTCCAATCCCAAAGAAAGGCAATGCCAAAGAATGCTCAAACTACCGCACAGTTGCACTCATCTCACATGCTAGTAAAGTAATGCTCGAAATTCTCCAAGCCAGGCTTCAGCAATATGTGAACCGTGAACTTCCTGACGTTCAAGCTGGTTTTAGAAAAGGCAGAGGAACCAGAGATCAAATTTCCAACATCCGCTGGATCATGGAAAAAGCAAGAGAGTTCCAGAAAAACATCTATTTCTGCTTTATTGACTATGCCAAAGCCTTTGACTATGTGTATCACCATAACCTGTGGAAAATTCTGAAAGAGATGGGAATACCAGAGCACCTGACCTGCCTCTTGAGAAATCTGTATGCAGGTCAGGAAGCAACAGTTAGAACTGGACATAGAACAACAGACTGGTTCCAAATAGGAAAAGGAGTACGTCAAGGCTGTATATTGTCACCCTGCTTATTTAACTTATATGCAGAGTACATCATGAGAAATGCTGGACTGGAAGAAACACAAGCTGGAATCAAGACTGCAGGGAGACATATCACTCACCTCAGATATGCAGATGACACCACCCTTATGGCAGAAAGTGAAGAGGAACTAAAAAGCTTCTTGATGAAAGTGAAAGAGGAGAGTGAAAAAGTTGGCTTAAAGCTCAACATTCAGAAAACAAAGATCATGGCATCCGGGCTCATCACCTCATGGGAAATAGATGGGGAAACAGTGGAAACAGTGTCAGACTTTATTTTTTTGGGCTCCAAAATCACTGCAGATGGTGACTGCAGCCATGAAATTAAAAGACGCTTACTCCTTGGAAGAAAAGTTATGACCAACCTAGGTAGCATATTCAAAAGCAGAGACATTACTTTGCCGACTAAGGTCCGTCTAGTCAAGGCTATGGTTTTTCCTGTGGTCATGTATGGATATGAGAGCTGGACTGTGAGGAAGGCTGAGCGCCGAAGAATTGATGTGTTTGAACTGTGGTGTTGGAGAAGACTCTTGAGATTCCCTTGGACTGCAAGGAGATCCAACCAGTCCATTCTGAAGGAGATCAACCCTGGGATTTCTTTGGAAGGAATGATGCTAAAGATGAAACTCCAGTACTTTGGCCACCTCATGCGAAGAGTTGACTCATTGGAAAAGACTCTGATGCTGGGAGGGATTGGGGGCAGGAGGAGAAGGGGACACAGGGGATGAGATGGCTGGATGGCATCACCAACTCAATGGATGTGAGTCTGAGTGAACTCCAGGATTTGGTGATGGACAGGGAGGCCTGGCATGCTGCAGTTCATGGGGTCGCAAAGAATCAGACACGACTGAGCGACTGAATTGAACTGGACCCTTATTAGCCCAGAAATGTCACCAGAAAGATCTACATCGCAAACTTTACTGAAACAACTCCTATCCCCCATTAGTTCATCCATATATTAATATTCACCTTCCCTCCAACTGCTCCCTTAGAAGCTCAAAGTCCTTTTCCTTTGTCTTGTCACTTCTCCAAAAATTTGCTTTGAAGATACTATATAAGCCCAGGTTCTAACCGCCACTTTGAGTTACTCATCATCAAGGGCTCTCTGTATATGTTCCGTTCACATGTTAATAAACTTGCGTTTGTTTTCTCTTGTTAATCTGTCCTTTATCAATCTAATTCACAGGCCCCCAGGCAGTGAACCTAAAATGGGGAGAGGGAAAACAGCTTTTCCTCTCCTGTATCAGGGGAATGCCTCTGGGGCCCTTAGAGAAATGATGGGAGGGTTGTGTTGCTGTTGTGGCTCTTGCTCAGTCCCTAAGTCAGGAATAACTATTTGCAGCCCCATGGACTACAGCACGCCAGAGTCCCCTGTCCTTCACTATCTCCTGGTGAAAGCGCAAGTGTCAGCCACTCAGTCGTGCCCAGCTCTGTGCAACCGCGTGGGCCTCAGCGGCCCACCAGGCTCCTCTGCCATGGGATTCTCCAGGCAAGAACACTGGAGTGGGGTGCCATTTCCTTCTCCAGGAGTTAGCTCAAATTTTTGTCCATTGAATGGGTAATGCTCTCCAACCATCTCATCCTCTGCCTCTCCTTCTCCTTCTGCCCTCAGTCTTTCCCAGCAGCAGGGTCTTTTCCATTGAGTCAGGTCTTTGCATAAAGTGATTAAAGTATTAGGGTTTTAGCTTCAGCATCAGCCCTTCCAATGAATATTCAGGTTTGATTTCCTTTAGGATTAACTGGTTTGATCTCCTTGCTGTCCAAGGAACTCTTTGGGAGTCTTCTCCAGCACCACAGTTCAAAGTATCAATTCTTCAGCGCTCAGCCTTCTTTATGGTCCACCTCTCACATCCATACATGACTACTGGAAAAACCATAGCTTTGACTCTATGGACCTTTGTCAGCAAAGTGATGTGTCTGCTTTTTAATATGCTGTCTAGATTGGTCATAGCTATCCTTCCAAGCATCTTTTCATTTCATGGCATCAGTTGCTCTCCACAGTGATTTGGGAGCCCAAGAAAATAAAATCTGCCACTGTTTCCATTGTTTCCCCATCTATTTGCCATGAAGTAACGGAACCAGATGCCATGATCTTCATTTTTTGAATGTTGAGTTTCAAGCCAGCTTTTCCACTCTCCTCTTTCACTTTCATCAAGAGGCTCTTTAGTTTCTCTTCACTTTCTACTAAGAGTTACATCATCTGTTTATCTGAGGTTGTTGATGTTTCTCCTGACTATCTTGATTCCAGCTTGTAACTTATCCAGTCTGGCATTTCTATGATGTATTCTGCATATAAGTTAAATAAACAGGGGGACAATATACAGCCTTGTCACACTCCTTTCCCAATTTTGAACTAATCTGTTGTTCCATGTCTGGTTCTAACTGTTGGTTTTTGACCTGCATACAAGTTTCACAGGAGGCAAGTGAGGTGATCTGGTACTCCCATCTCTTTAAGACATTTCCACAGTTTGTTGTGATCCACCAAAGTCTTTCATGTGGTCAGTGAAGCAGAAGTAGATAGTTTTCTGGAACTCCCTTGCTTTCACTGGGATCCAACAAATGTTGGCAATTTGATCTCTTGTTCCTCTGCCTTTCCTAAACCCAGGTTGTGTATCTGGAAGTTCTTGGTTCATACACTGTTGCAACCTAGCTTGAAGGCTTTTGAGCATTATCTTGCTAGCATATGAAAGAACTACAATTGTACAATAGTTTGAGCGTTCTTTGGCATTGCCCTTCCTTTGGATTGGGATGAGAACTGACCTTTTCCAGTCCTGTGGCCACTGCTGAGTTTTCCAAATTTGCTGACATATTGAGTACAGCACTTTAACAGCATCATCTTTTAGGATTTGAAACAGTTCAGCTGGAATTCCATCACCTCCACTAGCTTTGTTCATAGTAATGCTTCCTAAGGATGACTTCACACTACAGGATGTCTGGCTCTAGGTGAGTGATCACACCATTGCAGTTATCTGCGTCATTAAGTATAGTTCATTTTTGTATATAAGGTCGTTTCTGTATAGTCCCTCTGTGTATTCTTGCCACCTCTTCTTAAGCTCTTTTTATTGTTGTTGTTGATGGGAGGGTGAATCTCCAAAAATAAATAATCTTTTGAGTTGTAGAAAGTGAAGAAGGAATTTTAGCTTCCGCTGATGGATACGTAAGGCACACGTAAAACCACTGTAACTTGAGCTCTTATTTTTGAGTTAATAATGCAGGGTTTTGTTTGTTGTTTGTTTTGCCATAAACCCTAATTAGACCCGTAGAGCGAGTTCCAGCACTATGTACTGTCTACAACACCCGTGGCCCCCATGAGCTCCACATACCTGATGTACATCTGGAGGCAAGTGGGTTTTCAGTCTCCCTTTTAAAGACTCATTTGAAGTTGGCACACAGGAGGTTCACAGAGACTGCCATCTGAATGATGCCGCCTGGAATGAGCAATGATGTGGCCTGACCCATTTTTGCTTCACAAATTGATGCCCCATCAGTAAAGCCCCAAAGTCACCGCACTCCCTTTCCCAAACCATAGCCTTTGGTGCCGAGATTGCTCTAACACCCATTTTGTGGCTTTCCCTGCTATCTTGGAGAGAGATGTAATGTCAGCCCACCCTTGACTTTTCAGGAACTATTAATTTAGGCTGTGATGGTGAACTAGATGTCTAATACTAAGAACTACTTTCCTTCCAGGCAAGGAATTTTAAATTCTGAATCAAAATTTTCCTTCTTTTCTTCACACTTCATTCATTCTAGGGTCAAATCCTGAGTAACCCAGCCAGACTGCAGTCAGTGAGCACAGCCCCTTTCGGGGCCCATTGCCTCCTCAGCGCTACATTCATCTCGACTCTGAGATTTTGGTTTCTGGTCCTCGTTTCTGGTCTGAGTTTCTCCCTGAGTGACCCTGCTGCTAACATTAGGGGTTAAGCTGAGATGAAAGGCCTCATCTAATCCCGCCTCAGGATCAAAATTAAATCTGCAAATAATTTTCAATAGCCATCAAGTGTAAGGCACAGTCCTAGGGTGAGTACTGGAAGATGAGAAAGAGATACAATGAGTTGGGGCTATTCCAGCCTTTAAGTAGTTTATAGCTAGTTAGAGAGAGAGACCTAATCACAAGTGGAGTGAACTGATATGAAGTTTCAAGAAGATAATAAAATAAAAGTGAGAGGGAAGCATAAGAATGTTCAAAAAAGATAAAGGCTGTGTAGATAATAAGATGGACAATGGAAAATAAACCTTGAAGTAAAGATGGAATTAGCCAGGCAAAAAAGAGAAAGAAGACCATTATGGCTTTAGGAAATTATATAAACAAAGATACAGTCAGTTTTGCTCTAAGGCTTATTTTGAAAACATGAATTTGTTCTGACCTGGTTCATTTATTAAAGAGAAATTCGAGCACAATGCAAATCTTGGATTTGCTTATGCTTGATCTTACCCTGAGAAACGCTAGGCGAATGGACACAGATGCTCTTAACTGCACTAAGCAAGGTAGGAATACACAGGATGTATACAAGGCACACCCCTCAAATTTCTACCACCTAGCTAAGCTCACAAACTGTGTTACACCTCTCTTTCCAATTTTAGATAATCCCCTTCCACCCCTGACAACTCATAAGCTGCACCCCTTCTGACACCCACTTCCATGTGCCAAATTCAAGTCTGTTTCAAGGTATGTGCCGTACTTATTGTAATATTCACGCATTTCTGAACCATTTAACAGCATAAATTGTGCTGCCCTTTTATTAGGTTCCTGTGCTCTTTGTTGCTGTGGCTGACAAAGTTAAAGTATATTTAAGTTTTGTGACCTCTAACCCCATTTTCCCCATGTGATTTTTATTGTATGGCGTTTGCATAATGAGGTGATTTTTAGGAGCACATACATTATGTTATAGCAGAAGTGACTCCACAGGCTTTGGAATAAAAGGGATTCTTGGAGAACTGTGAGAAAGATGAGAATTGTAAGTAAATTTATTTAGGAGAATTTCCACACAGAAGGCTGGAATCAGATTCATTCATTTACTTATGCACTTACTTAACAAATACTTGTTGAGTGCAAGCTATCTGTCAGACTGTTCTAAGTGCTAGGGACATGACAGTGAGCAAAACAGACGAAAATACCTGCCCTTCAGAAGTTTACATCCTAGTTAAGGAGGAAGACCAAAACAAGATAAATAGCATAATTAATGCTAAGAAGAAAGCACAAAGCAGAAAAGTCAACGTAATGTCAGGGGATGAGTTCGGATACAGTGTCTCTGGATTAGTTATTGCTGTATGACAAACTACTCCAAAACTTAACAGCTGAAGTCATAAACATTTACTATTTCACACACGTCTAAGGTTGGGAAGTCAAGAATGACTTAACAGGAATGGTTCTGGCTCAGGATCTCTGAACTTGCAAACAAGATATTGACTATGAGCTTTCATGCTCAACTCACATGGCTGTTGGCAAGAGGTCTTGGTTCCTTGCCTCTCCATAGGACTGCTCATGACATAGTGGCTTGCTCTCTCAAACACAGAAAGAATGATTCGAGGAGGAGATCACATGCTCAGGATGGAAGCTGCAGGCCTCGATCACCTAATCTAAAGCAGCACATTGCTGCTTCTGCCATCACACGAACCAACCCTGGTACAATGTGGGAGGGCCACAAGGGTGTGAATGTCAGGATGCGGAAATCACTGGGGCCATGCTGGAGGCTGGCCACCACGGGGACCAAGGAAGGTCATCTAACATGATGACCTTTGGATTACTTTATTTATTTATTTTTATTTTGGCTCCGCCGGGTATTCATTGCAGAGCAATGAACTTTAGCTCTGGCGTGCAGGCTTATTTGCCGCCCCCCCCCCCATCCCCTGCATCAGAAGTGTGGAGTCTTAACCACTGGACCGCAGGGAAGTCACTGGATTACTTTTGAGGGAAGTGGAGGAGATGTCCATTAAGATGTCTGTGGGGGATGTCTGTCTCCTACAGAGATGGAACAGAGTGAACAAATATACATGCCTGGTTTGTCTGAAGGACAGCAATGTGCAGTGAGCTAGGGTAGAGTGAATGAGAGGGAGAGAAAGAGAAGAAGTCAAAGAGGGGATGGGGAGAGGAATGCTTTCATCTTTCTCTCAGCGAGATACACGTTTTAAGTCAAGAAGTGACATCATCTGACTTAGGACTTCACAAATCAAGTCTGGTTGCAGTGTTAACAATAGACCAACAAAAAGCAAAGTCAGGAACAGGAAGACAAGTTAGGAGCTTGAGAAATAATGATAGTCTAATTCTGGAAACATGCTGAAGGCAGAACAGACAGAATTTGCTGACGGTTCGGCCATGAAGAAAAGTCAAAGATGACACCACTTTCATTGTCAAAAAATGGAGTTGCCATTTATCTGCTTGGCAAGGCTAAGGAAGGGTGTTAAGGCAAACAGCAAGTGTTCACCTTTGGACACGTTAAGTTTGAAATGCCTGTTAGGCATCCAAGTGGAGACACAGGGTAAGCAACCAGATCACCAAGAATGGAGCTCTGGAAAGAGGTTCAGGTTAGGGGTACAAGTCGGGGAGCCATCAGGTGTAGAGAGAGTTTAAAACTCTGAGGCTGGATAAGATCGCCCAAGGAGTGGGTGCAGCCGAAAAGCTGCCAGACCCAAGGACTAACCCTGGGGCAGTGGAACCTTCAGCACGGGAAGGTGGGGGTTGAGAGGACCAGCAGAGAGGGCTCTGGAAGGGTGGCCAGAGAGGTAGGAATCGAGCCAGGTGAATATAGTGATGCAGAAGGCAAATGAGGAGGTTTCTTAGAGAAGACTTAGAGAGCCCCTTTGTCAAGTGCTGCTGAAAGGCTGAGACGTGGCCACTGGATGCAGCATGCAGAGGGCCTCAGCTACCGGAGCAGTTCTGATGGACTGGCGGAGGCAGAATCCTTTCTGAGGTGGCTTGAAAATAGAATAAAAGAAGAGAAATTAGAGACTGAATATGCTTTCTAATAATTTTGTGTGGAAGGAAGAAAGGAATTAGGGTCATAACTGAAGGGGAAAATGGAGTCGAGAGAGGCTTGTTTAAAGACGGGAGATATAACAGCATGTTCGTGAGCTGAGGAAATGATAGGAAAGCACTAATCAGACCAGGGATGCAAAGGGGAGAATTACCGAGGCAAAATCTTGAGTGGGTGAGAGAGAGCCAATAGAAACTGGCCTGCCTGGAGGGGTTGTCCTCGTCCAGAAGGATAGTGACTATAGAAGAACAGAGAAGGAGGCAGAGCAGGTCCATGGGGGTAGGCACAGGGCGCCAAGAGAGTCGGCTTCACACGAAGCTGAGGCTTAGCTGAGCACAATGAATAAGAGACGTCATGCCTCTCCTTCAAGAGGCTCCACAGCTGTGAGGACACATGCGCTGCTTTCCCAGAATCCTCCTAAATGTATGCCTGGTTTTTCAAGGCAGCTAGTAATAGTGGCCCCTTTCACTTTCAACACTACTGATTTGGGTAATAAATGAAATGATCATTCTACCTAGAGCCACGTGGAGTCACTAAAGTTTTCTGAACAGAGTGTTCATCATTGACATTTTAAAAACACTCAGTTCAGTTCAGTTCAGTCGCTCAGTTGTGTCCGACTCTTGGCGACCCCATGAATCGCAGCACGCCAGGCCTAAATAGATTGTAAATTCCTTGAAATCAATGTCACATTTCGTACATCTTGTCCCATTTCTAGCATATCTTTTATATGTGGTCTTCTCATCTCTCAGTCAACCCAGCAAAGGCACAATTGATTCAGAACTAGAAGAGCCATTGAGGATAATGCCAACATTAGCCAAACTCTCCTAAATCTCAAAACAAAGGAAGAGGATTGAGTCAACTTACTTACACACCAAGAGGACTGTTCATAATCCTGCTGAGGAAGATTATGAGGGCAAAGCCTTGAGTAGGTAGGAGTAGAAGGGAGGCCACTGAAGACTTAGAACCGTGCCGGAAACAGGCTCAAATCTTCTGCTTATCTGTTGCTATGCAACAAATCATCCTAAAACTTAAAGAGTTAAAACCACAGCAACTGCTTTATTATCTCTCATGCTGTCTGTTGGGCCAGGAATTTGAGTAAAGTTTGGCTGGGCAATGGTGGCTTAGGATAAAGTCTTACCCAATTGCAGCCAACTGGTTAGAGCTGATACACTGGAGATCTGAACAATTTGGGATTGGCGAGGCATCTCACTCTCTTCATGGAGTCACAGGGCCTTTCCGTGTGGCCTCCTTACTTGGGTTGATTTTAAGTTGCTCCCAGTGTGGTGGTTGTAAATCAGACTATTTACATAGTGGGTGAAAATTTCTAGAAGGAATATGCGGGTGATTTTGCCTCGGAAGTCAGAGTGTTATTTCTGTCACAAGTCTGCTGACTGCGGATGAAGAAGACATGGAAACTACGCTTCAATGAGAGAGGTGTCAAAGTCACTTTCTAAGCTGATCATGTGAGATAAATCATATTGTTCTGACCATTTGGGAAAAGTATAATTGTGATATCAAGTTTGGGTATGTATACCTTACTTCCTTTCAAAGAGTCTTATTGGAAGACTCAAGATCCCATTCTTTTAATTCGTAACTTTAACCACTTTGTTAATTACACCAGATAACCACGATGGTGTGATCACTCACCTAGAGCCAAACATCCTGGAATGCAAAGTCAAGTGGGCCTTAAGAAGCACCACTATGAACAAAGCTAATGGAAGTGATGGAATTCCACTTGAGCTATTTCAAATCCTAAAGGATGATGCTGTGAAAGTGCTGCACTCAATATGCCAGCAAATTTAGAAAACTCAGCAGTGGCCACAGGACTGGAAAAGGTCAGTTTTCATTCCAATACCAAAGAAAGGCAATGCCAAAGAATGCTCTAACTACCACACAATTGCACTCATCTCGCATGCCTCACACGCTAGTAAAGTAATGATCAAAATTCTCTAAGTCAGTCTTCAACAGTACATGAACTCCCAGATGTTCCAGATGTTCAGGCTGGTTTTAGAAAAGGCAGAGGAACCAGAGATCAAATTGTCAATGTCCATTGGATCATTGAAACAGCACAAGAGTTCCAGAAACACACCTACTTCTGCTTTATTGACTATGCCAAAGCCTTTGTCTGTGTGGGTCACAGCAAACTATGCGAAGTACTTAAAGCACCTGACCTGCCTCCCGAGAAATCTATGTGCATGTCAAGAAGCAACAGTTAGAACTGGACATGGAACAACAAACCAGTTCCAAATTGGGAAAAGAGTGTGTCAAGGCTGTATATTGTCACCCCGCTTATTTAACTTATATGCAGTGTACATCAGGTGAAATGCTGGGCTGGATGAAGCCCAAGATGAAATCAAGACTTCCAGGAGAAAGTATCAGTTACCTCAAATATGCAGATGACACCACCCTTAAGGCAGAAAGCGAAGAGGAACTAAAGAGCCTCTTAATGAAAGTGAAAGAGAAAGTGACAAAGCTGGCTTAAAACTCAACATTCAAAACCCTAAGATCATGGTACCTGGTCCCATCACTTCATGGCAAATAGATGGGGAAACAATGGAAACAGTGACAGGCTTTATTTTAGGGGGCTCCAAAATCACTATAGATGGTGACTGCAGCCATGAAATTAAAAGATGCTTGCTCCATGGAAGAAAAGTTATGACCAACCTAGATAGCATATTATAAAGCAGAGACATTACTTTGCTGGCAAGGTCTGTCTAGCCAAAGCTATGTTTTTTCCAGTAGTCGTGTATGGATGTGAGAGTTGGCCTATAAAGAAAGCAGAGTGCCGAAGAATTGATGCTTTTGAACCGTGGTGTTGGCGAGTCCCTTGGACTGCATGGAAATCAAACCAGTCAATCCTAAAGGAAAACAGTCCTGAATACTCATTGGAAGGACTGATGCTGAAGCTGAAGCTCCAATACTTTGCAAAGTATTGACTCATTGACTCATTCACCTGATGCTAAAGACTGACTCATTGAAAAAGACCCTGATGCTGGGAAAGATTAAAGGCAGGAGAAGGAGATGACAGAGGATGAGATGGTTGGTTGGCATCACCAGCTCAATAGACATGAGTCTGAACAAGCTCCAGGAGTTGGTGATGGACAGGGAAGACTGCATGCTGCAGTCCATGGGGTCACAAAGAGTCAGACACGACTGAGTGACTGAAATGACTGAAGCACTTTGAACCAAGGTAAATTGGAAGTGGTCAGACAGGAGATGGCAAGAGTGAACATCAACATCTTAGGAATCAGTGAACTTAAATGGACAAGAATGAGTGAATTTAATTCAGATGATCATACATCTACTACTGTGGGCAAGAATCCCATAGAAGAAATGGAGTAGCCCTCATAGTCAACAAAAAGAAGCACAATACTCGGGAGCAATCTCAAAAATGACAGAATGAGCTCACTTCCTTTCCAAGGCAAACCATTCAACATCACGGTAATCTAAGTCTATGCCCCAACCATTGATGTTAAAGAAGCTGATCAGTTCTATGAAGACCTACCAGACCTCCTAGAACTAAAACAAAAAAAAAAGATGTACTTTCATCATAGGGGACTGGAATGCAAAAGTAGGAAGTCAAGAGATATCTGGAGTAACAGGCAAGTTTGGCCTTGGAGTACCAAATGAAGTATGGCAAAAGCTAACAGAATTTTGCCAAGAGAACACACTGGTCATGGCAAACACCTTCTTCCAACAACACAAGAGATGACTCTACCCGTGGACATCACCAGATGGTCAATACTGAAATCAGATTGATTATGCTTTTTGCAGGTGAAGATGGAGAAGCTCTATATAGTTAGCAAAAACAAGACCTGGAGCTCATTGTGGCTCAGATCATGAGTTCCTTATTGCAAAATTCAGACTTAAAGTGAAGAAAGTAGGGAAAACCACTACACCATTCAGGTATGACCTAAATCAAATCCCTTATGATTATACAGTGGAAGTGACAAATAGATTTAAGCAATTGGATCTGATAGATAGAGTACCTGAAGAACTATGGACCAGAGGTTCATAACATTATACAGAAAGCAGTAGCCAAAACCATCCCGAAGAAAAAGAGATGCAAAAAGGGGAAATGGTTGTCTGAGGAGGCCTTACAAATAGCTGAGAGAAGAAGAGAGGTGAAAGGCGAAGGAGAAAAGGAAAGATATACCCAACTGAATGCAGAGTTCCAAAGAATAGCAAGGAGAGATAAGAAAGCCTCCTTAAGTGAACAATGCAGAGAAATAGAGGAAAACAATAGAATGGGAAAGGCTAGAGATCTCTTCAAGAAAATTAGAGATGCCAAGGGAACACTTCATGCAAAGATGGGCACAATAAAGGAGATAAACAGTATGGACCTAACAGAAGCAGAAGAGATTGAGAAGAGGTGGCACAAACAGAGAACTATACAAAAAAACATCTTAATGACCCAGGTAACCACAATGGTATGCTCGCTGCCCTAGAGCCAGACATTCTGGAGTGTGAAGTCAAGTGAGCCTTAGGAACCATTACAATGAACAAAGCTAGTGGAGGTGATGGAATTCGAGCTGAGCTATTTTGGATCCTAAAAGATGATGCTGTTAAAGTGCTGCACTCAGTAGGTCAGCAAGGGACTTCCCTGGTGGTCCAGTGGCTAAGACTCCAAGCTCCCAACACAGAGGGCCTTGGTTCGATCCCTGGTCCGGGAACTAGGTTCCACATGCTGCAAAGACTGAACATCCTGCAGCCAACAGTAAGACCTAGTGCAGCCAAATAAATACATAAATTGTTGTGTTTTTTTTTTTTAATGTCAGAGAATTTGGAAAACTCAGCAGTGGCCACAGGACTGGAAAATGTCAGTTGTCATTTCAATCTCAAAGAAGGGCAATGTCAAAAAATGTTCAAGCTACCACACAATTGCTCTCATTTCACATGCTAGCAAGGTAATGCTCAAAATACTTCAAGCTAGATTCCACAGTAGGTGAACCAAGAACTTCCCAATGTACAAACTGGATTTAGAAAAGGCAGAGGAACCAGAGATTAAACTGCCAACATCCACTGGATCATAGAAAAGCAAGGGAATTGCAGAAAAACATCTACTTCTGCTTCATTGACTGCTAAAACCTTCATTGACTTCTGCTAAAGCCTTTGATTGTGTGGATCACAATGAACTGTGGAAAATTCTTAAAGAGATGGGAAGACCAGACCACCTTACCTGCCTCCTAAGAAACCTATAAGCAGATCAAGAAGCAACAGTTAGAACTGAACTTGGAAAAACTACTTCAAAATCGGGAGAGCAGTATTGACAAGGCTGCATACTGTCACCCTGCTTTTTTAATTTATATGCAGAGTGCATCACGTGAAACACTGGGCTGGACGAAGAACAAGCTGGAATCAAGATTGCTGGGAGAAATATTAACAACGTCAGATATGCAGATGACACCACCCTTATGGCAGAAAGCAAAGAGGAACTAAAGAATCTCCTGATGAAAGTGAAAGAGGAGAGTGAAGAGCTGGCTTAAAACTCAACATTCAAAACACAAAGATCATGGCATCCGGTCCCATCACTTCATGGCAAATAGATGGAGAAACAATGGAAACAGTGACAGACTTTATTTTCTTGGGCTCCAAAATCACTGAGATGGTGACTCCAACCATGAAATTGAAAGACACTTGCTCCTTAGAAAGTCATTCAGTCATGTCTGACTCTGCAACCCCATACAGTCCATGGAATTCTCCAGGCCAGAATCCTGGAATGGGTAGCCGTTCCTTTCTCCAGGGGATCTTCCCAACCCAGGGATTGAATCCAGATCTCCTGCATTACAGGTGGATTCTTTACCAGCGGAACCACCAGGGTTGGGAAGATCCCCTGGAGAAGGGAATGACTACCCACTCCTGGATTCTGGCCTGGAGAATTCCATGGACTAATCCATGGGGTTGCAATGAGTCGGACATGACTGAACAACTTTCACTTTGCTCCTTAGAAGAAAAACTATGACAAACCTAGACAGCATATTAAAAAGCAGACACATCACTTTGCTGACAAAGGAAGATAGAGTCAAAGCTATGGTTTTTCCAGTAGTCATGTACAGATGTGAGACTTGGACTATAAACAAGGCTGAGCGCTGAAGAACTGATGCTTTCAAACTCAAACTGTGGTACTAGAGAAGACTCTTTAGAGTCCCTTGAACAGCAAGTAGATCAAACTAGTCAGTCCTGAAGGAAATCAGCCCTGAATATAAATTGGAAGGACTGATGCTGAAGCTCCCATTCTTTGGCCACCTGATGCAAAGAGCCCACTCGTTGGGAAAGACCCTGGTGCTGGGAAAGACTGAGGGCAGGAGGAGAAGGGGGAGCAGAGGCTGAGATGGTTGGATGGCATCACTCCAGGATACAGTGAAGGACAGCGAAGTCTGGCATGCTGCAGTCCATGGGGTCAAAGAGAGTCAGACACGACTAAGCGACGACAGCAATTGCTTCGGTTGCTTCCCCTAATGAAACTTCTTACCTAGCTTTCCCTCTTGATGTGTGGTAATGTGTGTACATGGTTTGCATAATACCAGAACAGAGGATGGAGGGTATAAGCTGTACTTCCTTAGAGAGAAGCTTGACAGCATAATATGAACAAACTGCTCCATTAAGCAGTTAAAAAAATGATCATTATGACATCACACAATGTATTAGTTTTTATTGATATGAATCAAATGACCACATGTTTAGTGGTTTAAAACAGCACTCAGTTGTCATCTCATCGTTTCTGTGGGTGAGAAGTCTGGCATCTTTTAACTGCATCCTCTGCTCACAGTGTCACAGACTCAAATCAAAATGTCATCTAGCTTGCCCTTATCTGGAGGCTCAACTATGGGAAGGTCCAGTCTCAAGCTCCCTCAGGTTGCTGGCAAAGTTTATTTCCTTGCAGTTGTATAACTGAGATATCCACATTTTGGCTAGCAGTTGGCTGGGCACCGCATTTAGCAACTAGAGATTACTCACAAGTCCTTTGCAATTTGGACCATAGGCTGTTTAAACATGGCAGCCTACCTCTTCAAGGCCAGCAGCAGAATCTTTTTCATACTTCAAATTTCTGAGTTTTAAGATGGGCCCTGTCCCTTTTAAGGACTTCCCTGATAGCTCAGATGGTAAAGCGTCTGCCTACAATGCAGGAGACCCAGGTTTGATCCCTGGGTCAGGAAGATCCCCTGGAGAAGGAAATGGCAACCCACTCCAGTATTCATGCCTGGAAAATCCCATGGACTGAGGAGCCTGGTAGGCTACAAGCCATGGGGTCGCAAAGAGTCGGACACGACTGAGCTGTCCCTTTTAAGAGTTTACATGATTAAGCCACGCCCATCCCATCTGGGATTATCTCCCTTCTGATTAATTCAAAGACTAGAACCTTAGCTACATCTGCAGAATCCCTTCATCTTTGTAATATGACATAATCTAATCTTGGAAATGAAATCCATCCTCCTCCAAGGTCCCATACACTCACAGCTGGGGATTATACAGGACCTATATTCTTGGGGCTGGGAACCTTAGGGACCATCTTAGAATTCTACCTGATCATGGGGGAGCTTCTGGCTGGTGGGCATCTTTTATCAATCAGGATATACGATGAATATATCCTATATATTCAGCAGGAAAGGAATGTCGGGCCCATTGTAGGAAGTTAGAAGGATAAACTAGAGGGGGAAAATACTTCAGCCTCCTTAGTTTATGGAGTGGGTCATATATAACACAGCTCATTTTAGAACTGTTTGTAACTCCCATTTGGCAGTCCAGTGGTTCAGACTCCATGCTCCCTAGGCAGGATGTACGAGTTTAAACCTTAGCTGGGGAACTAAGATCCCTCAGGCTGCATGGTGCAGCAAAAACAAAATAACAAATAAAAATATTTTTAAATAAGAGCAATTAATGAAGAGATAAAATAAAGAAAAAAGATATAAACAAATGAAAAATTATATATTAAAAAAAAAAAAAAAGAAAAAAGTACCGGCATTGCTGATCACTCAGTTGGTAAAGAATCTGCCTGCAAGGCAGGAGACCCCGGTTGGATTCCTGGGTCAGGAAGATCCGCTGGAGAAGGGATAGGCTACCCACTGCAGTACTCTGGCCTGGAGAATTCTGTGGACTGTATAGTCTACAGGGTTGCAAAGAGTCGGACATGACTGAGTGACTTTTACTTTCACTTTTCAAATGGAAAATTAAAATTGCAATAAAAGATAAGGTAAAGAGAGAAGAACCATAAAGGTAATAGTGATAAAGAGAGACAAAAAATGTAATTGAGAATAAAAAGTTTAAGGAAAGACAAGGCACATTCAGAACAATTAAACTGTGGCAAATCAGTCAAGTTAAAGACTGAAAGATTAAAAGGACCAAATAACTTTTAAAGCAAAATGATGAAAATAAACAAAATGTAGAAAGGAAAGAAGGACCCGATAGTAAATGTGTCTAAACATGAAGTATTCACAGCTTAGTTAGCAATCTCAAGCTTACTAAGTCAACCAAAATTCTTTAAGCTAAAGCAACCATAAAATTCAGCATACCTATATGAATATCCTTCTCAACTAAGTACCCCATCTGAACTCCAGAACACAGAAAATTAAGTAATGATTTTTCTCAATTCTCCCAAGGATGATACACAACTAGTACAATTTAAATGCAAAGGAGAGAAGTTAATTCATTACACACAGTGGGTGCCTCAAGCACTAGAGCTTAATTCTTTCCCCAAACTGGCTAATCTGTGTCAAAAAGTATGCAACTGAGAAAAGATCAGTCTATTAGGCATAGAGTCCTGTGATGGTTTGAGGAACAAGTTTTACTTGAGAAGTAGAAGCTGAAGTCAGATTCCTGGGACATTTTATCCTCAAGAGCTGTTCAGTCACGTGATGACTGACTAAAGTACAAGTCATTTTGGATCACTTACTGAAAATAATAAAGCCGTCAACAGATGTCTTGACTTCACCCAGAGGAATTCAGAGAAGTAACAGAGAACATTTATTTGATTTTACTCTATAAGCTTCCTGTCCAAAGCTTAAAGGTCCTTGGTACCATTTAAAAAAAAATAAGGCTCTTTGAAATTCACGTTGTGATGGACCAAAACCAGCTTATAAGTAGGACTGATGCTAGATCAGCTTCCAGATGCTCCTTTCTTTTCTTTCTTTCCAGCAATACATTGGTGAAAAAAAAAAAGACTGTTAGTTTCACATAGTTGAACTCATTCTCTTGTTGTGTGGTCACCAAGCCCTATCTGACTGTGATCCCATGAACTGCAGCCCACCAGGCTTCCTTGTCCTTCACTATCTCTTGGAGTTTGATCAAACTCATGTCCATTGATTCAGTGATGCCATCCAACCATCTCAGGATCTGTTGCCACCTTCTCCTCCTGCCCTCAATCTTTATCAGAATCAGTCTTTTCCAATGAGTCAGTTCTTTGCATCAGGTGGTCAAAGTATTAGTTTGAGCTTCAGCATCAGTCCTTCCAATTTATATTCAGGGCTGATATCCTTTAGGATTCACTAGTTTGATCTACTTGCTGTCCAAGGGACTCTCAAGTCTTCTCTAGCACCACAGCTTGAAAGCATCAATTCTTTGGCACTCAGCCTTCTTAATGGTCCAACTCACACATCCATACATGACTACTGGAAAAACCATAACTTTCACTCTGTAGTCCTTTGTCAGCAAATGATGTGTCTGCTTTTTAGATGCTGTCTAGGTTTGTCACAGCTTTTCTTCCAAGGAGCAAGAGTCTTTTAATTTCATGGCTGTGGTCACCATCTGCAGAGATTTTGGAGCCCCCAAAAATAAAGTCTGTCACTGTTTCCATTTTTCCCCATCTTTTTGCCATGAAATGATAGGACCAGATCTGTGTTTTTTGAACGATGAGTTTTAAGCCAGTTTTTTCAGTCTCTTCTTTCACTCTCAACAAGAGGCTCTTTAGTTCCTCTTTACTTTCTGCCATTAGAGTGGTATCATATGCATATCTGAGGTTGTTGATATTTCTCCCAGCAATCTTGATTCCAGCTTGTGATGCATCCAGCCCAGGCTTTTGCATGATGTATTCTGCATATAAGTTAAATAACCAGGGTGAACTCATTCTGGCCAAGAAGAATTCGGTGAGGCTGTCCCAGTTATAAATCCTTTCTGCATCTCTTGTTTTGCATTTGTAGGAAAAAGGCTTCATTCAGCCTCCTTGACTCTCCCTGAGTTCTAAAGGGCAGATTCAAACAGCTGCTAATCAGGAAAGGGAGGGATTACAAAAACAAAAGGGAAGCAATCAAGAAACAATAGAGCAGCATAAAGCAGGGTCCTGGTTCTTCCTCAAAGTACACACATAAAAATACCTCTGAGTTCTTCGGCAGGAACTAGAGCCCCCCACCCAGGAAGGCCAGGAAGGGGATGGTAACTTAAGGCTGAGTGCAAGTTTCCTGGAACACCACCCTGTTACCTTACCACCAACCAATCAAGAGTCTGTCTGCAGTGGAAAATAATGAAGACTCTGACCCTCTCCTCAAATGCTTTACTGTGGTTAACTTCCCCTTTATCCCTTTAAAAACTTTCATAGCCCAGCAGAATCTTCAGAGTTGGTTCTTGGACACAAGTCCTTCTTCTCTCCGTGTTGCCAGCCTCCTGAATAAAGCAACATTTCCTTCCAACCAACCCTCGTCTCTCAGGTATTAGCTTTAGCTTTAGAGTAGCTAAACTGGAGTTTGGGAACAAAGGGATTCCTACAAAATTTATTTAGCTTTCCTCAACTCTGGATTTTAGTACCCACCAGAAGGTTACTATGGGTACTGTTGTAGGAAAGGGTCCTTTCAGGACCCAAAAGGGAGTTCTTGTCTAACATTCAGAAATGAATTATCAAAAAAAAAAAAAAAAAAGAAATGAATTATCTATACAGTCCATGGAATTCTCTAGGCCAGAATACTGGAGTAGCCTTTCCCTTCTCCAGGGGATTTTCCCAACCCAGGAATCAAACCCAGGTCTCCTGCATTGCAGGCAGATTCTTTACCAGCTGAGCCACCAGGGAAGCCCAAGAATACTAGAGTGGGTAGCCTATCCCTTCTCCAGGGGATCTTCCCGACCCAGGAATTGAACCAGGGTCTCCTGCATCACAGATGGATTCTTTACCAACTGAGCTGTGAGGGAAGCCCCAAGGAGACACACATGCTGGCAAAGCAAGAAACTGTATTGTGAAGGGGACGCCTGGGCAGAGAGTAGTGGGGTGAGAGAACCCAGGAGGACTGCTTTGCCACATGGCTCTCAGTCTCATGGTGACGGGATTAGTTTCCAGGCTGTCTCTGGCCAATCACTCTGACTCAGAGTGGCGCGTACACATTGCTCAGCCAAGATGGGCACCAGTGAGGAGGATTCTGGAAGGTGGTGGGACAAGTGACCTTTTGGCCTTTCCTGAATTCTTCTGGTTGGTGGTGGCTCATTAGTTCTGTGTTCCTTATGAGGATGTCCTATCATAAAATAACTCACACAGATGGTTACCATGGTGCCTGGCCAGGGTGGGCAGTTTCAGTCAGTGTGTTTCCCCTAACAGTACAACCTACTGATTTCTACTTGACTTCTTAGTTACATGGCCACGCTTGATTGCTCTTCCCTTGAAATATTTCTTCTTTGTTGTATTAGTTATCTGTTGTCATGGAACAAATTATTCCAAAACTTTAGTCACCTAAAACATCATATATTTATTATTTCATGCTTTCTGTAAGTCAAGAATTCCAGAGAATATTCTGGGTGCTTTTGTTCAAAGTTTCTCATATAATTATGGTTAGGATGTTGGCCAAGGCTGCAGTCATCTGACGTCTAGACTAGGGCACGGGGTACACCAAGGTGGCTCATTCCTCTGGTTTTTGGCAGAGGACCCAGTTCCTCTCTGGTTCTCAGCTAGAAAGTTTGGTCCTTTATCATGGGGATGTCTCCATAAGCAGCTTGCCTTACAACATGGCATAACTTCCCCCAGAAAGAAAGAGCAGGAATTTACCATCCTTTGACGACCTCACCTCTAAACTCACACATTGTCACTTTGGCTTTATTCTATTTCTTAGAAGTGAGTCAATAAGTGCAGTCCACATTCAAAGGGATCAGAATTAAACTCCACCTTTTACTTTTTAAATGTTTTAATTTTTTGGCCACACTGGACATCATTCAAGATGCAGCATGTGGGTTGCAGGATCTTAGTTTCCCAATCAGGAATCAAACACTTGCCCCCTGAAGTGGAAGCATGGAGTTCCAATCACTAGACAGCCAGGGGAGTTCCTAAACTCCATCTTTTAAAGGAAGGAGTATGATGAAGGAGGAAATAAACTTTCTTTCTCTACACTTTTAGGTGGATTGCTGAAGCCCTGAAAATGAGACTGCCAAAAGACTTTAACAAGAGACAGAATTGATTATTACTTGCAGAGCTCATATATTCAGGAAAAGCATGATGAGTAACTCAAAGGGGTGGTTAGAACTTGGGCTTATAGCATCTCAACAAAAATAAACAAATTAAATTTGTAGAGAAGCAAAAAGACAAAGAAAAAGTGTTTCAAGCTTCCAGGAATGGCAAATTGTACGAAGTAAATATATCCAGAAAATTAAAGGAAGAAAGGGTTATTTCAGTAAGGTTTGTTATGTAGTCTTTTTGGCGCTGTCTCTAGGCAATGAAGAGACAACACTAAGTCTCTGGTGATTAATAATAAGAGTCTCTGGTGATTAAGAATTCAAGCCTCCTTTTAGGCAAATAGTCAGGGAGGGCAGAATGTGGCCCACTGGAGAAGGAAATGGCAAACCACTTCAGTATTCTTGCCTTGAGAACCCCATGAATAGTATGAAATGGCAAAATGATAGGATACTGAAAGAGGAACTCCTCAGGTCGGTAGGTGCCTAAATTGCTACTAGAGATCAGTGGAGAAATAACTCCAGAAAGAATGAAGTGATGGAGCCAAAGCAAAAACAATACCCAGTTGTGGATGTGACTGGTGATAGAAGCAAGGCCCAATGCTGTAAAGAGCAATATTGCATAAGAACCTGGAATGTTAGGTCCATGAATCAAGGCAAATTGGAAGTGGTCAAACAAGAGATGGCAAGGGTGAACGTCGACATTCTAGGAATCAGCAAACTAAAATGGACTGGAATGGTTGAATTCAACTCAGATGACCATTATATCTATTGCTCTGGGCAGGAATCCCTTAGGAGAAATGGAGTAGCTCTCATGGTCAAGAAAAGAGTCCAAAATGCACTACTTGGATGCAATCTCAAAAATGACAGAATGATCTCTGTTCGTTTCCAAGGCAAACCATTCAATATCACAGTAAAACAAGTCTATGTCCCAACCACTAATGCTGAAGAAGCTGAAGTTAAACGGTTCTATGAAGACCTACAAGACCTTTTAGAACTAACACCCACAAAAGATGTCCTTGTCATTATAGGGGACTGGAATGCAAAAGTAAGAAGTCAAGAAACACCTGGAGTAACAGGCAAATTTGGCCTTGAAATATGGAATGAAGCAGGGCAAAGGCTAATAGAGTTTTGCCAAGAGAACACACTGGTCATAGCAAACACCCTCTTCCAACAACACAAGAGAAGACTCTACACATGGACATCACCAGATGGTCAACACCGAAATCAGATTGATTATAGTCTATGCAGCCAAAGATGGAGAAGGTCTATGCAGTCAGCAAAAACAAGACCAGGAGCTGACTGTGGCTCAGATCATGAACTCCTTATTGACAAATTCAGACTTAGATTGAAGAAAGTAGGGAAAACCACTAGACCATTCAGGTATGACCTAAATCAAATCCCTTATGATTATACAGTGGAAGTGAGAAATAGATTTAAGGGCCTAGATCTGATAGACACAGTACCTGATGAACTATGGAATGAGGTTTGTGACATTGTACAGGAGACAGGGATCAAGACCATCCCCATGGAAAAGAAATGCAAAAAAGCAAAATGGCTGTCTGGGGAGGCCTTACAAATAGCTAGGAAAAGGAGAGAGGCAAAAAACAAAGGAGAAAAGGAAAGATATAAGCATCTGAATGCAGAGCTCCAAAGAATAGCAAGAAGAGATAAGAAAGGCTTCTTCAGCGATCAATGCAAAGAAATAGAGGAAAACAACAGAATGGGAAAGACTAGGGATCTCTTCAAGAAAATTAGAGATACCAAGGGAACATTTCATGCAAAGATGGGCTCAATAAAGGACAGAAATGGTATGGACCTAACAGAAGCAGAAGATATTAAGAAGAGGTGGCAAGAATACACAGAAGAACTGTACAAAAAAGATCTTCACGGCCCAGATAATCATGATGATGTGGTCAATAATCTAGAGCCAGACATCCTGGAATGTGAACTTAAGTGGGCCTTAGAAAGCATCACTACGAACAAAGCTAGGGGAGGTGATGGAATTCCAGTTGAGCTCTTTCAAATCCTGAAAGATGATGGTGTGAAAGTGCTACACTCAATATGCCAGCAAATTTGGGAAACTCAGCAGTGGCCACAGGACTGGAAAAGGTCAGTTTTCATTCCAATCCCAAAGAAAGGCAATGCCAAAGAATGCTCAAACTACTGCACAATTGCACTCATCTCACATGCTAGTAAAGTAATGCTCAAAATTCTGCAAGCCAGGCTTCAGCAATACGTGAACCATGAACTTCCTGATGTTCAAGCTGGTTTTAGAAAAGGCAGAGGAACCAGAGATCAAATTGTCAACATCTGCTGGATCATGGAAAAAGCAAGAGAGTTCCAGAAAAACATCTATTTCTGCTTTATTGACTATGCCAAAGCCTTTGACTGTGTGGATCACAATAAACTATGGAAAGTTCTGAAAGAGATGGGAATAGCAGACCACCTGACCTGCCTCTTGAGAAATCTGTATGCAGGTCAGGAAGCAGCAGTTAGAACTTGCACATGGAACAACAGACTGGTTCCAAATAGGAAAAGGAGTACGTCAAGGCTGTATATTGTTACCCTGCTTATTTAGCTTACATGCAGAGTATATCATGAGAAACGCTGGGCTGGAAGAAACACAAGCTGGAATCAAGATTGCCGGGAGAAATATCACTCACCTCAGATATGCAGATGACACCACCCTTATGGCAGAAAAGTGAAGAGGAGCTAAAAAGCCTCTTGATGAAAGTGAAAGAGGAGAGTGAAAAAGTTGGCTTAAAGCTCAACATTCAGAAAACGAAGATCATGGCATTCCGGTCCCATCACTTCATGGCTGAAATAGATGGAGGAAACAGTGGAAACAGTGTCAGACTTTATTTTTGGGGCTCCAAAATCACTGCAGATGAGTGATCTGTCAGCCATGAATATCTATAAAGACGTTTACTCGATCTTGGTAAGAAACGTTTTCACTCTCCTCTTTCACTTTCATCAAGAGGTCTTTAGTTTTTCTTCACTTTCTGCATAAGGTGGTGTCATTTGCATATCTGAGGTTATGATATTTCTCCAGCAATCTTGGATTCCAGCTTGTGCTTCCTCCAGTCCAGCAGTTTCTCATGATGTATCTCTGCATAGTTAAATAAGCAGGTGCAATATACAGCTTGATGTCTTTTCTTTTTGGAACAGTCTGGTCATGTCCAGTTCTAGACTGTTGCTTCCTGACCTGCATACAGATCTCAAGAGGCAGGTCAGGTGCTTGATATCCTATATCTCAGGAATTTTCCACAGCTTATTGTGATCCACATAGTCAAGGCTTTGGCATGTCAATAAGCAGAAATAGATGTTTTCTAGAACTCTCTTGCTTATCATGATCCAGGATGTTGACATTGATCTCTGGTTCCTCTGCCTTTCTAAATCCAGCTGAACATCTGGAATTCATGTCAGCTACATTGAGCCTGGCTGGAGAATTTGAGCATACTGACTACATGATGAAATGAGTGCAATTGGTGGTAGTTGAGCATTCTTTGGCATTGCCTTCTTTGGATTGGAATGAAAACTGACCTTTCCAGTCCTGTGGCATGCTGAGTTTCCAAATCTGCTGGCATATTGAGTGCAGCCTTTCACAGCATCATCTTTCAGGATTTGAAACGCTCAACTGAATTCATACTCACTAGCTGTTGCAGTGATGCTTCTAAGGCCCACTTGACTTCACATTCCAGATGTCTGGCTCTAGATGAGTGATCACACATCGATGATTATCTGGTCGTGAAGATCTTTTTGTACAGTTCTGATGTATTCTTGGAGACTCTTCTAATATCTTCTGCTTCTGTTAGGTCCATACCATTTCTGTCCTTTGAATCATGAGCCCTATCTTTGGCATGAAATACTGCCCTGGTACTTGATGTCTTGAAGAGATCTTAGTCTTCCCATTGTATTTTTCCTCTATTTCTTGCATGATCACTCATGAAAGCTTCTTATCTCTTTGCTAGTCTTTGGAATGGCATTCAGATGGATATCTTTCTTTTCTCTTTGCTTTGCTCTCTCTTTCACAGCATTTGTAAGGCCTCCCAGACAGCCATTTTGCTTTTTGATTTCTTTTCTGGGATGGTCTAGTCCCTGTCTCCTGTACAATGGTCATGAACCTCGTCCATAGTTCATAGGCACTTGTCATCAGATCTAAGCCTTGATCATCCCTTCCACTGTATAGATGAAGGATTTGATTTAGGTCATACTGAAGTCTAGTGTTTTCCCTACTTCATCAATTTAAGTCTGAATTGCAAAAGATCAGATCTGAGCAAGTCAGCTCCAGTTTGTTATGCTGACATGATAGAGCTGCTCCATCTTTGGCTGCAAAGAATATAATCCAGTCTGATTTCTGTATTGACCAGTGATGTCCATGGTAGAGTTTCTTGTGTTGTTGGAAGAGTGGTGTTTCTATGATCAGTGCATTCTCTTGCAAAACTTATAGTCTTTGCTGCTCATTCGTATCCAAGGCCAGAATTATGCCTGATACCAGGTGTTCTATGACTCCTACTTTGCATTCCAGTCCCTTAATGAAAAGGACTCCTTATTGGTGAGTTTAAAGGCTGTAGGCTTCAGGAACTGCAACGTCAGCTTAGCAGTTAGTGGCATGAGGCATAGACTTGATTTGAAATGAATGGTCTTGCCTTGGAACAACGGAGTCCATTATGTCAAAGAGATCAACCACATTAATGACTGAACAAGATCTTTATGCCTGATGGCTATTCTTTCTATCTGACCTCTTAGCTATCAGTGAAATAGTGGACATGGTTTAAACGCCATACTTGTCTTCTGCAACAAGACAGCTCTCCTGCTTGTCTCCTTACGTCTCTGGCTACTTACTCTGAATGGCCTTCTGTGGTATCGCCTGTATTACTTCCGCTCCTTGAAAGCCTTGGGTTTTTCAGCATCTGCTTACTAAGTAGACTCACCTGCAGCAACTTCTCCCTCTTCACTTTCTTCCGTAAACCACGACTCCTAGACTGGCTCAGTATCCTTCAGATCTCGGCAACGTACTGGGATAGTCTGACCTCTTAGTTCATAACTACTCCTCTTGTAACACAGATTTCCCTATCTTGTCAGATCTCTGGTCAATTCCAGGAAGAGTGAGAAGTGATCCCTGCTCATTCTCCTTCATCTCCCACATCAAATTAGTCAACAATTAGTATATCTCCTAAAGTTATCTCAAATCAGTCTTCTTGGCTCCATCTCCATTGCTCCTACTCAATTTAAGCTATCATTATGTCCTGCCTGAAATTCCACCATAGCCTCCTATGATGGGCAGAAGAAGAGCCCCCAAAGACATCCATGTCCTAATCCTCAGAACCCGCGAAAGTGCCACCTTACATGAAAAAAGGGACTTTGCAAATGTGACTAAATTAGGGTCTTGAGATGGGAAGATTATCCTGGATTCTCTGAGTGGCCCCAAAGTATTCACAAGGGTCCTTATAAGAGAGAGGCATGAAGGTCAGGCATGGAGAGGGGACTTGGCAATGGAGGCAGAGACTGGCGTGAAACCAGTTGAATACAGAAGAAGGGACCAGAACCCAAAGGATGTACCCTCTGGAAGCTGAAAAAGGAAAGAAAATGGACTTTCCTCTTAAACCTCCAGAAGGAGACATCCTACCCAACATCTGAGCTTTAGCCCAGTGAGTCTGACTTTAGACTTCTGACCTCCAGAACTGTAAGATAATACAGTTGTGTTGTTTTAAGCCACCAGATTTGTGGCAATTGACTGAAGCGGTAGGAAGTGAATATACGTTCTAATGCTTCTTCCAGTCTCACTGTATTCTATTCTGCATACACCCCAAACGTAGACATCATCTGTCCAACATCCTCATTCAAAACACTTCCATGACTTCCCTGCATCCTTAGGATAAACTCCAGGCTGCTTACAAGACCCTGTCTCCAGCCCCTCAGCAGTTTATGCTCTATAAATTCATACAATACATTTAAATCAGCATGCTTTCTCCCCATTAGACTGAATGCTGCCTCTGTTTAGGACCTGTTTTCTTCCCCTCTCTCACCGAACTCCTCCAAGTCAGTTCCCAGCTTAGACATCGCTTCATCAGTGATGATCACTACCCCTATTCTGAGCTCAGGTCCTCTGTTGGAGACATTACTGTAATTCTCCTATCATATCCTCGACCCACTTAACGGCTGTGACTTGTGAAAACAGAAAGTGTACATCCGTCTGGTTCACCACTCTGTGCCCGCACTTTCCATGGTGGCTGCCACACGCCGGAGTGCAGTGATACATAAATGAGAGAGTGTGAGTCCAGGGAGTCTCAATGGAGATGGTGCTGAGGGGCTCCAGGACTGTTTCATTTCCACTCAGAAAACTGGGGAAGAAAAGCCCACGTGGGAGAGAGATCTGGAGCTGACCGGGGAGCAGGTGAGAGACTGAATTGCCCTCATTTCCCTTCCTGCTCAGCCTGGTGGGGAAGACGCTGGGAAGGGGAACACGGCGTCCCTGCCCTCCTGCTACAATTAGCCGAGGCTTTCATTCTCCCTCTACAAAGAGGAGAGAGCAAATCAAAAGAAGATAAAAGTGCACGTCCCACAAAAGACATCAAGATGAGGGGGAAGGAAGGGAGGGTGGTGGGAAAGAGAGGCAGAGGCACAGAGAAAGCCCTGCGGCCCAAACAAAAGCCTAAAACCAGCCGATCCCAAGGATCAGACAGTGGAGACACAAGGACAGGAAGAGAGCAGGCTGCGCGGGGATCAGCAGCCCTGTCAAGCCAAGGAGGAGAGGAAATGAAGGAAGATAAAATACCTATGTGAATTCTGTGAATGGCCAGGGAAGAGGGTGGGGAGGGACCCCAGATGGAGTCAGGACAAAAGCATGAAAAGACAAGACTGCCACCATCCCTGAGCTACCCCACCCCAGGGAAAGCAAAGAGGCGCTGGAGATAAAGGCTGAGAGAGGGAGGTGGAAAGGGAGGGAGCTCAGCACCCGTGGCAGGACTGAGAGCGTGGGGGGACAACGGTGTGCACTGTCCGTGGAGGTCAACCGAGGCGCTAAGGGTGAAGAGGTGATCAGGGTCCTGGCCTGTATTTGCTGAGAGAAATCCTACCTGGTTGCATGTCTTGTGTTTGAATCGTGTGTGTGTGTGTGTGTGTGCGCGCGTGTGTGTGTGTGTGTGTGTGTGCGTGTGTGTGTGTGCGCGCGCGCATGCGCTCAGTCATGTCTGACTCTTTCCAACCCCGATGAACTGTAGCCTACCAGGCTCCTCTGTCTATGGGATCTCCCAGGCAAGAATACTGGAGTAGGTTGCCTTTTCCTCCTCCAGAGGATCCTCCTGACCCAAAGATCAAACCCAAGTATTGCAGGCGAATTCCTTACCTGAAGTGAATAAAGAAAAGCAACGTGGTCTTGAGCCTGCCCACAGACATGGTTTTGTGTCTGGCTCCACTCTATCAACAGCATGTAGTGTAGAGAAATCACTGTCATTGCCATGTAATATTCCACTGGGGAAACACACCACTGTTTATCCATCCGTTCTTCTATCCTCTGACGGAGGATTTCGATTCTGGCCCACCATCTCTTACCTGAAACCTTGGGGCCAGATGTGTTTCAGAATTCTAGAAAGACAATCTATATTACACAACCCTCCATGCAAGCACCAGCATTCCCCTGTAATCAAACATATCAATGTTTCTGCAAGGAAATACATGAATATTCCTCATAGAAATAGCTTCACTTCCATTCAGGTTGGGTTTTGCCACCGAATGAATTCTGGCCAGATCAGGTTATATCTGCAGATAAGAGACGGCAAATCCTTGGGTTTTAAGGCTTTTTGACTTTTAGAATTGAGACTTGGGCATTGTGAACCTATACTTTACTAGTTTCAAGTAAAATTTGCTTTGGGAAACCCTGGCAGAAAAATAAAGAGGATACCACCCTACAGAGATCAGCAAAAATCAGGGCAAAGTTCCAATGATATTGATAGATGTAATTTAGAAGGGTTGTCAGAGTGGCTAAATGTGGTTCAAACCCTGATTCTGTGTGAGAGACAAGGAAGAGTCCTGCTGACTGTGTAAATCCCTGATTGCCTTGATCTGTTTGAACACCATAAGCCTTCTTTGTTTTTATAACAGCTCCTAATCTTATAAATTGCTGATTATATTTTGTATGTAATTTTAAAACTCGTTTCTTTTTTATTCTTTTAATCTGTTAGTCCTCTATTTCTGTTTTACTTATCTTGATCATTCCTCATCTCTATTTTGTCCTTTATAATTTTATATTACATTCTTTTATCTCATCTTATCTTCTCATTTTTATTCTTATTGTGCTATTTTTTTAGTGATAGGGAAAAGACCCCTGGGGTTTGGAAGAGCAAGCAGGGATAATTTATCCCTTCCCTCCCTTGAAGCCAGATTGCTCTGTACTCAAGAAAATTTCTTTCCTTGAGATTTCTAGGTGGTGGTGAGCCCTCAAAATTTAAACACAAGACTTAACAAAGAATTGGTCCTAGGACTTTTGAAGCCTTGGAAAACCCCTGGTCTCAAAGCAGGAAACCATTCTAAGTGGTGGAGATTTTTTTCTGGGCAGATATTTCTTTGCTCTGGAAGACCAAACCCTGGAATTCAATAAGCCAGCATAAATACCTTTTACTGTCTCCACATACAGGTACTTGTCATCCTTTCATGAGCTGAGGATGCAGCAATATGTGTTTAATCTTTTCCCAAGTTGCCTATATTTCTTTTCTATAGGGTTGTAGAAGGCATTGTTCCTATAAGTCAGGGATGAGTGAAGATGTGGCCCTTTCCAGCTATTGCTACACGGGGGCCCAGAGAGAAGCTACCAGAAGGAGAGCTGGGCATTATATTCTCCCCACCTGGCAGAGATGCCCTTGAACAGCCAGGCTGATAAATTTAGACCCCTCCAGGGAGAATGCTGAAGTCTTCTCAAGGGGTTAGGCCACACTGAAGAATCCAACTCTGGGAAATGTATGAAATGGGGAGAGAGGCTGGTTAAACCCTTTACTCAGAGCCAGTCCAAGTCCTAGACTAGCTGTTTTGTCCTGGAGGGGTACACATTCTGTCAGCTACCCCAAGAGGGAGACCGGGGAAAAGCAGGCCTGAGAGTGCTTTGGGGTTCCAAGGATAAGGTATCCTCCCACTGCAGGAAGGCGAAGGCAGCCCTGGGGAGCAGAGGAGGGCCGAGAATGAGGCTGGGAATGCTCAGAGAATGTGCCAACTGGTTTATGTGCATTTCTCCTCATCCCAATGTCTTTCTGAGGGGCCCAGTCCTTCACGCAGGTTTTATCTGGATGGCCCCACCAGCCTCCAGCTCAGCTGTGAGCAGTCCTGGGGTGCTGCCCATGTCCTCACGGAGCACAGAGCAGCCCACCCTCCGGGTCAGTGCCTTTGGGAACCTCCGGGATTCCCGTGGTCTACTCAGCAGCCTCAGGCCTGACACTTACTGGAGATCTGCGGGCCAAACTGGGAGTTATTTTTAGTTCCTCTCATCATTTAGCTGCACACTGCTTTCTACACCATTTTAATAACCTTTTTATTTCTTTTAAGAATGTACTTTATTTTTCCATGAACTGCTATTAATATATTTTCTTTTCTATTTCTTCAGTTTAATTAATTGGGTGCTGGGGCCCCAGGTCCCAGCTGAGAGCTGTGAGGCAGCCCAAGCAAAGAAGGCTGGGTGCTCTGCCCTCTCCGATTGGACCCCCAAGTCTCCTTACCAGATGCATCTTGTCCCTAGTGACCCCTCCTGACTCTGAAAAATTTCTACCTGTGGAATTCAGAAGCCCTCAGGCCAGAATTCCTTCCAGGTTGATTATAGTAGCTATACTGATAACACCTCTGAACCAAGGAGATGATAGTAGCACTTACTATGCTTGTAATTATTAATAGAAAGGTAATAGTTGCTCATTATCAAGAAATGCAAATGTAAGAGGGTATGAATTTGAAAAATGTATGTCCCCCAACTCCCCCAAATTCTGCTCCAGACTCAGAGTAACTTTGTTAACATACGTGTGGAAATATATCTGTGGCATATACACATACCCATTTAAAATTTGGTAGATAATGTCAAATTGTCCCCTCCAAACCGCTAGGCCAGTTTGTGTTCCTACCACCAGCTTCATCCACACCCTTACCAGCACAGCAGGGAGTCCAAGCCAGACCTTTTGAAATTCTGTCTGTATCAGCCTGCCCCTGCCCTGCACCCCTCATCACCCCTTCTTAGGTTGTTTGGATTCAGAAAATAGGGTTGAGGTGAGTGCTTGTCCATTAAGCACAGGAACGGCATGTCCTTGCTGGGTGAAGCTCCTGCTCTGGGTCCACCCCCAGGCAGGCTGTAGGCTGTCATCTAGCAAGTCCAGCTTCTGCAGCATGTGCCAAGGGGTTCCCTTTAGCTCAGCACAAGCAGTAACTTACCCACTCAAGCAGGAGACCCCCAGGCATGCTTGAGAATGGGCAAGTGCCTTCTTGTTCCCATGGGCAAGCACCCGCTGAGCACCAAGTCCAAGTCACGTATGAAGGTCCATCTGGGTTTTTCCCAAATCCTAACTCTTTCCCAGCGGGAGCAGGCAGAGCCTTCTCCTCCATACTCTCCCGCCACATCTGATAACACTGCAGTAATCTGGAGACTATTCCCAGTAGTGTGTGCACCCAGCCTGGGACTGTGGTTAGGATCCTGGCTCTCCCTGCCAGCCTGCCACAGTGGAGCGGGCAGTAGGTGGGTGATCAGGCTGTCACACTGTCTGTTTCAGAGATACTGCATCTGCAAGCGAGACAGACAAATGAGAAGGTAGCTCAGACTAAGGTGTAGCTGTCAGGCGGGACGAGGTGGCAGCAGAGCCAGAGGTGAGGAGAGGAGGAGAAGGCAGAGCCGGCTGGCATGAGGCCCTCAAGCACCCTCAGACCTGGACACCAGCTACCTCATCAGGGCCCAGTGGCTGGTTGAAAGATGAGAACTAGTGGCCATCCCAGACAACTGGTTTGACTACTTCCTCTCTGAGTTAACTGACTATGTATCTTTGACCAAAAAAATAGTCCTGGGATTTCCCTGGTGGTCCTGTGGTTAAGAGCCCTGCTTCTTACCGCAGGGAGCATACATTGAATCCCTGGTTAGGGAACTAAAATCCTGCATGCAACGTGGCATGGTCAAAAACAAAAACAAACAAAAACTGTGCTAAGTTTCATTACTTGAAAGTGAAGACAGACTTCACCCTCTTCTTCAGATGGTCTCTGTGAGACAGGAACCCCCACAGAGGGAGATGTTAGTGGGCCGTGGTGCCAGGTGCCTTGATGAATCATCTAGGGTCTGCCTGTTGTGGTGGGTGAGGGGGTCCTTGACAGGGCAAGAGGCCCATTATACCCCAGCTGCCCTCAAAAGGATCAAAAGGCCTCCTGTAGAAAGAGGCAATTTGAGGACTTCCCTGGTGGTCCAGTGGCTGAGAATCCACCTGCCAACACAAGGGACACTGGTTCCATCCCTGCTCTGGAAAGATTCCACATGCCGCAGAGCAGACAAGCCATGCGCCACAGCTGCTGAAGCCCTCACACCCGAGAGCCGGAGCTCCCCAGCAAGAGGGACCAGCACAATGCCCGCACGCCTCAACTAGAGCGTAGCCCACGCTCGCTGCAACTGGAGGAAGCCCACGCACAGCAAGGAAGACCTAGAGCGGCCAAAATTACTTAAAATTAATTAATTCATTTTAAAAAGAGGCAATGTGAGTAGCTTATCCCATACCCACTCCAAACCTCCCAGGCCAGTCTTCACTCTGCTGCTGCTGCTAAGTCGCTTCCATCATGTCCGACTCTGTGCAACCCCATAGACAGCAGCCTACCAGGCTCCTCTGTCCCTGGGATTCTCCAGGCAAGAACACTGGAGTGGGTTGCCATTTCCTTCTCCAATGCATGCAACTGAAAAGTGAAGATGAAGTCACTCAGTCATGTCCGACTCTTCGCTACCCCACGGGCTGCAGCCTACCAGGCTCCTCCGTCCATGGGAGTTTCCAGGCAAGAGTACTGGAGTGGGGTGCCATTGCCTTTTCCGAGTCTTCACTCTAGAGGCTGGAAAAACTAAAACCACCTTTTTATCGTCGGTAGCTGTAGGTGACTTTTGACAATGTCCTGGCCCATTAGAGATAGAAAAAACCTGTTTGGGTTTTGAGAAACCCTTGTTTTTAATAAATAGGATAGTTATAACTCTTCCCCTCTGTTGCCCACCCTGAAGAGGGATGTAATATTTGGAGCTATAGCAAAACTATTGCAACTCTGAGGAAAAGGTCAAGAAAAATACAAGATTGTTATCCCTAATATTATAGTGCCCTAAACCAATGCCAGCTGCTGACAACCTCCAGTAAGGAAAATAAATCCCAATTTGTTTAAGCCCTTGTAAGTTAGCTTTTCTGTTTCTTGTTATTGAAGAGCATTCCTAAGTGATACATTTATTTATGAATGTTTTCAAAGGAAGGACGCTTAAAGGAGCCCCTTGGCCTTTACCGCTGAGCCGAGGAGATGAGTCAGCTCGGTTCTGCATCTTCCCAGCGTGACCTGGACCTTCCAGCTCTGCTTAGGGGCCCACAGTTGCCTCATCAACCCCCAGGTGAACGGCCAGATACTGTTCACTCAGCACAGGATAAATCTAGGTCCCAGGGCTGAATGCCAAAGAAGTGAAAAAGACAGCTTTGCCCTGCCGTCCCGCTGCCCTCTGTCCCCTGAGGCCCACACATGCTCCTGAGACAGGGGCCAGGTCGCTGCTCCGCTCCCGGCTGACGGCGCAGCTGCTCTGGAGGCACGCTTCCGGCTGTGCTCCCTCAGCGCTCCTCTCAAGGCTCCTGGGAGTGATGAGACCCCCACCTCCTGAGGCTGCCCGGACAAACTCTGGGGATTCAGGCAAGGCAGAGAATAAGAGCGAACCCCAGGGAGTGAGCAGTGAGACGGAGTCCCCCTGTGTTATTGCTTCCCCACCTTCGTGAGGGGGCGTCAGGCCCTTGGTTAGTCCTTGCCAATCACTCCTCTCTCCTTCAAGGGCTCCTCTGCTTTTCCTTCTTGGCCTGCCTTCCAAGAATCCTCCATCTTCTATTCCTCCCACTCTCATCCTTCATTCAATTTTATGGCTTCCAAATCTCCTGAAACCCCAGGTCTCTTTCCCCAGCCCAGATGTCCCTCCTAAGCTGCAGCCTCAAATACCCAGCTATTTATTTCACATCTGCATTGGGCTCTCTAAGCTTTACATTTTCAAAACATAAATTTTTCTTGTCCCCAAATCTTCCCCTACCCGTTCATATCTTAATGACACCAATACCCACTAAATTAATTTCCTGTTGCTACGGTAACATATTATATCAATAACCTCAGATATGCAGATGACACCACCCTTATGGCAGAAAGTGAAGAAGAACTAAAGAGCCTCTTGATGAAAGTGGAAGAGGAGAGTGAAAAAGTTGGCTTAAAGCTCAACATTCAGAAAACGAAGATCATGGCATCTGGTCCCATCACTTCATGGCAAATAGATGGGGAAACAGTCGAAACAGTGGCTGACTTCATGTTTCTGGGTTCCAAAATCACTGCAGATGGTGACTGCAGCCATGAAATTAAAAGACACTTGCTCTTTGGAAGAAAAGCTATGACCAACCTAGAGAGCATAATAAAAAGCAGAAACATTATTTTGCCAACAAAGGTCCATCTAGTCAAGGCTATGGTTTTTCCAGTGGTCGTGTATGGATGTGAGAGTTAGACCATAAAGAAAGCTGAGCACCAAAGAATTGATGCTTTTGAACTGTGGTGTTGGAGAAGACTCTTGAGAATCCCTTGGACTGCAAGGAGATCAAACCAGTCTAGCCTAAAGGAAATCAGTCCTGAATATTCATTGGAAGGACTGATGCTGAAGCTGAAACTCTGATACTCTGGCCATCTGATACGACAAGCTGACTCATTTGAAAAGCCCCTAATGCTGGGAAAGATTGAGGGCGGGAGGAGAAGGGAATGACAAAGGATGAGATGGTTGGATGGTACCACCGACTCAATGGACATGAGTTTGGGTGAACTCTGGGAGTCGGTGATGGACAGGGAGGCCTGGTGTGCTGCAGTTCATGGGGTCACAAAGAGTTGGACACGACTGAGTGACTGAGCTGAACTGAAGAGATTACTGCAAACCTAGTGGCTTCTAACATCATACATCTATAATCTTATAGTTCTGGGGATCAAAAATTCAAAACAGCTCTCCCTAGGCTAAAATCAAGGTGCTAGAAAGAGTTGCTCCTTCTGGAGGCTCTAGAGGAAAACCCATATCCTTGCTTTTACCAGCTTCCAAAGGCCATCTGCATTCTTTGGCTTGTGGCCTCTTCGATGCCAGAGATTTTATCACCTTAACCTCTGAACTGGGCAACCCTGGTGGCTCAGATGGTAAAATGTCCACCTGCAATGTAGGAGACCTGGGTTCAGTCCCTGGCCTGGGAAGATCCCCTGGAGGAGGGCATGGCAACCCAGCCCAGTATTCTTGCCTGGAGAATCCCATGGACAGAGGAGCCTGGCAGGCTGCAGTTCATAGCGTTGCACAGAGTTGGACACAACTAAAGCGACTTAGCAAGCACATGCTCAACCTCTATATCTATCATCACATCTCCTTCAAAAATCTTGCTTCAAACTTCCCTAGTGGTGCAGTGGCTAAGACTCCACACTCCCAGTGCAGGGGGACCTGATCTGATCCCTGGTCAGGGAATTAGATCCCATATGCTGCAGCCAAGGGTTCACGTGCTACAACTGAAGATTCTGCATGCTACAGCTAAGACCTGACGCAGCGAAATAAATAAATTTTTTACACAATCTTGTTTCACTCTTTCACTTAGAAGAATGTTTTAGATTACTTTGGACCCACCTGGATAATCCAAGATTATCTTCCCATTTTAGTATTTTCAATTTAATTACATCTACAAAGTCCCTTTTGCCACTTAAGTTACATATTTAGTGTTTCCAGGGATTAGAATGTGAACATCTTTAGGGGGTCATTATTCTGCCTATCACACTCAGCTAGATTCTTTCCTTTAATAATAATCACTACCATTTACTGAACATTTTTTGTAGTTTAGGCTCTAGGCTCTCTTTTCTTCCCCTAGGTATTTTCATATACTATAGAGATAATTTTCTTGGGCTCCAAAATCACTGCGGATGGTGACTGCAGCCATGAAATTAAAAGACGCTTGCTCCTCGAAAGAAAAGCTGTGACCAAACTAGACAGCATATTAAAAGCAGAGCCATTACTTGGCCAACAAAGGTCCATCTAGTCAAAGGTATGGGTTTTCCAGTAGTCATGTATGGATGTGAGAGTTGGGCTATAAAGAAACCTGAGCACCAAAGAATTGATGACTTTGGTATTGGAGAAGACTCTTGAGAGACCCTTGGACTGCAAGGAGATCCAACCAGTCCATCCTTAAGGAAATCAGTCCTGAACATTTGTTGGAAGGACTGATGCTGAAGCTGAAACTCCAATACTTTGGCCACCTGATGCAAAGAATTGACTCATTTGAAAAGACCCTGGTGCTGGGAAAGATTGAGGGCTGGAGGAGAAGGGGACGACAGAGGATGAGATGGTTGGATGGCATCACTGACTCAATGGACATGAGTTTGGGTGAACTCTGGGAGCTGATGATGGACAGGGAGGCCTGGTGTGCTGTGGCTCATGGGGTCGCAAAGAGTTGGAAACAACTGAGTGACTGAACGGAACTGAACCGAACTGATAGAGAAAATATGAAATGAAAAGAGGTTTTTGGACTCCTAAAATTCTACTGGTAGGAAGCAGGCTGCGAAAACTATTCAGCTGCAAATACATGCTGCTGCTGCTGCTAAGTCGCTTCAGTCATGTCTGACTGTGTGTGACCCCATAGACGCAGCCCACCAGGCTCCCCCATCCCTGGGATTTTCCAGGCAAGAACACTGGAGTGGGTTGCCATGTCCTTCTCCAATGCATGAAAGGGAAAAGTGAAAGTGAAGTCGCTTAGTTGTGTCTGACCCTCAGTGACCCCATGGACTGCAGCCTTCCAGGCTCCTCCATCCATGGGATTTTCCAGGCAAGAGGACTGGAGTGGGGTGCCATTGCCTTCTCCGGAAAATACATGCTAGCTTTCATGAAAAAGGAAGGATGACACAGAAGCCCGAACCAAGTGCTAAGAGGGGAAAGCCATGAGCCAAGAAGAATTACTCTTGCTGGATTTCAGAATTGCTGTGGACTACTTTCTCCCTTTTTGAACCTTCCCCCCATTTTTTGTTGGGTGTAACGTGAGGGAAGGGTGGTGGTCATCTCTTTGTTTAACTGGTCAAGAGGAACATTTCATGGGAGCTGTGCTGAAGGAACCACGCCTGAGGCGCCTGATCAGGACTGGGACTTGATTTAGATGATGAAATACAGCTGATGCTGTAACGGGGTGGGTCGAGGGTCTTGAGGGCTGAAACGAAGTGTCGTCACTCAGTCGTGTCTGACTCTTTGCGACCCCATGGACTGTAGCCCGCAAGGTTCCTCTGTACATGGGATTCTCCAGGCAAGAACATTGGAGTGGGCTGTCATTCCCTTCTCCAGGGGATCTTCCGCACCCAGGGAGTGAACCTGAGTCTCCTGCATTGCACACAGATTCTTTACCATCTGAGCCACCAGGGATGCTCTTGAGGGGTGGGGTGTGTGCCTTTTGTGTGCGGGAGGGATGTGAACACTAGTGGCCAGAGGGCAGAGGTAGCCAGCCTCCTCACTGGCCCCCAGTGATCCTGGTTTCCTGATGGTCACACCTTTGTATAGTTTCTTGCACACTGCATCACTAGCATAAAAGTGGTGGCACACCACTTCTGAGGTAGCTTATCGAAGACCATTGTTTTGGGTGTGCTATCTTTCTCTCTGTCTCTCTCTCTCTGTCTCAGATTACTCCTCTGGGCAAAGCAAGCTGTTGTGAGCAGCCCTAAGAAGAGGTCCACGGGTGAGGAAGAGAGACCCTGAGCCAGAAGCACCCAGCTAAGTCGCTTCCAGAATCCTGATCCTAAGAAACTGTGTAAGATAATGTGCTCATTGTTTTACATCCCTAAGATCGGGGGTAATTTGTTATGAGCAATAACTATTTCAAGCAGCTAGAGAGGTGGGAGTGAAGGGATCGTTTAATGCAGTTCCCCTGCTCTCCTGTCTGCAGACAGCTCTGCTGACCGCAGCCTCCTTTGGAAGCTGTTTCTGCTGCCCGGGATGCCTGCTTTTCACAAGGCCCACTTTCTTGTTCAGCTCTGGTTAGAGAGGCTCTTCTGGCTGCCCAAGCCAGAGCAGTGCCTCTGCCGCTCACTCCCGGGCCTTCCCGCAGTGACTCTCTGCTTGCCGCTTATCACTCTGATAGGTCTGTTTCCTTGATTTTTACTGTCTGTCTCCCCCACTAGAATAGAAGCCCCAGTGAGAGCAGGGAGCCAGTCACAAATACTGCTTGGCATAAATGAATGAACCCTGAAAGAAAATGAAAGTGAAAGTCGCTCAGTCGTGTCCAACTCTGCGACCCCATGGACTACAGTCCATGGACTTCTCCAGGCCAGAGTACTGGAGTGGTCAGCCTTTCCCTGCTCCAGGAGATCTTCCCAAGTCAGGGATCGAACCCAGGTCTCCCTCATTGCAGGTGGATTCTTTAGCAGCTGAGCCACCAGGGAAGCCCAAATGAAGCCCACCTGCTTTCGTTTCCTGCCAGCATTTCCCTACAGCCATCCCTCCTGTCTGACTGAACCGAAGGCTCTTTCCAGTCATTCTGTTTCACACATTGCTCTTTCTCCTAGAATGCTTTCTTCCTTCCTCTTCAATTGGTGAAAATCTACAGATCTTTTAAGAGAGTCCAGCCACCTGAGTCAGGTGTCCCTCCTGGGTGCCCCCATAGCATTAGACCTTTCCCTACCCTAACATTTATCATCCATCAGGTGTGATCAAATGTCTGAGTGTCTGTGCCCTGCCAGATGCTGAACTTGGAAGGCCCTGCACTGTCTCCTTCACCATCGCATCCCCAGGGCCCCAGCAAAGTGCTGAGCCTGTGGCCATACTCAGCGAGCATTTGACAAGAGGAAAGATGGATCGAAAGAGAGGGAAGACAGCCAGCTCTGTCAGAAGTGGCTGGCACTGGTGTTTACCCACATTGCGTCCTTGCCCTGAGGGCCTCACTCCGCCTAAATGAAGCTCACTGTGTGAAATGATTCTTAAAGGAGCCAGGTGAATTGTGGGCTCTGAAAATATCCCTGGGGGTGGGCAAAGGAACAACCTCAGTGGGCAGGCACGCAAACCCCAAGGGGGGATGTTGCTGCTTCACCTAGCCCCCAAGCCCTGCTCTGGATCAGATGGGTTCTGGGGAGCTTCCAGTGGTCCTGGGACCTCAGCGGACTAACACTGCACTGCCGTCTTCCCTGCTGTACCACCACATAAAGAGTGGAAAGCCTAGTGGTCGATGGCGTTGGTGATAGGAGGGAAGGGATGATTTAGGCAGAAACAAAGTGGGGGAGAAGAAGGCCACTGCTGACTTGGATGATTCAAGACTCTCCCACTCTGAAACTTCTAATAGCCCCGCGCACGCACAACATTCCTCTCAACCCCAACATAAAAAGCCCTTTCTCAGAACAAAAACCCTGTCACCGAAAGCACTTATTTAAGAACAATAACAGCAAAACACACAAGGTACAAAAACATTTTTCTCAAAAAATTTTTCCACTTCAACAAATATTTATTTTCCTGAAAAAGCAGAGATATATAAAGAAATAGAAAACTGTGGATTTTTTTTTCTTATTTTTGATTGAAAAGTACAACCAGGAGAACAACATTGCCCCAGTGAGCCAAAGCACAATGGGAAAGCATTTTTAAAATAGGAAAGAACTCTCATATATATAAATATACCAAGATAATTTTAAAACGCAGTGAAGCCTCAACTCTTGAGTAGGGAGTAGGTCTCATGTGCAGAGGCAACTTGTGTCCCGACTGCCCAGTGGGCTGCTTGGGGATACAGTTTAATCCAGGGTGAGACGCCATCATCACATTAATAAACCATATGACATAGGGCATACGTAAAGCTGTCACAGTACCCCTAACTCACAAAAGCCACTGTGAAAAGTCCTTTAGAAAGCAAGTGAGAGTCCAGACAGCTTCGGGTTAGGAAAGAACAGCTTCCTTATCTGTAAAATGGATTTGGAGGCTTCTACTGTTCCTTGGGGCGCTAATGGACTGTGATTCTAAAGGGGCTTCTCAGAAATCTAGGGGCAAACATGGTGGAGGAGATATAAAAATCCCATTACGGCCCTTATAGTTACCTCTATTAGAAACAAAGAACCAGGCCAAGTGAATTGCAACCCCAAAACTCCTCTAAGGAAAACCAATGGGCCCAGCTCAAATCCCAGCAGGAGCGTGTGACCTGTGTGCTCTGATTCCTTCACGGCTTTCAGTCCTGCGTAAAGTTGATCTCTGCCACTGCTGGGCTATACGTGTATGTCATACAGGGATCTATGTCATCTAGAACGTGGATCTGGGCAAGTTGTGTGAGATGATGCCAGGCTAGTCACCAAGAAGAGGCGAGAGGCTTTGTCGAACGTGCGAGAACTTGGCCAGGATGGTGTCAGAGAGAGAGACTCCCCCAACGGTGACAAACTGGGGTGAGAAGGGGACAGCTGCAGATGCTTCTCATAACATGGACTGCAGCAGTGAGGCAGTGATCAAGCTGACTTGTTTAGGGCTGTGTGAGTTCTTTCAGTCCTTTCAAGGACCCTGCCAACAGCTGAAGTATTTGAAAAGGAGCCATGACCAGTGTAAAGACTGCCTGGGTACGAGGGCTCCACAGAGGGCAGCTACCCCAAGTACCTGCCTTACCAGGCAGAGAAGTAAGACTCCACTCTCAGTTTCTTCCTGGCCCTGGAGCTCGTGTTGGCCTCTCTTCCCCTTCTCCAGGCTCTGTCCCCACCCCACACCCGACCCGCACAGACGCACCGAGCGGGACCTGCATTGTCCTCTTCCCACCCTGCCCCCCAATCCTATACCCACAGACTCCTCTTTTGTGAAGCCTATTCCTCGGCTTAATCATTTGCAGACCTTCTTTCTCTTTTGAGTCTCTCAAAGTCCAAAGACTTCTCAGATGATTAAACCTGGAAGGACAAGAGGAAGTGACCCACCGCCGCACTCTTGGCGATTAGGTCATAACTGGTCTTCATCGTTGCAGCTGAAGAGTATTTATCCCACTTCCAGAGGAGCTTGTGCTACCTGCCTGCCCCACCTGCAGCTCTGCGAAGCTGAAGCTGACCTGCCTTGGGCTCGGAGTCCTACCCTGGGCCTGCGCTGAGAAACCAGGGCCAGTGGCTGGCCTGTTTCCTCATTCCCTCTCCTTGGGGGACTCAGCTGTGTCCCTGCCCCAGACGTGGCTGCATCCTCACTCTCCTTGTCACTGCCGCCCCTTTTGCCTTTCTGGCCATCTCAGCCCTGGGCCTCCTACCCTGCTCAGTCCTCCTGGGGACCGCAGCCCAGGGTCAAAGAGCAGAAGTGCTCGAGCGCATCCCGGCAGCGGCCTCCAAGCCCAAGTTCAGAGAGCCTTCCCAGGCATGCCCTGGAAAGAAAACCAGGGCAGGAGGAATGAGTTTCCCTAAAACCATATTTAGATTCCCCAGTGGAGAGACGAGTGAGAGGGTGGAAGACAGGACCATGAACTACTTCAGGTCCGCTCTGAACCCGAGGGGCAGAGGTTCCTACTGGGAAGAAGAAGAAGAAAAAAAATTCCTCCCTGGTAAACAACGGAAAAAGAAAAAATTCTTCTACCCACAAATAAGTTTCCTAGGGATGTTCTTGGCCATGGAGATTAAGTATATTATTATTTGTGACAATAATACACTTCATAGAGTACTCTAAAATATTTTCACTGACTTCATTGTGCTCATCAGCATGACTTCATTTGTCTAGAGTGATGAGACAGGCAGAGAGGAGCTCCATGTTCTAAAGGAGAGAACTGGGAACAAGAACAGCCAAGTGACTTGTTCAAGTCAAGACCAGAATTCAAGTTCCCTGTCTCTCTGCCTCAGATCAATTATGCAGTTTCCTCCTGGCAATATGGGGGTCTCCCCTGGAAGGTGGTGACTTTCACTTGCTGGGTTGGAATCTCCTGGTAGGAGACACAGAGCTCTACCAGACGGGGGATGCAAGGTCTCCTGCTTCTTCTAAGCGTCAGGTCCTTCCTGGGCCCCCACCCCACCCCATGCCATCTTTAGAGACTGGTAACCCCTCAAAGGGCTTCCCAGGTGGCTCTAAGGTAAAGAACCCACCCGTCGATGCCGGAGACATAAGAGGCGCGGGTGGATCCCTGGCTCGGGAAGATCCTCTGATGAGGGTCATGGCAACCCACTCCAGTATTCTTGCCTGGAGAATCCTGTGGACGGAAGAGCCTGGCGGGCTACCATCCACAGGGTAGCAGAGAGTCGGACACGACTGAAGTGACAGGATGCAAGCATACAACCCCTCAGGATGAAGGGCTGACCGCAGCTGCTATTCATTACTGCATTCCCACCGTGTGGCAGGGTCTATCCATGCGGCCACGCAGATTATCCCACTTGATTCTTCCAGTAACTCTGGGCCACTCTCATGGGATCAGAGGTGTCAGTCTTCCCCAGGTCACACAGCTAGGAAGAGGCAAGAGCTGAGATTTAAGCCCAGAACCTCGTGGACTCTGAACACGTGCCTTTATCTGTGAAAGATGCACTGCAGAGGACAGATGTGAAAGTGGAGGCCCAAAGGGAGACATCTGCCAGCAGGAGACCTGGTGTCCTGGCTTCCAGGCCCAGAGTGTGCCCTTGACGCATCCAGGTCACTGGCCGCTTCCTCCTTCAGTGTCATAACTTTATCTGCCCCTGCCTGCTGTGTCAGATGACCTATGACCATCACCCGTTTTCAGTTTATAAAAAAAACCTCTTGCATTAAAAACAAATCCCCAGGAGGAGCCAGGCCACGGAGAGGGAAGACATGGAGTCCACACGTCCCCATGCTAAAATACTCACCAGGTGCTAGTGGGGGACTGCAGCAGACAGGCTGAGAGGAGGAGCCCCAGGGGCCTCCAGATACCGGGGAGGGGAGGCTGTGCAGACCCCCAGTCTGGGGGAGCGGGAGCACTTTGGGGACCCAGAGCAGTGGGTTGCTCAGCAGGGTGGGAGGAACTCTTGGAGGCTGGAGGATCCACTGGAGGATCGGAGGATCCATCAGGGAAAGCCTCTGAGGCTCCATTTACGCTTGGCCCAGGAAGTCTGCTGGGGCCCCCGCTGCCCTCTGGGGCTCTCTCTACCCTCCTGGCTGAGCCCTCCACCCTCCAAGGTGCCCTCCACTCTTCAGGGACCCCTCCCCCACCATGGGCCCTGAGAGCGTGCTAGGGAGGGGGTAGGAAAAATCGCCAGGCCAGAAGGGAGCATCCTTTGGGGTGTGAGGGTGTGCCTGGTGTTCCCCCGCCCGCTAGGGCCTGAGGAGCTCCCCAAGGCCCTTGGCCAAGCCCTCTGTCCTTCAGGACCTCCTCTGCACTCAAGGCCCCCTCGTCCTCGGCGCCCACTCAGCCTGGGAGGGGGAGCTCCTGAGGCAGTGGAAAAAGGCGGGCTGATTGGGGGAGGCTCCTGTGGGGTTCCGGGAGCAGGGAAAGGCCCGCTTGGCCCTGGGGAGTCTCCTGAGGCCCCAGGCCAAGCCTCCTGTCCCTCCGGACCCCCTCTGCCCCCAGGGCCTCCTCTACCCTCCAGGCCAAGCCCTGCACCATCTGGGGGCCCCTCCACACTCTGGGGGCCCCTCCACCCTCTGCTTTGCTCCTCCGTCCAGAACCCTGTCCTCTGGGACCACCTTCACTCCTCCTGGGGGCCCTTCTGCCCACTGGACTGGGCCCTCCAACCTCCAGGGCACCCTCTGCCCAGCTGTGTCCTGCGGGGGAGGAGGTGGGGGAGACCGAGCAGGGCTGACAGGGGAGGGTCACTCTGGGTGTGGAGGAGCAGGGAAACTTTCTGGTCCCAGGGAGCCAGCGGGGGACCCTGGCATGATCCTCTGCACCCTGAAGCAAGAAGCGCTGCAGAGGCCCCCTTGGGTGGGTGGAGCCCGGGCCACCCCCTACTCCGACCTAAGGCCTTTTCTGGAGACATGTGTCTTGAATCAATAGCCCACCCCTGCCTAAATCGCAACCTTCCCCACACACAGACACCACCTAAACCCTGTCCTTCACAGTCAGTGCTTGTTTCTGCCGTTTTTGTTGTTGGTTGTTTTGGGCTTTTGGGGGGTGGGAGGGTATACTTTGTTTTGTTTGCCAGTGAAGTTCGGTTTTGCCCTCCAGTGGCTGTTTCATACCTATTGTTTTTTCTACCATTTCTGTTAGTTTTCTAAATTTATTTTATTTTTTACTTTTGTTATTATTCTGCTCCCTCTTGCTTTTATTTTTTTATTTCTACCTATCTACATAAATATACATTTTCTTCTTCTCTCTCTTTGCAATTGGAGTCCATTTTTACTCTCCAGCAGTTGTTTCAAATATACTCTTATTTTTTCTAATATATCTGTTACTATATTCTTTGTTATTGCTCTGTATTTTTTTTTTCTTTTCTCTCCTTTTTTCCTTAAAAAATTGTTTTCCTGTCACCTCATAGCTTGAATCCCAGTTCACAGACCAGAGATCAGGCCTGGGTCCCTGTGGCCAGATTACCAGGTCCAAAATGCTGGAATAACAGAAAATACCAGCCCCCAGGGAATATTAATCAGAGTGAAGTGTCACAGATGTCCACATCTCAACGCCAAGACTCAGCTCTACCCAACCGCCTGCAAACTCCACTGCTGGAAACCTCAGGCCAAACAACTAGTAAGACAGGAACACAGTCCCAACCATCCAAAAATAAAAAATGAAACAACAAAAAAATATGTTACAGATTAAGGAGCAAATAAAAATCTACAAGACCAAATAAATGAAGAGTAAAAGGCAACCTATCTGAAAAAAATTTAGAGTAATGATAGTAAAGTTTCAAAATATTGAAAATAGACCAATTTCAGACCTTGGAACATATACACTCTGAGCATCAGGGGTGGAAAAAGATATTCTATCAAACAGGGATCAGAAGAAAGCGGGACTGGCAATGCTCATATCAGGTAAAATAGACTCTAAGATAAAACCTGTTACAAGGGGTGAAGAAAGATACCACTTAATCATCAAGGGATCAATCCAAGAAGAAGACACGACAACTTTAAATCTTTATGCACCCAGCATGCTCGTGTGTGTGCCAGTGGCTTCATTCTTGTCTGGCTCTCTGACCCTGTGGACTGCAGCCCTCCAGCTTCCTCTGTCTGTGCGGTTCTCCTGCCAAGAATACGGGAGTGGGTGCCGCGCCCTCCTTCAGGATATCTTCCCGACCCAGGGGTCAGCCTGCCTCTCTCCTGTCTCCTGCATTGGCGGGAGGGCTCCTTACCACTAGTGCCACCCAAGAAGCCCACCTCAGCGCATAAGGCGAAAGCTCACAGCCATAAAAGGGACACGGACGGTGGTACAACAGTGGTAGAGACTTTAACACCCCATTCACACCAATGGACAGACCATCCACAGAGAATTAGTCAGGGAACACAAGCCTTAAATCGCAGCTTAGGCCTAATTGATTTCTTCAGGACATTCCACCTCAAAACAGCAGAACAAACTTTCTCAACTCCATATGGAACATTCTCCAGGATAGATCACATCTTGGGTCACAAATCAAGCCTCAGTAAGGTTTAGAAAATTGAAATCATATCTTTCCTGACCACAATGCTGTGAGACTAGACGTGAATTACAGGGGGAAAAATGTAAAAAGCACAAACATGGAGACTAAGCAATAAGCTTCTAAATAACCCAGATGTCACCGAAGACATCAAAATGAAAATTAAAAAATACCTAGAAACAAATGACAACAAAAACACAATGACTCAAAATCTATGGGATGCTACAAAAGCAGTTCTAAGATGGAAGTTTGTAGTAATACAAGCCTACTGCAAGAAACAGGAAAACATTATATAAAAAACCTTACACCTAAAGCAAAGTGAAAAAAAATAATAAAAAAGTCCTCAAATTTAGTAGAAGGAAAGAAATCATAAAGATCAGAATGAAAAGGAAATGAAGGAAATAATAGCAAAGACCAATAAAATGAAAAGCTGAATATTTGAGAAAATGAGCAAAATTAACAAACCACTAGCCAGACTCATCAAGCGAAAAAAGGGAGAAGACTCAAATTAATAAAATTAGAAATGAAAAAGGAGAAGTTCCAAGAGACAACACAGAGATGCAAAGGCTCACAGGAGACTACCACGAGGAACTAGAGTCAATAAACTGGAACCCGGAATAATGGACAAGTTCTTAGAAAAGCACAGCCTTCCAAAACTGAACCAGGAAGAAACAGAAATCATGAGCAGACCAATCATAACCACCAAAATCGAAAATGCAGTCAAATATTTTCCAACAAACAAAAGCCAGATAACTTCACCGGTGAATTCTACCATGAATGAACCAACAACTAACTAGCAATGAACTAACACCTATCCTTCTCAAACTCTTTCAGAAACTGCAGCAGTAGGACTATTCCCAAACTCTCTCCACAAGGCCACCATCACCCTGAGACCCAAACCAGACAAAGAGGCCACAAAATATAAAATTATGGGCCAATATCACTGATGAACATAGATGTAAAAATTCTGAACAAAATACTAGCAAACAGAACCCAAAAACACATTAAAAGGATCAGACACCATGATCAAGTGGGGTTTATCCCAGGGATGCAAGGATTCTTCAATAAATGCAAATCAATGTGATGCACCATATAAACAAATTGGAAGATAAAAACTATATGATAATCTCAATAGCTGCAGAAAAAGCTTGTGACAAAATTCAACACTGAATTACGATAAGAACTCTCCAGAAAATGGACATAGAAAGAACCGATCTCGACATAATAACGGCCATATATGACAAACCCGCAGCCAACATTATTCTCAGTGATGAAGAACTGAAAGCTTTTCCTCTCGGACCAGGGTCAAGACAAGGGTGACCACTCTCACCACTGTTATTCAATGTAGTTTTGGAAGTCCTAGCCACAGCAGTCAGAGAAGGAAAAGAAAGGAATTCAGAATGGAAAAGCAGTGTATCTCTCACTGTTTGATACTATACATAAAAAACCCTAAAGATACCACCAGAAAGTTATCAGAGCTAATCAATGAATCTAATAAAGTTTCAGGATATAAAGTTAATACACTGAAATCCCTGGCATTCCTATACACTAACAATGAAAAACAAGACAGAGAAATTAGGGAAACAGTCCCATTCACCATTGCAATAAAAAGAATAAAATACCTAGGAATAAACCTATCTAAGGAGAAAAAGGACCTGCGTACAGAAAACTCTAAGACACAAATGAAAGAAACACAGCTGACACCCATGGAGAGATATGTCATGTTTTTTGATTGGGACAATCAATATTACGAAAATGACTATGCTACCCAAAACAACCTACAGACTCGGTGCAATCCCCATCAAATTACTAGTGGCATTTTTCACAGAACTAGAACAAAAAATTTCACAATTTGTATGGAAACAAAAAAAGATCCCAACTTTGGCCACCTCATGTGAAGAGTTGACTCATTGGAAAAGACTCTGATGCTGGAAGGGATTGGGGGCAGGAAGAGAAGGGGACGACAGAGGATGAGATGGCTGGGTGGCATCACCGACTCGATGGACGTGAGTCTGAGTGAACTCTGGGAGATGGTGATGGACAGGGAGGCCTGGTGTGCTGCAATTCATGGGGTCGCAAAGAGTCGGACACGACTGAGTGACTGAACTGAACTGAACTGAGCCAAGGCAATCTTGAGGAAGAAAAATGGAACCTTCCTGACTTCAGACTATCCTACAAAGCTACAGTAATCAAGACAGTATAATAGTGGCACAAAAATAGAAACATAGATGGATGGAACAAGAGAGAAAGATAGAAAACCCAGAGATAAACCCAGGCACTTACGGGCACCTCACCTTTGACAAAGGAGGCAAGAAGAATATACAATGGAGAAAAGACAGACGCTTCAACAAGTAGTGAGGGGAAAACTGGACAGCTACGTGTAAAAGAATCAACTTAGAATTCTTCCTAACGCCACACACAAAAATAAACTCAAAATAAATTAAAGACCTAAATGTAAGGCCAGAAATAATAAAACTCTTAGAGGAAAACATAGGCAAAACACTCTTTGACATAAATTACAGTGATATCTTCTTTGATCCACCTCCTAGAGTAATGGAAATAAAAACAAAATCAACGAGTGAGACTTAATCAAACTTAAAGGTTTTTGCTCAGCAAAGGAAACTATAAACAAGATGAAGAGGCAACCCTCAGAATGGGAAAAAATAATTGGAAATGAAACAACTGACAAAGGATTAATGTCCAAAATATGTGAGCAGGTCATTCAGCTCAGTACCAGAAAAGCAACAAACTCAATCAAAAGTGGGAGGAAGATCTAAACAGACATTTCTCCAAAAAGACATACAGATGGCCAACCAACACATGAAAGGATGCTCAACAACACTCCTTATTAGAGAAATGCAAATCGAAACTACAATGAGGTGTCGCCTCTCACCAATCAGAATGGCCATCATCAAAAACCTACAAACAATAAAAGCTGCAGAGGGTGTGGAGAAAAGAGAACTCCACTGCACTGGTGGTGGGAATGGAAACTGATACGGCTACTCTGGAGGCGTATGGAGATTCCATAAAAAACTAGGAATACAGCTACCATATACCGTCAGTCCCACCACCAGGCATATAGCCTGAGAAAGCCACAACCGAAAAAGACAGGTGTAACCCACTCTTCATGACAGCGCCATTCACAATAGACAGAATATGGAAGAAACTCAGATTCCATCAACAGATGAGTGGATAAAGTTATGGTACATATACACAATGGAATACTACTCACCATAAAAAGAAACGAATCTGAATCAGTTCTAGTGAGGTGGATGAACCTAGAGCCTGTTACACATGGTGAAGTAAGTCAGAAAGAGAAAACAAATTTCGTATATTAATGCCTGTACATGGAATATGGAAAACTGGTATTGATGAACCTATTTGCAGGGCAGGAATAGAGACACAGACATAGAGAACAGACTTTGGACACAGTTGAGCAAGGAGAGGGTGGGACCAACTGAGAAAGGAGCATTGAAACATATACATTCAGTTCAGTTCAGTTCAGTTCAGTCGCTCAGTCGTGTCCGACTCTTTGCGACCCCATGAATCGCAGCACGCCAGGCCTCCCTGTTCATCACCAACTCCTGGAGTTCACTCAGACTCACGTCCATCGAGTCGGCGATGCCACCCAGCCATCTCATCCTCTGTCATCCCCTTCTCCTCCTGCCCCCAATCCCTCCCAGCATCAGAGTCTTTTCCAATGAGTCAACTCTTCGCATGAGGTGGCCAGAGTACTGGAGTTTCAGCTTTAGCATCATTCCTTCCAAAGAACACATATACATTTCCATACGTAAAATGGAGAGCTTATGGGAAGTTGCTATATAACACAGGAAGTTCGACTCGGTACCCTGTGATAACCTAGAGGGGTGGGATGGGTCACGGGGGGTTGGGAAGGGCTCAAGTGGGAGGGGACATTTGTATACTTACGGCTGATTCACGTTGTTGCATGGCAGACGCCAACACAGTGCTGTAAAGAAATTACACTCTCATTAAAAGTAAATTTTTAAAAAAATCCCAAAGTTAAGCAAACAAGCAATTCCTGCAATAATCTTCTGGATGGGTCTTCGTCTCTACGTGCAGGCTTTCTCTAGCCGCAGTGCGGGCTTCTCACTGTGGTGGCTTCTCCTGCCGTGGAGCTTGGTCTCCAGGCACACAGGCTCCAGGGGTGCAGACCAGAGCAGCAGGGTGCGAGAGTTCCGCAGCCATGGCTTACAGCCGCATCAGAGCTCCAGCCCAGCCACTGTGCCACACGGGCCTAGTTCCTCTGCGGCACGTGTAATCTTCCTGCACCCGGGATCAAACTCTCGTCCCCTATGTTGCCAGCTGGATTTTTATCCACTGTACCACCAGGGAAGTCTTCCTCAAATAATTAATGAGATCTCTGAGTTATCCTCGTATAAGTCTTCTCATAGATGCCTGATATGTTCAACTCATGTGGTCTCCCAACCTCATCCCTAATCCTTATGTGTTTGAACAAGCCAAAGAAACACCTGGAGCAGAAGTTGTCCTTAGCACCCAGCTGGAGCTTTGGTTTGGCTCCCAGACCCTCAGAGCTCAGTATGGTACAGAAGAGACAACTCTTCTCCTAGCTCCAGCAGTGAGTCAAATAACCTACACCTCAGTGGCCACTCCTGCCCCACCACTGCCTGGAAGGGGCACATTAACGGCTCAGGATTCCAGTCTCCAGGGGCCTCTGTCCAGAAGGCAAATGGGCCATATCTGCTTGGTGAGACCTGGATGGGGAGTACAGTGGGGTCAGAATAGCACTGACTGAGCCTTCCACAGACCCTGTCTTGAGAAACCAGTTCTAAAAAGGAAAGAAAAAAAAAAAACAAAACCTGATCTGTAGAGATTTCTGTAGTGCGAAAACCACTACAGCAGCTAATTCCAGGCTACCAATGGATTTACTCTCCTGAGAAATCTGTATGCAGGTCAAGAAGCAACAGTTAGAACTGGACATGGAACAAAGGACTGATTCCAAACTGGGAAAGGACTACATCGTCTGTATACTGTCGCCCAGTTCATTTAACTTATGTCCAGAGTACATCATGAGAAATGCTGGGCTGGATGAAGCACAAGCTGAAATCAAGATTGTCTGGAGAAATATCAACAAACTCAGATACGCAGATGACACCACCATTATGGCAGAAAGTGAAGAGGAACTAAAGAACTTCTTGATGAAAGTGAAAGAAGAGAGTGAAAAAGCTGGCTTAAAACTCAACATTCAGAAAACGAAGATCATGGCATCCAGTCCCATCACTTCATGGCAAATAGATGGGGAAACAATGGAAACAGTGACAGACTTTATTTTGGGGGGCTCCAAAATCTCTGCAGATGGTGACTGCAGCCATGAAATTAAAAGGCATGCTTGCTCCTTGGAAGACAAGCAATGACCAACCTAGAGAGCATATTAAAAAGCAGAGACATTACTCAGCCAACAAAGGTCCATCTAGTCAAAGCGATGGTTTTTCCAGTAGTCATGTATGGATATGAGAGTTGGACTATAAGAAAGCAGAGAGCAAATAATTGATGCTTTTGAACTGTGGTGTTGGAGAAGACTCTTGAGAGTCCCTTGGACGGCAAGGAAATCAAAGCAGTCCATCCTAAAGGAAATCAGTCCTGAATATTCATCGGAAGGACTGATGCTGAAGCTCCAATACTTTGGTCACCTGATGTGAAGAACTGACTCATCTGAAAAGATCCTGATGCTGGGAAAGATTGAAGGCAGGAGGAGAAAGGGACGACAGAGGATGAGATGTTGGATGGCATCACCAACTCGATGAACATGACTTTGAGTAAACTCCGGGAGTTGGTGATGGATAGGGAAGTCTGGCATGCTGCAGTCCATGGAGTCTCAAATAGTCAGACACAACTGAGCTACTGAACTGAACTGAATGGCTTTAATGCTCCTGAACTTTGAACACTTGGCTGTCTTGGTGAGCTGCCACTGGCTGTGTCCAGCACACAATTACCCCTTCCTATGCTGCTCACCATGGCGCCCAAAAGTCCTTGATGCAGGGACAGTTTAATTTCGTCTCAATCTCTAGCAGGTGTCTGACAAATAACCTAGGAAAACTGGGTCCCAGACCGCAGGGGAAAGAAGCAAACAATATAAAGCCTTGATGTCTAAAAGGGTTTTTTTCTTCCAAGGAGTTCAAAGCAGTCGCTGTGTTGGATCTGACATTATCCTCCCCAAAACCCTGGGAAAGTAGAGACACAGCAGGAAGAATTCTGGTATCCATTTCTGAAAGATGGGACACTGAGGTCCAGGGAGCTTAGCTTGGTCAAGGCCACCAGCAGTTTGGAACAGAGGTTCGGGTGGGAAGCCCAATTAGGCCTCCAAGTCTCAACCCTGCAGCCCTCCCCCTACCCTGCCTTCTCATGACCCCACAGCAGGAGGCAGATGGGGTGGAAAAGCATGAGCTCTCCCTGTGGTTTTCCCAGACAGAACCCAGGTCTCTGCTTCCCAGCTCTCCCAGTCTCAGACCACACACCCTCCATGCCTCCAGGGGAGCTGGCCCGACAGGCTTCCCTTGGGGCTGCGCCAGCTCTGTCTCCGCTCATTAGCAGGTCTGTTTCCAGGTGGATCCACTGTGGGGTCATTAAAGCAATAAACAAGTTCCCGATTGTTGGTGGGCTGAACCTGGCACCCACTGATCCCTGCATTGTGCAGAGTTCCAGCGGGCCCACACAGCCCCCGAAACAATGGCTCACTTCCTCCCAGGAAGCCGCAGACCCGAGCCAGTCTCCTGGGCTCGCCCACGTGCTCTGGCCAAGTCATTGTCTTCAAGTCGGCCAGGTCCAGCCATTCCCATGACCAGGATAATTGTATGCTCTTTGCCGTCCAAGAGTAGGGGGAAATACGGGGCTGGAGGCAGAGCCATAACTCCCTTAAGAATGCTGTTGCCCAAATCCCCACCGTCTCTGACCAGGAGGTCTGTGGTCCCTGCTGCCTACCTGAATTCCATGCTTTAGCCTTTCCCTAGAACTGGGGTGTAAAGAAGACTCTAGAAACAAATGCAGGGCAGGAGCCCTAGCTTCCCAACCCTCCTGGCACCTTTTTACATGTTTAGCTAGGATTGTTTCCTATGTCCCCAAATGGTTTGCATATATATCTCCCCAGGGAAGGGCAGGGTCCATGAATATTGTGAGCAGCAAGGTTATCCAGTCTTCCAGAGAGTCATTCGCCTGGTGGGGAGGAACAGCTCAGGCTGTTCTTTTACAAGGGATTCCAACAGATAACCAGTGGTGCCCTAAGACACAGTCACTGCCAACCTGGATTGTTTTAAACACTTCTATTTGGGATTTCCTAGGTAGAATGATGTCTCAGGGACAGGAGAGGACCTGGGACAGAGGGAGCTAGGATCTGAAAAGAGGATGAGCCTCAGGTGGGGAGAGATCAAGAAGTCTAGGCCAGGAACTTCAAACACAGGCCAGAGAGCCTGGCCCCTACGGTCCACAGGATGAGAAGTGTTGAGATCTGGAGGCAGAGGTGCCAGAGGCTCTGTGTGCAATTTCTTACCCTTGCCAAGACCCGGAAGAGCTGGTGAGGCTGACGTGTTTAATCGAGGGCCAACTCTGCCTCAGCTGAACATAATTTGCTAAGACTGCTCAGCTTTGGCCCCAAGCCCTTACCTGGGAAGAAACACACCACTTATCCTTAAAGCCAGCTGGTCAGGGGCACAGGAGGTTCTGGATTGTGGAGGCGGATGAGCAAAGGCCTGGCTGGAGGTGACAGGTGGGGAGGACCTGCTGGGAAAGAGACCTTTCGCGGAGAAAGGAGTCACCGTCGTGGGATGGCTTTGGGTAAAGATGTTGGCGATACGCTGAAGGGAATGGGCGGATGGAGGCTGAGATCAGGCTCAAACTCCACTCCTTCAGTGTAGGATTTGGCCAACATTTCTTTTTTCTTTTTAAATTAATCTTATTGAGGTATAATTTACTGAAAGTAAAGCATACCATTTTAAAGTGTTTTGACAAATTTTCAAACCTATGTGACCACCACAATTAAAGTATAGAACACTTCTGTTGTCCCCAAAAGGTTCCCTCCAACCACCGGCCCCAGGCAACAACTGCCTTGTTTTCTGTCACCATAGACTAGCTCTGCAAATTCAAGATTTTCAAATAAACAGACCTGTGGAGCATGTCTCTTGTGCCTGGCTTCTCCCAGTTGTTGCACGAATCTGTACTTTCTATTTTCATTGCTGAGTAGTATCTCACTGTGCGACTTTACCACAGTTTGTTTATGTACGCTTCTTCATGGACATCTGGATTATTTTCCCTTTGGGGCTGTTATAAATAAAATTTCCTTCAACATTAGTATAAAAGTTTTTGTGGGTATATATTTTCATTTCTCTTGGGTATTTATCTAGTAGTGACTTGGGTATACATCCAGCAGGGTCACATGGTGAGTGTATGTTAATTTTATGAGAAATTGTCAAAATCTTTTCCAAAGAGGCGATAGCATTTTCTGCGCCCATCAACAATATGAGTGTTCCAGTTCCTCTGCATCCTTGTGCATACTGCATTGTTCATCTTTTTTCTTTTTGTCATTCCCATAGGAGTATAATAAAATCTCATTGCATTTTTCATTTTCATTTCCTTGATGACTAATGATGTTGAATATGCCTTATTGGCCATTCACAGATTTTCCTCGGTGAAGTGATTGTTCAAATATTTCGTTCATTTTTTAAAACTTGGGTTGTTTGCCTTCTTATTGAAACATAAATTCTTTACATATTCTGAATACAAGACCTTTGTCAGATATATGTATTGTAAATACTTTTTTCAATAGCATTTACTTCCTTTTTTGGCCTGTGACTTCCTTGTTTGTGTTCTAAAAGTGTCCTTGGAAAAGCAGAGGTTTCTAATTTCAGTGGAGTCAAATTTACTCTTTTTTTTTACGTTCTTAGAAATCTTTAATAACTCTAAGATCACAAAGATTTTCTTTTATGTTTTATTTTAGAATTTTTATTATTATCCCTTTTATGTTTAGATTTAGGATCTATTCTAGTTTATTTTTGTATGTGTTATCAGGTTGTGGTCAAGGTATATTTTTTTCCATGAGACTATACAGTTGTTCCAGAGAAGGCAATGGCACTCCACTCCAGTACTTTTGCCTGGAAAATCCCATGGACGGAGGAGCCTGGTAGGCTGCAGTCCATGGGGTCGCTGAGAGTCAGACACAACTGAGCGACTTCACTTTCACTCTTCACTTTCATGCATTGGAATGGGAAAAGGCAACCCACTCCTCAAGTGTTCTTGCCTGGAGAATCCCAGGGACGGGGGAGCCTGGTGGGCTGCCGTCTATGGGGTCGCACAGAGTCGGACACGCCTGAAGCGACTCAGCAGCAGCGTACAGTTGTTCTGGGCTTCCCTGGTGACTCAGACAGTAAACCACTTGCCTGTGATGCAGGAGACCAGGGTTTGATTCCTGGGTGGGGAAGCTCCCCCAGAGCAGGAAATGGAACCTGGAGAATTTCATGGACGGAGGAGCCCGGTGGGCTACAGTCCATACGTGGGGTTGTAAAGAGCTGGATATGACTGAGCTACCAGCACAACAGAAAGTTGGTCTAGCTTCATTTGTTGAAAAGATACCCTTTCCTCTTTAAATTACTGTGGCCCTTTTGTCAAAATCAATTGAGGAAGTATGTGTCGATCTATTTATGGACTATCTATGTGTCCGTCTTTACACCAATACCACACTGACTCCGTCACTACAGCTTTAGAGTATGTCTGGAAGTCAAGTAATATATCCTACTTTGCTCTTCTTTTTCAAGATAGTTTTGAATATTCCAGGTCCTTTGAATTTCCATGTAAATTTTAAAGTCAGGTTCTCATCTTATTGTTGATGTTAAAAATTTTTATTTCCTTATTTTGGGCTATGATGGGTCTCTGTTGCTGCACTCCGGCTTTCTCTGGTTGGGGCAAGCAGAGGCTACTCTTCACTGCAGTGTGTGGGCATCTCATTGTGGTGGCTCCTCTTGCAGATTCTAGGGCACCCCATCTTCAACAGTTGTGGTTCATGGTTTTAGTTGCGCCACAACATGTGGAATCTTCCCAGAGTAGGGATTGAACTTGTGTCCCCAACATTGGCAGGTGATTCTTCACCCCTGGACCACCAGGCAAGTCCCTCCATGTAAATTTCAGAATAAGCATGTCAATTTCTGCAAAAATTACTGGATGGTTATCTTAGTCCCTTGGCCTGCTATAACAGAATACCATAGGCTTAAACAACAGAAATTTATTTCTCAGTCCAAGATCAGCAGACTAGCAGATTCAGTGTCTGGTGAGAGCCTGCTTCCTGGTTCACAGATGCCATCTTCTCATTGTATCCTGACATAGCAGAAGGGACAAGGGTTCACTCTGGGAATTTCTTATAGGGGCACTAAACCCTTTTGTGACGGCTCTGCCCTCATGACCTAATCACCTCCCAAAGGTGTCACCTCCTAATGCAATCACACTGGGTTTAAGGTTTCAACACATGAATTTGGAGAGGGGGGTGACACGTTCAGTCCATAGCAGTGATTTTGGTTGGGATTGCGTAGAATCTATAGGTTGATCTGGGGAGCATTAATGTTCTTACAATATTGAGTCTCCCCATCCATGGCAATTGTGTATCTCTTCATTTCGATCTTTGACTTCTCTCAGCAATGTTTTGCAGTTTTCCATGTAAATGTCTTAGACAACTTTCATTAAACTGATCTCTAGGTATTACATGTTTGTTGATGCTACTGTGAGTGGTATCTTTTCATTTTATATTCCAATAGTTTGTTACAAGTATATAGAAAAAAGACTTATTTTGTATTCTGATCATGTATTCTGCAACTCTGATCAATTGACTTATTAGTTCTAACAATTTTTGGTAAATCCGTTAGTTTTCTACACACGTATCATTTTAACTGTGAATAAAGTCAGTTTTATTTCTTCTTTTACACTTTTTATGCCTTGTACACCTGGACTATCCCACTTGGTCCTGTGTGTTATCCTTTTTTATATTGCTGGGTTCTATTTGCAAAACCTTTGTTAAGGCTTTGTGTCTGTGTTCAAGGGATATTACTCTGCGGTTTTCTTTCCTTGTAATATCTTTTATTGTGGCATCAGGGTAATTCTGGACTCATAAAATGAGTTGGGAAATGTTTCTTTTCCCTCTGTCTTCTGAAACAATTAATGCATTATTAGTATTATTTCACCCTTAAATAATTGATAGAATTTTGTCAGTTTCTTAAAAAATTATGAACTCATGTCTTTAATAGAGGGCTACTTGGATTTTCTATATCTTCTTGGGCCAGTTTTCCTAATGTGTATTTCAAGTAATTTGTTCATTTTATGTAACTTGCCAAATTTATTCTAAAAAGTTAATAATTGTTATTAATAATAATAACAATTAATGTTAATAATACTCCCTTTTATCCTTTTAATAGCTATAGAATTTGAAGTGATGAGCCCTCCCTTTCATCCTGATGTTGATATTTTTGTGTGTCTTCCCTTTTTTTCAAGTGTTGTGTCTTTCCTCTTTTTTTTTTAATCTAGCTAGGAGTTTATCAATTATATTGATCTTTTCAAAGAATCAGGCTTTGCTTTCATTGATTTTCTTTATTGTTGGTCTGTTTCTTATTTCACTAATTTCAACTCTTATCTTTATTATTTTCTTCCCAACATTGCTTTTTGAAGGTCATAGAATGGCGTAAGTTCCCACTCCCATCTTCAGTCATAAGATGTCTGAATGGAAAGGGATTTTAGTCATAAACTTGTCCAGTCCCTTCAATTTTACTGGTGAACAGAAATCTGAGGGGGCAGTAATTTTCCTCAGGCCACTTAGTTTTCTTCCAAGGCCAACTCATTTATTCATTTGCTTATTCATTCCTTCATTAATACATTCTTTTTAAACATTTTAAGACTTTATTGCATTTATTGCAATACTGCTTTAGTTTTTGGCTGCAAGGCATGTGGGACTCTAGTTCTTCAACCAGGGATCGAACCCGTGCCTCCTGCACTGGACGGTTAAGTCTCAACCACTGGACCACCAGGGAAATCCCCATGAATATATTCTTATTCAGGACTTCCCTGGTGGCCTAGTGGTTAGGAATCTGCCTCCCAAAGCAAAGGACACAGGTTTGATCCCTGGTCCTGGAAGATTCCACATGCTAAGGGGCAACTAAGCCCACACACCACAACTACTGAGCCGGTGTGCCTAGAACCCATGCTCTGCAACAACAGATGCCACTGTAATGAGAAGCCTCTGTACTGCAACTAGAGAGCAGCCCTTGCTTTGCACAACCAGAGAAAGCCCACAGGCAGCAACAAAGACCCAGTGCAGCCACAAATAAAGAAATAAAATTTAAAAAAACATATCACTCCTTGTAAGTAAAAATCAAATATCTTATTCATGTGAAATATATTTGTTGATCTTGTACCATGAGTCAGAGATTGTTCTGTTCTAAGAACAAAGTTGAATAAGTTCGTCTCTAGGTTCAAAAATCTCCCAGACTAATGATGGAGATAACAAGTAATCAGACAATTACAATACAGTGCCAAATGCTGTAACAGAGGTGTTCTCAGGGTGCCACGGATGGCTTATATGAAGATAAGGGTGGAGGTTGGGGTTGGTCAGTAAAGACTTCAGACAAGACACGAAGGCAGGAGGAGAAGGGGATAATTGAGGACGAGATGGTTGGATGGCATCACCAACTCAATGGACATGAGTTTGATCAAGCTCTTGGAGATGGTGAAGGACAGGGAAGCCTGGTGTGCTGCAGTCCATGGGGTCACAAATAGGTGGGCATGACTGAGCGACTGAACAAATGTATGTAATTGAGTTTATTTTAAGAAAGGTATAAAAGGGAGTTAGAGAAAGAGAAGAGGTGGAGTCAAATGAATAAGGGTTTTCATGCTGGGCCTCCTATCCAGAGGCCTCAGGAGCTCTGCCATGGATCTGTCCGATTCTTTCACGTCAATAAGTTGTTCTTGTGAGCCACTCCCATGCTGTAGATTCACTGTCAAGTTTCATAGCTTTCTCTCTATCTAGCAAGGCTTCTCCTAACCGCCATTGATTTATATCCTCAAAGAGCCCATCCATGGTACGGATTCTGTTTAGGGTCCGATATGCACCTTCCACATTCCCTGCCTGTGGCATCATAGTCCTGGTAATGAACTTTAGATGTTTTGCTATGACCCTTGGAGTTAAGTCTCTAGTCCACAGGACCCCTTAGCGCCCAGCCAACTGGAAGCCCAGGCAAGACTAAATGGATTCACCAGGCAAAATAACTCTTCTTTGCTTCAGAAGAAGTTTTGTGAATCTACTAAATATTTGTTTTAAATAAGGCAAATAGAAAGCAATGCAAATCTCAATAAGCAGTCATCAATTAATTAGCTAATTTTGTGACTAGTCATGACAGGAAGCTTGGGAGAATAAAAATTATGTATTCAATCATGATTGAATCAGATGACTCGATTATGCTTTCCAGGGGATAAATATTCTCTCAGATTCTCGTTTACATTCTGACTTCCTTTTTTGCAGGTGGCTGATCCCCTCCAGAGAAGGTAAATATATGTAGAAGCTGCGGCATTATCTTACTAGTATCGACATCTTATCTATTATCTCCTTACATACTGCTGCATAAAAAATCACCCCCAAACTTTGCATCTCAAAATAATAAACAGAATTACCTCACACAGTTTCTGAATTTTAGGGATCCAGGTGTGCTTCAGATCCTGAAAGATGATATTGTGAAAGTGCAGCACTCAATATGCCAGCAAATTTGGAAAACTCAGCAGTGGCCACAGGACTGGAAAAGGTCAGTTTTCATTCCAATTCCAACGAAAGGCAATGCCAAAGAACGCTCAAACTACAGCACAATTGCACTCATCTCACATGCTAGTAAAGTAATGCTCAAAATTCTCCAAGCCAGGCTTCAGCAATATGTGAACCATGAACTTCCTGATGTTCAAGCTGGTTTTAGAAAAGGCAGAGGAACCAGAGATCAAATTGCCAACATCCGCTGGATCATGGAAAAAGCAAGAGAGTTCCAGAAAAACATCTATTTCTGCTTTATTGACTATGCCAAAGCCTTTGACTGTGTGGATCACAATAAACTGTGGAAAATTCTGAAAGAGATGGGAATACCAGACCATCTAACCTGCCTCTTGAGAAATCTGTATGCAGGTCAGGAAGCAACAGTTAGAACTGGACATGGAACAACAGACTGGTTGCAGATAGGAAAAGGAGTACGTCAAGGCTGTATATTGTCACTCTGCTTATTTAACTTATATGAAGAGTACATCATGAGAAACGCTGGACTGGAAGAAACACAAGCTGGAATCAAGATTGACGGGAGAAATATCAATCACCTCAAATATGCAGATGACACCACCCTTATGGCAGAAAGTGCAGAGGAACTAAAAAGCCTCTTGATGAAAGTGAAAGAGGAGAGTGAAAAAGTTGGCTTAAAGCTCAACATTCAGAAAACGAAGATCATGGCATTCGGTCCCATCACTTCATGGGAAATAGATGGGGAAACAATAGAAACAGTGTCAGATTTTTTTTTTTTTTGGCTCCAAAATCACTGCAGATGGTGACTGCAGCCATGAAATTAAAAGACGCTTACTCCTTGGAAGAAAAGTTATGACCAATCTAGATAGTATATTCAAAAGCAGAGACATTAATTTGCCAACTAAGGTCCGTCTAGTCAAGGCTATGGTTTTTCCTGCGGTCATGTATGGATGTGAGAGTTGGACTGTGAAGAAGGCTGAGCGCCGAAGAATTGATGCTTTTGAACTGTGGTGTTGGAGAAGACTCTTGAGAGTCCCTTGGACTGCAAGGAGATCCAAGCAGTCCACTCTGAAGGAGATCAACCCTGGGATTTCTTTGGAAGGAATGATGCTAAAGCTGAAACTCCAGTACTTTGGCCACCTCATGAGAAGAGTTGACTCATTGGAAAAGACTCTGATGCTGGGAGGGATTGGGGGCAGGAGGAGAAGGGGATGACCAAGGATGAGATGGCTGGGTGGCATCACGGACTCGATGGACGTGAGTCTGAGTGAACTCCGGGAGATGGTGATGGACAGGGAGCCCTGGCGTGCTGCGATTCATGGGGTCGCAAAGAGTCAGACATGACTGAACTGAACTGAACTGAACTGAGGTGTGCTTTGCTGAGTGATTCTGACTCAGATTCTCTTAGGAGATCTCTTCAGAAGTTATCAGCCAGAACTGTAGTCTCTGAAGACTTGACTGGGCTGAAGGGTTGGCTTCTAAATCCCTTCACATGCCTGCCACAAGAGGCGTGGTTCCTCACCACATGGGCCTTTCCAGAATGCTGCTTGGCATGGCAAGTGACTTCTCTCATAGTGAATGACCCAAATGCCCATCTGTTATGACATGATCTCCAAATTATATGTTGTCACTTCTTCCTTAATCTGTCCATCAGATGAGTCACTAAGTCCAGCTCAACTCACACTCATTGGAAAGGGATTACAAGGGCAAGGGCATTCAGCCCTGGAGATGAGGATCACTGGGAATCCATCTTGGAGACCCTCACAGACTGACTACAATTTTAAGGGTATGGAAGCTTAGTGACATTGAGGATGAAATGGCCAATTCACTTTTGTCTTATTTTCCACATAGAACCTAATTCTTAGAAATGAAATTATTTTATAAATCTCCTCTTTGTAGATATTGTACTATTACATCCTAAAATAAAACATAATAGGAGTTTAGGGCCAAGATGGTGGCATAGAAAGACCTTGAGCTCACCTCCTCCCACGGGGCACACCAAAATTACCACTATTTTCAGAGGAACTATTGTTGAGAAGAACTGGAAGACTAGCAGAAAACGGTTTCTGCAACTAAAGAGGGAAAGAAAAACTACAGCATGATGGGTAGGAGGGCAGAGATGTGGTATCATCAAGACCCTCACCCCAGGGTCACATACAGGAGGGTGATCACAACTGCAGAGATTCTCCCTGAGGTGTGAGTGATCTGAGCCCCACATCAGGCTCCCCAGTCTTGGGGTTTCCTGCACCAGGAGGATGAGCCCCCAGACTGTTTGGCATTGGAAGCGAATGGGACTCATTTGGGGGGAGAGCCAGGGAAATGTGGAAAATGAAAACTTCACTCTTAAAAGCCACACACAAAATTTCACCTGCTCTGGGTCCCAGGGCAGAAGCAGTGATTGAAGGGAACTGATCAGAAGCACCTGCTGATCTTGCAAAGCCTCCTGGAGAGGCAGGAGGAAACTGGAGCTCAACCTGAGGACAAAGACACTGGCGATAGCCATTCAGGGGAGTTCATTCCACCATGAGGACACTGGCTCTTATAAGTGCCACTTTGTAATCCTCCCTCTAGCCTACTAGGGTGGGGACTCAGCCCTGCCCACCACCCTATGGGCCCCAGTACTGGGATGTTTTAGGCCTTCCAAATACCTGGGCAGACTCACAGCCCCACCTACCAACAGACCTAATCCCTTAAGACCCCCTGAGCCTGTAGCAGCACTGAGACGGCCCTAGAGGACCCAGGGCCCAGCCCCAAATACCTGTTCACTGGCACTAGTCCTGGGATCCCTAAGGTCCTACAGCAGAGACCCCAGGACCCAGCCTTACCCTTCAGTGGAGAGCCACCAGCCCTGGGATCTCATGGACCCTGACTCTACCCACCAGCAGCAGAAACCCAGCCCTAGGACTATGACAGCTCTGCAGCTTCCCACACCAGGATGCAGCCCACCCACAAGCAGGCCAGCACCAACTCCAGGACCCCCTAGACTCCAGCCCCACTCACCAGCAGGCCAGACACCTTGGACCCTCAGCCAGCTGCCCTAGGGTCCAGCCCCACTCACTGTCACCAGCAGGCCAACACCCCAGAGCCTACAGTCAGCCAGGACAGCAACTGGCCCTGCCTACCAGCAGATTGACACTAGATCCAGGACCCTCAGCACTCACAACCTTCCACCGCAGAGCCCAGCTCTATGCACCAGTGGCCCAGCACCAGCCCCAGGGTCCTTCAAGGCCCTGCAGCTAAGAGCCCCGTGACCTGGCCCTGCCAAACAGTGGCCTGCAGGCTCTGCACAAAAAGGGCCTGGCAACCAACAAGACCAGGGTCCAGCCATGCTTATCAAATGGCCCATAGTAGTCAGCCAGACACCACAGGAAGACCTGTGCAGCACAAACACGGGGTACCCGTAGGACATACAGCTCTGGTGACCATAAGGGAAAGCACTGCTGGGGCATATAGGATCTTCAAAAGGCCATTTCTCCAAGGCTGAGAAATGTAACCAACCTACCAGATACATAGAAATAAAAATAGCAAATTAGAGGTGACAGAGGAATATTTTCCAAATGAAAGAACAAGATAAAACCCCAGAAGAAGAGCTAAGTGTAGTGGAAATAGCAATCTACTCAATAGAGAGTTCGAGGCAATGATCACAAAGATGTTCAAAGAACTTGGGAGAGAATGGATGAAGATGAACAGAATGAGAAGTTAGAAGTTTTTAACAGAAAATATAAAAAGAACCAAACAGAGATGAAGAATACAACAACCGAAATAAAAAATACAAGATTTCTCTGGTGGTCCCATGGTTAAGAGTCTGCCTTCTAATGTGAGGGACATAGGTTCCATCCCTGGTCTGGGAACTAAAATCCCACATGCCAGAGGGCATCTAAGCCTGTACCTCAACTACTGAGCTCATCCTGCGTGCCGCAGCTAAGACCCGATGCAACCAAGCAAATAAACAAACAAATATTTTTTTTTAAATACACTAGAAGGAATCAACAGTAGATTAAATGATACAGAGGAACAGATCAACAAGCTGGAAGACAGAGTAGTGGAGATCATTGAAGCTGAAGACAAAAAAGAAAATAAAAAGAAATGAGGAGAGTTTAAGACAGCTCTGGAACAACATCATGCAAACTAATATTCACATTGCAAGGATCCCAGAAAGAGAAGAGAGAGAGGAAGACTTGGAGAGCATATTTGAAGACATAATAGCTGAAAACTTCCCTAATTCAGGAAAAGAAACAGATATCCAAGTCCAGGAAGACACACGGTGTCTCAGATAGGATCAGAGGACCACACCAAGACACACCATAATTAAAATGAAAAAAAAAAAAGGAGAATATTAAATATGGGAAGAGAAAAGCAACAAGTTACGTACAAGGGTGACTCTCAGGTGACTTTGTAGCAGAAATTCTGCAGGCCAGAAGGGAGTGGTCAAGAACCATGGAAATTACAAATGGGACCTCTCATTGGTAAAGGCTAATACACAGTAAACGGAGTAAAACAGCCATGTGTAAAGCTAATAGGAAGGTTAAAAGACAAAAGCAGTCAAATCAGCAATAAGTAGTTAAGGGATGCAGAAAATAAAAAGATATACAAAATGATGTCAAAAACATTAAATGTGATGAGAATGGGAGGAGTGAAAATGCAGATTTGTTGAAATGCGTTTGAATTTAAGAGATTAGCAACTTAACGTAATCACACACATACATATAGATTGCTAGGTACAGTGTGGGGAGTCTGTTGCATGACTACACCTTATCTTTGTATAGTGACATTTCATAACCAGACTTATTGTGGTGATCATTTTGAGATGGATGGAAATGCTAAATCACTATGTTATGTCACAGGAACTAAATAGTACTGAAGGTCAATTAAACTTCAAAAAAAAAAAAAATGTACAGGCAGAGGATAAACGGAGAGATTGACCTATGTACATTATTGGGCTTCCCAGGCGGCACTAGTGGTAAAGAACCCACCTGCCAGTGCACGAGATTTGGGAGATATAGGTTTGATCCCTGGGTCGGGGGAAATCCCCTGGAGGAGGGCATGGCAACCCACTCCAGCATCCTTGCCTGGAGAATCTCATGGACAGAGGAGCCAGATGGGCTATAGTCCACAGGGTCGCAAAGAGTTGGACACGAATGAAGTGTCCATGCACGCACATACGCACACTGCTGCTGCTGCTAAGTTGCTTCAGTCGTGTCTGACTCTGTGCAACCCATACATGGCAGCCCACCCATACATGGCAGCCCACCAGGCTCTGCCGTTCCTGGGATTCACCAGGCAAGAACGCTGAAGTGGGTTGCCATTTCCTTCTCCAATGCGTGAAAGTGAAAAGTGAAAGTGAAGTCGCTCAGTCGTGTGCGACTCTTAGTGACCCCGTGGACTGCAGCCCACCATGCTCCTCCACCCAGGGGATTTTCCAGGCAAGAGTACTGGAGCGGGGTGCCGTTGCCTTCTCTGCACATGCACACTACTATATATAAAATAGAAAACTAATAAGAACCTGCTGTACAGGAACTTCCTTGATGGCTCACTAGTAAAGAATCTGCCTGCAGTGCAGGAGACCCAGAATCTGCATGTTCCATCCCTGGGTCAGAACGATCTGCTGGAGGAGAAAATGGCAACCCACTCCAGTATTCTTGCCTAAAAAATCCCATGGACGGAGGTATCATAGCACAGGGAACTTGACCAAATATTCTTTAACAGCCTATATGAAAAAATGATCTAAAAATAGAGTTGATGTATGTATATGAGTACTTTGCTGTACATCTGAAACTACAACAACATTGTAAACCAACTATACTCCAACAAAAAAAATTTTTTTAAGTAAGCAAATTCATACAAACAGAGGTCAGATTTGTGATTACCAAGGCTTCCCTTGTAGCTTGTCGGTAAACAGTCTGCCTGCAATGCAGGAGACCTAGCTAGGTTCAATCCCTGGGTCAGGAAGATCCCCTGGAGAAGGAAATGGCAACCCATTCCAGAGTTCTGGCCTGGAGAATCCCGTGGACAGAGGAGCCTGGCGGGCTACAGTCTACAGGGGTCTCAAGAGTCAGATAAAACTAAGCTGCTAAGCACACACACACACACAAAGGAAGGGGTGGCTGGAGGGAGAATTGAATGAAGGTAGTCAAAAGGTATGAAGTTTCACTTGTAAGATCAATAGATATGACGGATGTGATGTACAGCATGATAAATGCAACCGGCGTTGCTGTGTGTTGCCTACGAAACTACTAAGAGTGAACCCTAAAAGTTCTCATCACAAGAAAAAATATGTATTTTTTTCTGTTTCTTTAATTTTGTACCTAAACGAGATGTTGGATGTTCACTAAACTTTGTGGCAATCATTTCATGACGTATGTAAGCCAAATTATCATGCTGTACATCTTAAATTTATAAGGGCTGTAAGTCAATTGTATCTCAATAATACTGGAAGGGGAAAAAAATAGTAGGAGTTTTTACTGAGAACCCTGTCCAGCTCTGTGTTCGGAGAGCTACCTTAGATACTTATCTATAAAGAACGACCTATCAGGAGGCGACTTCAAGGAATGTTTTGGAAGGATGTAACTATTATCTTTTGTTGGTTTAGAATTATGCAGAATTATGACTCAACTTGTTTATTGTAAGGGCTGAAGATAGACGGAATGGGCATGAGAGGTATTATGGACTGAATGTGTCTTCCCCCAGTCCAAGATGAAGCCCTAACTGCTCAGAGTGATGGCATCTTGACAGGAGACCTTTGGAAGGTAATTAGGTCTAGAATCGATGAGATCATGAGGGTAGGGCCCCCATGATGGGAATTAGTGTTCTTACGAGAAGAGATATGAGGGTTCTTTCTCTTCACCAAGTCCAGATAGAACAAGTATTCAACAGCTTTCAAGCCAGGGAGAGAGTTCTCATCAGGAATCCAATCATCTGGCACCTAGATCTTGAACTTCCAGTCTCCAAAACTGTGAGAAGTGAATTTCTGTCATTTAGGCCACCCCGTCTACGGCATCTTGTTACGGATAAGGGGTTACTGTCATCTGATTGAGTAGAAGCAAGACTAAATTCACAGTGTTAGGATTCTAGTGAATTTTCAGTGGTGGAAGAATCTGCAGGCTTTCACAGCAGCCTCTGTCTGCAGAGGGGCTGGACTGATGGCAGGGAGTTCCAACAGCTGAGGAAGTAACTGAAAATGTGACTCGGGAGCATGAAAGTAAACATTTTAAGGGCCAGCTTGGACTTCTAAGCCAACAGTAGAAAATCTGGAGAGGATTCACACTGCTGGTTGGAGGGGTGGGATCAGTATAGTCATTAGCGTAGATTCCTCTGATCAAAGATTGTTTTTAACAGAATAGGTTCTTCTGTTTGCATAAATCATTTTGTCATGGAAAAGATTTTTAAAATGGGAACAAGAGCTAAGACCTAGCTTACTTTTCCAGATTCAAGAGAAGACGATGCAGCCAGGAGGCTTGTATAGTCATGAAATGCGGCAGCTTGTCCACCTTCATGCGCCTGGTGACAAGGAAGGGCTCTCTTTCTTCCCTACAGGAGCAACCCAGCAGGAATATGTCTAACTCTTCTCCGAAACTGCTCGGAAGAACATCATTCCAGGCTCACCGCAAAAGAAGGGAAAGTCTGGGGGGAGATGTACACGCTAAAGAGAACTGATTCAGCTGCTATAACAAAGGCCAGTGTCACCGTGGCTTACCCGACATATCAGTTTATTAGTGTCTCCTGTAATTGTTCAAAACTAGTATCAGAGTATCCTTTTTTCATGCCCCAAGTCATGGCCTGAAATACCTAATACAGTTCCTGCTACCATGTACACATTCTAGCCAGGAAAAGGGAGAAAGAACGGACAGAATACATCCTTTCTTGTTAAAAACAAGACCAGGGAGTTTCATGTATTATTAATACTTTGTGTAGGTCTTACAGGGCAGAACCAGGAAGTTGTGTTATCACTTCTTACGTCCTATAGGGTAGAACCTAGGCACATGGCCATGTTTAGCTGCAAGAGAGGCTAGGAAGTGCAGTTGTTTGATTGGTAGTCAGTTTTTCAGCTAAAACTTGTATTACTCTAGAAGAGGAAAACAGATGTTGTGGGACAACTAGCAATCTCTGTCACAAAAACCTTCTGCAATCTTGCATGGAAGGAGGGCAAATCAGATTAGTCATAGATAAAGATCTTTTTATTAGATTATAAACTTTTGACAACAAGGAGCCTAGCTCTTCACTTTGCCATCATTGCCTAGCACAATTCATGCACATAGTAGGTTCTCAATATTTACCAAATACACGAATGAATGAGAGGCAGCTAGGATGTAAGTATTCAGAAGACCCTCCACTGTGCCTCTTCCCAAGGACTGTTGTTGCAAGGATCCAGAATACTTGATTTCTTGTCAAGTTTAAACATGAGGAAGCATGCTGGGATTCCTTCACAAAGCAACATTTCCTACCCAGCATGGCCATCTTTATAAACAACGTGGTTTTTTATAACTCTGGTCTAACATCTAGTGATCTCAAGTGTTGGATGACACAGTGCGCATGGAGCAGTCTGACAGCATATATGATAGGAGAAAATTAGGCTCTCCCAGCAGCTTTAATGTGCTATTACTATAAGCAAACTTGATGTGTTCCTGGGAGGGTTTTATCCCAAGTTCTTCTATATTACACAGGTTAATTCTTATAGATGGGAGGGGCCAGTGTTGGAGCAAATGGGACATCTTCTGGGAGTTGCTGGGAGGGATCAGCTCAAGGAGACAGAGCCTCCAGCCTCAGCTTGGGGGCTGGGTTAGCCTCCCAGCTCTCCCCTGGGGCCTATGTTTTCAGATCCAGCATTTAATAAGCTGAGAGAATCAAAAACAGTAAAATATGGAAGATAATACAACAGTCAACAGAAAGATAAAGTAAACTAAGAAGAAATAAAAAGTAGTTAAAAAAAAAGGCAGCAGGCAAGTGACAATATGAACTAAAAAAAAAAAAAAAAGCTAAAAAGAAATTAAAAGATGGAACAAAGGCACGATAAGGCAAAGGGTTAGAAATAACAGACGGAAAATAAAAATATAATACCAAAAGATCTAGAAGATGAGATAAAAGACATAGTATAAAATAGCTAGAAGAAAGAAAAAACGGGATTAAAAAATGACTGAGATAAGTAAACTCATTAAACTCACAAAATAAAAAGACTAAAGGGATTAAAACAATAAAACGTGTTAAACCAATACCAAAAGAAATAAAAAATTTAAAAGACTAGGCTCTGAGGGAAGAGAGTAATAGATCAGTTTTGTTTCATGTTAAAATAAGGCTGCACTGCAAGGGCAGAACCCTTCCCCTCATGCAGACTCATTCTTCTGAGTCCAGGCAGTCTCAAGGTTGTGCAGACCTCCCAACAGAGCAGCATCTGGAGAAATTTGCTAGAGTTGCTCTAACAAAGTGCCACAAACTGGGTGGCTTAAACAGCAGAGCTTAGAGGTCCACAATCACAGCGTTGGCAGGGTGGGCTCCTTTTGAGGGTGCAAAGGAAGAATCCACCCCGGCCCGCTCTCCCTGGCTGGGGACGCCCATCTTCTCCTGGTGTCTCTCCTCCATGTGCGTCCGCAGGCAAATGTTCCCTTCTGATAAAGACTACAGTTCTGCTGGATTCGAGCTCACCCTAGTTACTCCATTTTAATGTAATTGCCTCTGTAAAGACCATATCTCCAAACATAGTCACATCTGAAGTATTAGGGGTTAGGATATATGGATTTGGGAGAAGGGCCCATAACAGCATCCCTACAAGCTGTTGCTGGGAGGATACCCTCTAGACAGAGAGATACAAGCAGAGAGCAGATTCTTCAACCTTTTGCCTAGTTTGGGGCCTTTGATGGAGCTGATTTTTTTTTTTTTAATTTCTGATTAATATTCTTCATTTCTCTTGGAGCCACAGGGCAGTAAAGCTGAGTCCCAGAAGGATAAGCCTCTGCAGTCTGACCCATTTTCTCTCATGACTTTAGGGCAGCTGGGGGCAAGAAACGTCCTGGCAGCCCCTGTCCGGTGGCCAACAGAGAGGCCCACCCACGAGGCTGGGCTGGTGCGCCTGGCTTCTCCTGCCAAGGCATTTCTGCTCTGGCTACAAACACCTTGCGAGATCCACAATGCCTTCTAATTCTCTGCAAACCACAGCATGATCGCCGGCCAGGTTTTGGCGTTTGTAAGCCATTCTCCTCTGCCTTTTCCAAGCAGGAAAGCCAGGGAGAGCTGGGCACTGGACACCTCACTCTTAGGAATGAACGTTCTGCTCTCGGTTTCTCTCTGCAGTGGAGCTCAGGACTGCGTGCAGCGAGAAAAGACTAGAACATCCTCCTCCTGGAGAGGAGGAAGCCCTGACCCACAGATCACCTAATGCAATTTCCTTGTTAATAGTTGAGGAAATAGAAGTTCAGGAAGGAAAGACTCGCTCCCAAGTGTTCTCTCCGTCTCCCACTCTCAGGCACACACAGGCAAAGAGCAGGCCGGCGCCCAGGCCCCAGGGCAGCCTTCTGACAGGGACAGCCTCCTGGGCCTTCAGCTTGTGCGTCTCTGCAGGGCCTTGCGCTCAGAAGGGCCCTGGGCTTGACTGACCGCTCTGCTGTCACCATCTTGAATTCTTAATCATTTGAGACAAAGGCACCACGTGTCATTTTGCAGTGAGCCCTGCAAGTTGTGGCAGCGGGTCCTGCCCCTCACCCCCACTTCCCGCTGCGTTCTGATGAAGAAGGAAGCGCAGGCCATCCAAGCTCTTCTTGGCCACGAGCTGGGGCAGAGACTCCGGGTACTGTTCTTAGCACAAGATAAGCCCTTCAGAGAAGGCGGAGGAAGGGAGGATGCCTTTGCTTCAGGCCCAAGGCTGTGGCTCTGGCCTCGGCTCCTCAGCGAGTCCTCAGCTGGGGCATGAGCGTCAGTCACTCCCATCAGATCTCCGGCCTGCCAAGAAGGCCCGTCCCAGCGCTGTTCCTTTCCAAAGCCCCTCAGTCGCCCTGGCAGAAACCCAAGGAGGCGGGAGAGGGGAGGGATGAAAGGAAAGTGAAAGTCTCAGCCTCTCTGGATAGCCCTTCTCCTCCTCCTCCCCCTCCCCCTGCCCCCTACCGTTGCCATGGAGACCAGAACAAAGCCTCTCTTTCCCCTCTTTTCTGGATTGTTAATTGTCTTTACTCCATGGTGCCTTTGTTAATTGTTGCCAGTCCCTCCCAGGATGAAGATCTAGGTCTCCTCAAGACAGGAAAGAGCAGGGGAAAAAAAGTTAGGTGGTGGGGGTGGGGCAGGGCAAGCCAGGTGGCGGGGGTGGGGATGCCGGGAGGAGGCTACCGCCGGCTTTTCTGAATCATCCCGGCTTCTAGGAAGCAAACACCCTCTTCACCTCTGTCCCTCAATCAAGTGCCTTTTGAGGTGGGCCCCAGTGACCCCCCTCTATGGGAAGGGATAGGAAAGAACAGAAAGAGAAAAGGAAAAAAGCAGCCGTTGCGCATCCGTGCCGCGTCTGCGTGTCTGTGCGCTTGTGTGTCTGGCAGGTGCCCGCTCCGAGGGAGGTGGCTGTCTTGGCAGTGCACCCATTCCAGTCGACCAGTGAGACATGCGGCTCGGTTTTATCCCCAACTTTTAGGATTACTAGTGATTAGACTTACAGAGACAATGTGTGCTAGCTCGGGAGGTGAGAATGCCTCCGCCAGCTCTCTTCCCCCTGCCTGAGTCCCCACAGTAGCTACACATGTGAAGAATGGAGCCAAGAAGTTTTAGAAGCACGCACGAGTGTATGTGTGTGTGTGTTTGTGTATAAAAAGGACCCAAGCCATAGCATTAGCACACTCAAGAGCACATGCACTGAGCGGGGTCACTGTCTCTGTGTGCGTAGGCACGTGGGTCAAGTGATAGTGATGGGCTGAGAGTGATATGGGTCTATCCTTTCATGGGAGAAAGTCCTGTTGGGTGACAGGAGGTTGACTTTCACAGAGACGCAAAGAGTTGTTTCTACTTCTGGGGTCTAAGCTAGAATCTAGGCTGTTAAACAATACTCAAGTGTTACTTTATATGGTTCGGAGTCTGAGGACCCCATGAGAAGTGGAGCAGGGTGGTTATAGGGGAAAAAGCATGGATTTGAGGGCCAGAAACCTGGATTCAAATGTCACCTCTTGCCGCTTCACTATGTGGTCTCGGAAACTTCCCTTCCCCTCTCTGAGTATCATTTTCCTCATCTGTAAAATGGAACTGTTCCCGTCTTCACAGAGCTGTCGAGAGATTAGAGGAGATTATGCATATAAAGTACCAGAATTGAGCAAGATGCCTCTCCTTTCTTTGCACAAAGAGAGGAGCTGGAGGAGATGGTTCTAGAAGGCTGATTCCTTCCAGACCTTATATTCTCAGATTCTGATAGGCAAATGAAACATTCTGTGAATCCACTTGTTATCTTCTTGATTAGCTTTCATAGCAATTAAGACTGAGGATGACTCTCTGGAAGAACTCAGATAGAACCAAGTAGAGGCCCACCAGTGTCAGCCGGAAGGGAGTGCCTGCTGTGGCCTCCCATGCACCACGGGGGCACTCCTGACTTACTCCTGACTCCAGTGTCTCACTATAGGGATCGAGAAAAGCATTTCCTTGGTCAGCGGGAGGAAGAGCTGATGCCCAAACTAGCTCTGCTAGCCTGGGCCTACCCTGACCTGGCCCAAGACACAAGCTCCCTCCTCGAGGCTTCACAGAGAAAGTGGCGCTCGGGAGGTCCTGGTGGTCTGCCAGAAGCAGGAAGGGCTTCAGGCAAAGCAGTGAGACAGGGCTTTCCGTGTGCTCTCAGCTCACTTCCTCTCCTGGAGCTTCTCTCCAGGCCCTGCTCCTATAACAGTGAGGAAAGTAATTCACACCAATCTGTGAATCTAATCCTTTTATGACTTCTCCATAAATAAGGAATATTTATACTCCTTCAGCAAATATTTTTTTAAGCATCTGCTATAGGCTCTGGAAATTAAATGGAAAGTACAGCGGACAAGTTTCTTTTCTCACAGAGCCTACAGTCTAAGGGTAGACAGAAAAGCGCAAGAAAACAGAAAACTAATAAAATAAGCATCACCTGTGATATGAAGGAGGCAAATGGGGTCTAAAGGCATAAAGGTGGGAGACGGGGGTAGGAGATGATCGTAGGTGGGGGAGGAGGAAAGATGGGGGAAGGGACACTTGTGTGGAGACCAGAGAATGAAAAGGTGACAGTCTGGGAAGCACAGAGTTTGGGAAGGCACTTTCCAGGTAAAGAGATATTTATAGGGTTTGAGGTCTGGTTTAAGACTGATCCTTTAATAAGGAGATCTGACTGGGATTGGGCAAATTTTGCAAGATAATAGTTCAGGATTGGAGCACACAGCAAGGGGAGAGTCTTTAAAAATAAACAATTGTTTGATAAGCTAGTGGTTTGCCAGGTTAAACAAACTATTGTCCTGAGAAGGAGGCTGTCTGAGCAGTCTATTGTTCAGATAAATTGATTTTTAGCAAGCTCCTGAAGCAAATAATGAAGTTATTTACTGGTTTGCAGTCTTATCTTCCTGGGCAAGAAATTTCTGGAACAAATATTAAAGCCATGTCATTGTAAGTAGCCTTATATAAGTTATGTGGCCTATAAGAATTCTCAGTTTCTCAGTTCTCAGAAGCAGTGAGTTTGTGGTAGTCTAGCTGAGAGGCTACCACAGTGGCCTGGGCTAGGGTGGGGACAGTGGAGATAAAGAAGTAGATGGATTGGGATATACTTTTGGAGACAGATCAACAGTACCCACTAATCAGATTAGATCAGACTGAGGCAATCAAAGATGACTCCTAAGTGTTAGGCTCAAGCCACTGAGTAAGTGGTGGGTACCATTTACTGAGATAGGAAAGATGGTACAGGGTATAAACAGTCTTAAGGGAGTGGTTAACGGCTCAATTTTGAACATGTTAAGTTTAGGATGTCTGTGAGTTCTTGGGTAGAAATGACAAGCATGTGACTGAATACATGAATCCAAAGTATATTAGGTAGTCCTAGAGATTTAAATAAAAAAATTGGGAGAATCATCAGTACCTCATTGATATTTAAAGTCATGGAAACAGTTAAAATTTCGTCTAGGGAGAGAAAGTAAAGAGAAAGGAAAACGGGATGTCTCTCACCCGGATACGGCAGTGGAGGAAGATATGTAAACAGAGGAGGTGAGGTCAGAAGAGGGTGGCATCTTGAAGCGGGTGTTTTAAGGAGGGAATGGTCACATGGGGTTAAATGTGTAAGTCTGGTATTGCCAGGAAATGGTGCAGTAGGCATAGAAAGTCCTAGAATCTTCAAAGTCACATTACTTCCTCCCATCGCTTTCTAGCTATGACCTTGAGCTTCCTTTTCCTTACCTAAATGGGGATAGTGATACCACCCTCACGGAACTGGCATGAGGTACAAACAGATAGTGTACGTGAAAAGTACCATGCCTAACACGCAGTAGGCAGATACGATAAAGGTCCCAATTCAAGTGTCGGTGATTGGGAAGAGCAGACACCAGTGAAGTGAGATACAGTGGGTGGGGGTACTGGAGAGAGGAAAGCCCACTTCCTAAGCTCTCCTTTCTTCCCATCTCATTTGCCAAAACCGAGGATCCCTACAAGGAGGAATCCATAATGAGCTTACCCACTGAAGCTGATCAGCAGCCAGAGAAGACGCCCCGATACGTGGGAAGCCCTGGCATGTTTGCTGGGAGGAGGAAAAGCTTGGTGGCACCTGAGAGATTGCCATAGTCTCTGAAATGGCTTCACCCACAGTTGGCTTCTTCCAAATGCCAGTCCCTAAAGAATGAATTTTGACTTTTCTCACTTCCTCAACTCCACCCATTTCTTCCTTTCCACTCTCCTCACCCATACCTTAGCTCAGGCCCACATTATTTTTACCCTGGTTACCGCCACTGGCCACTGGCCTCCCTGTCTTCAGTTGGACTGATCTCAGTAGAGGCCTGCTTAGAATTCCTCACTGACCTCCTATTCCTTTCAATCAACCAACTGATCGATGAATATCACGGGGCTGCTCTTTGCCAAGACCTGGCTAAACACAAGGAGTCTAACAGTGAGCCCGAGAGACACATTCCTGCCCCTGCAGTGCTTACAAGGCAGTCAGACAAATGAACAGCCACCATACTATCTGTGACTAGGGGCTGGGGGTGGGGGCGGGGGGCTTTCTGAGCCAGATTGCCCAGCAAGAGAGGCGCTGGGAGAGTAGATATCTGGGCTGAGACCTAAAAGATGAATAAGAGAAGTTAGCCAAGGAAGGTGGTGAGGAATGATGATATCCAAAACCTCAGAAAGTCTTAGAGCCTGGCTGACCATCAGCTGAGATCCTGGCCACCTGCACTGTGAGTGTTATTTGCAGATCCAGGATCGCCACACCTTTAATCTGCTCTGCTTTCCAAGATTCAGTTCAGATGGCACCTCCCCTAGGAAGCCTGATCTGTCCCAGGCCCTAGCACTCTTGGTGGTCCCCATGCTCCACGTGCCTGGCTGGTCTCAGCACCTTTCCACCTCACTGTAATCATATGCTCACTCCTCTGTCTCCTCCAGAAAGGACAGGGCACTTTCTCATTCATCCTGGTGTCCCTTGCACTCAGTTGGGTCAGGCATAGGCATTTAATAAGTACACTGATTCAAATGAATCCATCCTCCCCTCCCCCACAGTATCAAACAGGTCAGGGAAAAAATAAAAGGGCTTGAGAGAGTGCAAAATGACAGGGCTGCGGAGTGGTCTGCCACATTAGGAAGCCGTCCAGCAGCAGGTGGGATCATGCTCCTAAGGGACGTTCTGAAACAGGGTTTTTAAGTCCAGATTCTCTGTCTGGAGGGGTTAGGAGGCTGGGAGTTGGATCGACAACTTCTTGGGTCTTGCTCTAAGGAGCGAAGATCCTCTGGAATGACCTCATACCTGGGCAGTGAGAGTGAGAGGAATCCACCTCTTTCTTCTATTCGCTCCATCCCTTCACCCACCTCCACCCGCGTCCGCCGCCCGGGAGCCCTCGCTCTTCCCTTTGCAGCAGAGGTTTCCAGCTGTTGCTGCCTGGAGGGACCTGGCCGCAGGGAGGAGGAGGGAACTCTCTGTCCCTCCCTCCTCCTCCATCTCCCCACCCTTCCTCCCTCCTCCAACCCAGCCCGCTCTCGGTCTCCCTCCCTTTTTCTCCTCTGAGGCTGTGGAGTCGCCTCGCAGCAGCGAGCAACCGGCAGCGAGCGCCCCGCTCCCAGTCCCGGCTTGGAACTGAACTGTGTTAAGTGCGGGTCCTGGAAGCCCGGCCCGGCAGCGGTGAGCCCGGGTCTGAGCCTGGGGCGCCGCGATCAGCCTCAGAGGCCGTGACTGGGGACCGAGCCGAGGCGCGGATCGCGGAGCGGGAGAGCCGGGCGGGCCGGCGCCGGAGCCCGTGAGTCCGAGCGCAGGACCGCGGAAGGCCGGGAGCCGGCCGCGCGCCGGGGCCAGAGGGCAGAGTGCAGGGAGCGGCCTGGCCCGGCCGAGGGCGCCGCCCGGCCGGAACCGAGCTCTCCGCCCGCAACGGCGGCGCGCGGCAGGGCGCGGACCCAGGGTGGCCGCGAGTCCCGGCCGACTGCCCGGCCGACGGCGGGGGGCGTGCCTCCTCCCAGCGCGGCCGCCCCTGCCCGGCGCTCCCGGCCGCCGCGCCGCGGGGGCATGTGAACGGGAAGCCCGGGCTGCCGGCCTCGAGGACCTGGACCGAGGAGGAGCGGGAGCGCCGAGCCGCGAGCCCGGCGCCCGGCTGAGCCGTAAGTGCGCCCCTCCGTGCCCGGAGCGCGCCGTCGCGTCTCTCTCGCCCGCCCTCCGAAGTTTTGACACTCGCGACCCGACGTTTCTGAGCACACGCTGGGTCTTTTCTCTGCGAGTTTCCATCTTCGGCAAAGTTTTTCACAAAGGAACGGGTCCCCACCTACCCCGCACTAGGCGGGTACTGGCGGATACCCGCGGGCGGACTTGGGCTGGGGTGGAGAGGGCTGGAAGCCTGGAAAGGCCGTGGGTGGCTGTGTGTCTGTCTGTGCGCACCACACGAGCCGGGCTTGGGGTGCACCGCCCCCCGCTTCTCATTTACTGCTCGGGGGCACTGGGTTTTTCTCACTTGTACGTCCAGTTCGAGGATTTCCTAGCGAGAAGCCGGGGCGACCAGCGAGCGCCCGGCTTGGGGCTCCGGTGCCCGCCCCGCAGCGCAGATCTGCCCCTGTCCTGCTTCTGTTTGGCGCGGGGGGCGGGCCACGCAGCCTCTCTCACCCTTCCAGGTTTGTTTCCCAGCGGACCAGCTGGGCGCTGCACCCTGTTTGTTTTCTGCTCCGGCTGCTCCAGTTTCACCCCCCTTTCCCCTCCCACCCTAGCCTTCTTACCACCCCCAACCTCCCGCCTCTGCATGTGGAAGGAGAATCTTTTCATCCCCATTTCTCTGCAAAAGCAAATCGTGCCTGGGGGCGGAGGGTGGGAAGGGGGTCTAGACGCTCCGTTCCCAGCGGCTCGCCATTGTTTTCCCACCCCGCGCGTTCTGTACGTAAACACACACACACACACACACACACGTGTGCGCGCCGGCTGCTTCGAGTCGCACACATGCACACACACTCACACACGCACGTGTGCGCGCCGGCTGCTCGAGTCCCCAGACGCGCGGGGATCGCCCGCGGGACTCTCCCATCTGCCCGCCTGGTCTTCGGGCTCGAGGTGCCCCATTTCTTAACCGGAGCTGGGGAGGGCAAGACACGTGGGGGTTGCCGGAGAGTCGAGGTCAGAGCCGTGAGCGGGGCCGGGGCGGGAAGTGAATTTTGAACTTCAGCCCTAGACCTTTCTGGGAGGACCCCGAGCGCACAAGCCGCGGCTTCCCGCCCTGGAGGGCCGACGGCAGCTGCAAGGACTCCAACGGCGCTCTTGGCAGCCTCCTCCGTGACAGGGGCTAGGAGGAAGCCCAAGAGTTTTCCTGGGAAGTTTGCTTTGACTCTGTGGGAATTTCCGGGCAGGGCGCCTTGGCGCTGGTAAAAGGATCTGGCGAAAGACAGCCAGAGAAGATGCTGCTGCTCTGGACGGAGTTCCCAGAGACCCTGCTTTCTACTGTGCTCCCTTGGGAAGTGGGGCTGGAGATGCTGGGGTATAATTCCCCACCTATGGACAGCGTGTGCTTGGTCAAGTCCCTTAAAGTTTCCAGATTTCTCCCCATGCAAAATGGGCAGAGTTACGCACACATCTTTGAAACCGGGGTCTAATGACCAGGTAAAGGATACAGGTTTGGAAGGTATGGACTCCAAGAGGGTAGTTGGAACATTGAGAGCCTAGCTTAGTGATTAAGAGACAGGGCTGTAGAGTTGGATCCCAGGTACGGCTACTGGAGACATGAACTTGAGAAGTTTAACCTGTATCTGTTTGCTCATCTGTAAAATAGGTTTAATATGGACAGTACCTACTTCATGGGGCTGTCTTAGTGAAGCTCATACAACAGTACCTAGCACATAGTAAGTGCTGGAGGAATGTGACATTATTATTGCCATTATTACTTAACTGACTTTGTACATAGCTCAGAAGAGCATTCTGGGACTGTGCTCGTTTAATCAATTATAATTATTGTCCATTTCTGGGAAGGGAAAAACCTCACACTTCTTTCCACCCTTTTCTGAGTTTAGCACCTCCCTACCCCTTGTATGAGCTTCCCTAGCAGCTGAGTGATAAAGAATTTGCCTGCCAGTGCAGGAGATACAGGATCAGGTCCTGGGACGATCCCCTGGAGGAGGAAATGGCAGCCCACTCCAGTATTCTTGCCCGGGAAATCCCGTGGGCAGAGGGGCCTGGAGGGCTACAGTCCATGGGGTCACAAAGAGTCCGACACACATGGCGACTGAACAACAACACTCCTTGTATCTTGTGAAGTCTTTTTGCCTTTTCCTTTCTTTTTCTCCTTCCTCTCCTCTTCCCCTCCTCCCTCCCTTCACAGTTTTTGTGAAAGGCATTTTATTCCCCCCTTTTCCTCATTCTTAAAAATCAATCTTGGCTCGAGGCAGTGGAAATCAGACCCCAGGAAGGGAGCATCCCCGAGAGGGCTCTGGCCTGGGCTCCTGGCTCAGGATTGGATGCCCATTTCTGTCTCTGGGGCCGGATGAATTTCTGGAGAGCGGAGCCCAGGTGTCTGAGGCCCCAGGGAAGAGTCAAGTGGGATGGGCTGAGGCTGTTCCTGGGGGAGCTCTGCTCCCAAGGTGCCATCTGTGTTGCCTGATGCTGGGGCTCACTTGGGAACTTGGAATATCCCAGCTGCCTGGGCAGACTCGATGTAGGATTTGGAATAAATAAGGGGCAAAGACTCCACCTTCCATTTTCCACTTGCAGTTGGAGTGGTTACTAGGAGTCTGGGTTTGTCATAAGCTCCTTGTCTGATTCTGGACCCTGCAGATGCACCGCACAAGTAAGGGGGAGCTGGGCAACAGGAAGGGCAAGGCAGCTGCTGCCCACCCACCCTACCTTGCGCAACAGGTTCCTCTCTCTTCTTTCTCTGACCCCCTAACCCCCTCCCCAGTCCTGGGAGAAGATGGCCAGAAAGTTGGTCCCTGGAGATCCTGCAAGTGGGCTCTCAATGATGAGAACCAGCATTTTAGTCTCCTCATTCATCCCTTTAAAAGAAATGTGTTGAGCTCCTATTGTATGCCAGGCCTGTGCTAGGCATCAGGGCTTCAGGGTTGAAGGGACAGGTAGTGTGCCTGCCTTCTGAGAGCCTTCTTTCTGGAGGGAGGCAATAAATATCTTGAAATAAGTAGCCAAAACAGTATTAGAGCCTATGTGATGTTCAGAAATACAACACGGTGATGTGATAGGCAGTGTATGTGTGGGGACCGTCAGCGGAGGTCCTAGGTGGGGAGGCCAGTGAAAGCTGACCTGGGAAAACACTGGCTCAGCCCAGGCCTAAAGGATGAGAGGGAGCTCGCTGCCCAAAGACCCGAAGGAAGGGGACTCCGGGCAGAGGGAGCAGCAACAGAAAGACCCCTGCAGCCAGAACAGGGTTTGCAACAGCGGTGCGGCTGGAGAGGGCGCCCAGAGAAGCCAGGAGGGCCGGGGCTGTTCTCCCGGGGCCTGGTGAGGAGTCTGCATCTCAGGACCAGGGCCGTGGGCCCAAACTGGTCTCATCATTGAAGCCGTTGAAGAGTTTTCAGGAGAGGCGTGACATTCTGATTTACGATGTTAAAAGGTTATTTGGAACATAAAAAAAGGTTACTTGGTAATCAGAGCTGCCCCAGGAGAGGGAAATGGTGGCTGAGGAATGGGATGAAGGAAAGACGGTGTCTCCTCTGTAGACTCTTGTGTCCTTTCTGAATGTATCGATAGAACCCTGTGTATGTGTCCACTATGCCAAAAAAAAAATACTCAAAACCAGAGAGCATAGTTTAAAAAGTATAGCGTAAGCCTGGAAAAGGTATATAATAAAAAAAATCTAAAACTGTATATTTTAGTACCAATTTTGTAAAGATAATGGTATGTACATCACACGCATACATAGAAGACTAGATGACTACCTTAATGTTTGCAGAGGTTAATTCTGGACACCAGACGTATGGGTGAATTTTATTTTCTCCTTCATCTTCTGTTAATTTTTCCAGCCTTCTACAATGGTCACAAATTAATTTTACAAGTGGGGGGGAAATGTGGGGAAAAGGTATCACTTTGGTTACTAAGTAAAGAGTAGTTTGAAGGGGAGCAGGAACTGAAGAAGAGAGGCTGGCTAGCAGACTGCTTCTGAGTTGAGGTGACTTGGATAAGGCAGCCTGGTGGGGGTCATTCTGGAGGTAAAGCCAGTGAGTCTCATTAGCACACCATTGCCTGACCCAATGCTCTGCTCTTGCTTTGAGAGCGCATTCCACCTCCAGCTCAGATCTGGTAATCAGGAATGCTGGGATCTGCAATGCTGACAATTTCCAATGCTGCCTTGGCTTTGGAAATATCTTGGGTTTCATCTACATCCTATTCCCATCTTTCCTCCTAGTAGGGAGGGCCCCATCCTGAGCATTTGAACATTTTTCTACTGTGATAACTAGCAGCCTCAGGGCAACATGATATATACAGTAAGAAGGATTTAGAGCCAGGAGAGCTGTTCATCACATAACATCTCTGAACTTCCCTTTCCCCATCTCTGAAATGGGATGAGAGCAATACTTCCCTGTTAGAGTTTGGGAGGCTCATATGTGTTTGAGTCTGTAGGTGGTCCATGAACGGTAAGGATCTGGGTTTGCTGTTGCCAGACAAGTGTTCATTTGAGCAAGGCCTGCTCCTCCAGAGGATCTAGGTGTCCCCGTCCTTGAGGGCTAACGCCTGATTCTATGCAGGTTTTCTGCTCTCTGGGGGTGCTTTGAGTCTGGCCCTTATTGGGCAGCTCCCTGAGTAGGTCACTAGGAAGCTGATGCAACTGGAAAAAGGGGAATTCAAATGCAGCTGTGCCCACACGCCTCCTTCCCCAGCCTTATTCAGGGGTGAAGCTGAGTGTTTGAAAAGGGCTCTGTGCTGGGAAGGCCTGGCCAGGCCCACAGTAAATTGTGCTTTGAATGGGAATTATTTTTGTGTCTGTGTTTGCTTAAGAGGGCTCACTCCTGCCTGAACTCGCCGCGATCCTCACCCTCTGCTAGCCCTCTTCCTGGAACTCAGGTATGTTAGCCAGGAAGGCTGTCACGGTGCTTGCCACCACTCAGGGGACCAGGACACACGGAAGGTTGCTTTCACATATCCTGTCTTCTGCCTGTCTCCCGCTTCCAAGCAGGAAAGCATGCCCTGGCTTACCCCTGATTTGACTGCCCTTTCCTGGGCCTACCTTCCAGCTCCTTGGGATGATTCAGGTAGGAGATTTGTTACAAACCAGCTGAGTAGCGCCACATTTACCTCTGCCAGCTTCTCTAATCAGGAGTGACTCTTCCTTCTAAAAATTCAAATACTTTCTCTAAGCAGCAGTGATGTGGTAGTTCCCTCCTAAGAGGGGTAAAATGGGGTGGATGCGACCTTCGGTTTGGCTCTAGGACCTGTTGCATCCATGGGCCTAGCCAGAGAACCCTGAGACTGACCCTGCTCAGGCCTCATGATGGTGAAGGCCCTTGTGGTTCCCCTAGGAACACATCTCTGTCCAGAGTGAAGTGGTCAGAACTCTGAGAGGCTGAGGGGTGAGGAGGAAGTGGTCAGAGTATCCCCTGCCTGCTCCCAGGGTGGTCAGGGGGTGAATCCAGGGCCTGGGCACAGCTCAGGAGACGCCGTGTGGGGCCCAGCATCTCAGGTGTGCTCAGGAGGACCAGCTAGAGAAGCAGCAGGGGCTGGGATCTCATCCAAAGGCTGGCGATACCAGCCAGGAGTGTTTTTATGGGGGAGGGATGTTGGGGTCGTAGAGGAGAGGAAGGAAGAAGTGAGGACAGTATCTCTAGCTGCTGCATTTTTTTCGTAAATAGCATCCCTGCCTAGGCCCGCTTGGTCCCTCTGGGAAGCCTGACACGTGCCATCAAATCTTAATTCAGTTCTCCTGATACACGCAGCAGACTCCCGTCCCACCATCAGTGGCCTTAGCATTTAAATGGCCTTGGCATGAAGCCGCATGCTTGAGCAGCCCGTGCGATCGCGGCCTGGTTGAGCGGGATGGTTTAGCGTTACTCCCCATCTTGTCCCTCTGTGTCTTCTGGGGACGTGTCCGAGGTAGAGTGTCACTGCTTTGGCCTGAAGAGAGGGGAACGCGAAGGAGCCACAGATAGGGCACGCCCACTCAGGCTCCCTTCTCTGGTGGCTTGGGTCTGTAATCCCTGCCAGACCTGGAGCTCTCTGGGGGCCCCACCCCAGAGGAGGCCAGACTGATCTCCCCGGCCTCACCTCCTCTAGGCCCGCCCCTCGCTTGACTCGGAATGGAATGTGCCGCCTGTGCGACAGGAAGGGGTGGGAGCCAGCTCCAGGGGGCCTGGTCCCGTCCTTCCTTCCCCCACGGAGGGCAGGGGCCTCAGAGTTGGGTCCTGCTTGCTCCTTGGCAGGGCTGAAGGTGCCCCACTCCAGCCTCAGGGCCTGCGCTGAGTGGGCACGAGGTGGGTGCCCTGGGGACCCAGGTGCAGCCTTGTGAAGGAGCAGCCATGGTGGGGGTACTTCCTTGTAAGGCCAAGACAAGGGTCAGTGGCCAGTCAGAGTCGAAGCGCACAGCGAGCCAAGCGCCAGTAGCTGGGAGTGGCCCACCCCAGACCTCCATCCTTTCTTGACTTCTGTTTTGTTTTTTTGACTTCTGTTTTAATTGTGGCTTATATTTCTGTAGTTTCTAAAGGTAGTACAACAATAGGTGTTATAATCAGAATGGAAAGGATTTTAAATATATGTAGAATTGCCAGACGGTGAAACAGAAAAAGTGATCTGTGTTTCTTCTCTGGAAGACTGGAAATCAAGGCTTGACCAACAGTAGAATATTCTGCTGAAAGAGAATGGTCGGAGGAGCCATAGTTGGAAATATAAGAGGCCTGTAACCCTGGGCTGATACCCTTTCGAGATGACCGCTGAGCAGGCCCCACCTCCTGCCCCCCCCACCCCCGTGGGCTGTGGGCTGGGGTGGGCTGCCCAGTACCTGGCACATAGGCCTCCTACTTCTGGCACCTGGGAGGGCAGGAAAGGGAGTGAACTCTGGCTAAAGCTGTCCTCCTGCTGACTCAAAAGCATCAAGTCCTACCTGGCCACAGGCCGGCCTGTGCACCCCAGGTGTGCCGCTCTGACCCAGCCTTGCTTCAGCACCCTCACCCCAGCCCAGAGGAAGGAGCCTGAAGTCATTCACCCATTCCTGCGAGGCTCTGGTTCCAGGCCCATCCCCTGAAATGTAGGGTGGGGTGGGGTGGGGAAGGAAGCACGAATAAAAGGTTAGTGGGGAGGGGCTGGAAGGACGCTTGTTTCCAGGTACAACCGGGCGGTCTGGGGCCAGCGGGCGCGGACAGTGGGGAGTGAGCAGGGAGCCGCTGAAAGCCAAAGGGAGGGGCCCTCCAGCACCTGCCATTTCTCTGACTTGCTTGGCTCCCTTGTCCGTGGCCAGTGGAGAGGGAGGGTGTGTGAAAGAGCGTGTAAACGCGTGTAAGTCCATGCCTGCTAGCCCTGGGGAACCAGGCAGTACCTCTAACAGCCCCTGGAAGGCAGTGGGGACATTAGACCGGTGTCAGGGAGAAAGGGGAGAGAGAGTCCGGCAGGGCCAGTGCTCAGGAACCAGAGTGAAGCCTCCCCTCCCCCCACTCCAACAGTGGGGCTCAGTTCTAGCCTATCAGAGAGGCGATCACCCACCACTGTCCTCTCTGCAAGGACGCAGTCTCCTCCTGTGTCATTGTCTTTGGGGGGCGGGAGGGTGTGGTGGGGACTGTAGCCCCACCCCCCACCAGGAGGCTAGGATTGGGGAGGTCAGTGGGGTCCCCTCGTTTGAGCTGATGAGACCAGGAGATCAAGGCTTCTCCCCTTAGTGGGGGTGAAGGGCTCAGCTGTCCCAGGTCCCCAAGCCAAGGAACAGGGCAGAGAACAGAGAAAGGGCAACTTGCTTGGGGTAGAGGTAGGTGGCAGGGGAGATTTTTCTCTTTGGTATCTGAGGAAGTCAGGGATGATGACTCTAGCGTCTGGGTGAGCAGGGCTCTTGGAGTTGTGCAGCGCACACCCTGTACAGCTATGCATGCTGGCCCTTTGGAACTGGTGTAGAGCATCGGGCACCTGTGTTTTTCACAAGGTAAGCTCCTTTCTCTGCTACCAGATCTCCCTGCCCTTAGATCCATACTCCTCAACTTGAGACTTGCAATTTGGAGGTGATATTTAGATATTTGTTTCCTCTCTCTAGGTGTTGATTGACTTGGAGTTTGGGGAACCAGAATTGAGGAAAGTGCCTGTACGTGAGCATGGGTGTGTGTGTACCCGGCAGTTTTAGGGGGTCTGGAGAGTCTGACTCCGGCTGCCTTCCTGTGGAGTCAGCGTCCTGTTAGGACAATTCACCAAAGGGTGAAGCAAATTTCCCAAGTCCTGAGTCGAGGCTCTTAGATGGGGCAGGGAAGTGGGCAGAGGGAAAGTCCCTGCTCTCCCAACAGTGACCTCTCCCCCAGGTGCCTTCCCTGGCCTTTGGCCCGCTGGGTCTTTGTGTCCTTGCTTTCCCCACTCCCTCTCCCATCATCAGATTCATTCATCCCTTGTCCTTCAAGATCCTACTCTTTGATCTCTTAGGAGATGACTGGCTAATCAGATTTACCCATCTAAATTCATGTGCTGGTGGCAAGTTAACAGGTAATTCCTGAAGCTCTTTTAACTGACCTTTTAACTGGCCACCAGGCCCTATCAATCCAAGAGGTGACTGTCCAAGTGGGAACCTGGGGTGCAGGTGGGGTGGGTCTTTGGCCCAACAGTGCTGCTCCATCTTGCATGCATCCAGCAGGCGGGAGGGGAGCGGCCTCAAAGCTGTGCCCTGCACACGGGCTGAGATACCAGTTTTGAGGAAAGTAAAGGTTAGATACCGACTGATGAAGTGAAGGTTAGGAGGTGCGGGGGGAGGGCTGCAGAGCATCCAAGCATCCGGGAGGGCACCACAGCCAGATCTGGGCAGTCAGGGAAGGTTCATTGGTGGCTCAGAGGGTAAAGCGTCTGCCTGCAATGAGGGAGACCCAGGTTCGATCCCTGGGTCAGGAAGATCCCCTGGAGAAGGCAATGGCACCCAACTCCAGTATTCTTGCCTGGATAATCCCATGGACGGAGGAGCCTGGTGGGCTACAGTCCATGGCTTCGCAAAGAGTCGGTCATGACTGAGCATCTTCACTTTATTTCTTTTAAGGGGAAGCATAGTGACCTGGAAGGTGAGGAGACAGCTTATCGAGAGCAAGTCAGGGAGAAGGTTGTAAGGGCAGGTCTCCCCACATCTCCCAGGGCCCCACTGGGGTCTCCAAGGGCATTTCAGATATCCTGTCCCTCACCAAGGACCTGGAGCATCGTGACTTTTCAGGGGAGGGCGATTGGTGAGCGCTCAAAGACAGGGTAGCTGGGGGCTCCTGGCAGCCTTGTTTGGCTATGGATTGTGTGTGGCAGCATGGGGAGCATGGGTTTTGGGGTGCACTGATATGCATGAGATGTGTGGGGGCTGCCAGTGGTGGGAAACCCAAGTGACCCAGAGACGGGAAGCCCAAATCTCTCCCAGGCAGCAGTGGGGCAAGGAGTGGGGGAGGGGGGCTGGATGAGGGGTAGGGTACAGGATTGCTAGGGCCAACTGCAAATTAGCCAGGCGGGTGCTAAATGCCTTTGCTGCTTCTGCCCTCCCGTCCCTCCAGCCCTCCTGAAAATCAGCAACTGTGTCAACAGCGGGGTGATTGTGCTTGGCCGGCGGCAGGGCCGGGCAGGTGCTGGCAGGGCTACCCAGCCCCATGCTGGGAGCAGGTCCCTCTGGCTGCCAGGCCGCGGGGTAAACAAGGCTCCACGCAGGCTGGCCCTGAGGGAGGGCGGCCGCAGGCCGGCAGGAGCGGGAACAGGTGTCTCAGGAGGCTGCAGACACAAAGGCCGTTTGTCTCCTCCGCCCTGGCCCCGGGGAGCAGCCCCTCCCCGGCAGGCCCGCCCCAGGCCAGTGGCCAGGTCAGCCAGAGGGTGCTGGGCTGAGGGGAGGGCCGCTGCTGACCTCCAGACTCCCCTATCTTGGGGCTTGCTTTTTTAAATTTTTCGCTTGAGGCAGAGGTAAAACCAGTCCCTATCGGGCGCTACCCTGGGGGCAGGACACCTGACTCTGAACAGATCCACTGTCCGTGAGGCTTCCGTGGGTCTCAGTTTCCCACTGGAAAGACAGAAAGACCCTTGCAGCGGCTGGGGCACTGCAGGAAGAAATGGACGGGAGCGAGGCAAAGGCCCTGGAGCTTTTCGGGAGAAGGGCAGCCAAGGTCAGAAGTGGTGGAAGGTGGAGTGACAAGTAGGGCGTTCTGGGACCAGGGCTGCAGGTGGGCTTTGGAGTGGAGGTGGCTGGGAGTAGCAACACCCCGTCCCTCCACATCTTTAATAAAACAAACCTTTCCTGGACATGTGCCAGGGGCCAGGCACTGCGCTAAGGATGGGGGAAGGCAAGGAAGACTCGCAGCCCCCTCGCGGACAGGAGGATTCTGGAGCCAGACGGCCTGTGTGGCCTTGGGCAAGTAACTTAAGCTCTCAGAGGCTGTAACACAGGGCGACCGGAGCCACTGCAGGCAGGCAAACAATCATCGCAGTCCAGTCAAGTACTAGAGACCAGGGCTGCCCAAGGGCTCTGGGATGCCCTGGAGGAGCAATCAGCTCTTCTGGGATTTTTAGGGGGTGATTCACAGAGGAGGAGCAACCTTGTTTAACTCATTGGTTTCTTCCATTTTGTTTACTGCGCTGGGCCTCCGTTGCTCCGCGCAGGCTTTCTCTAGCTGCAGCGAGCACGGCTGCTCTTTTTTCTGTGGTGCGCGGGCTTCTTGCTGAGGGCGCTCCTCTTGCTGCAGAGCGGAGCACAGGCGCCGTAGCTCCGGCTTGGCGGCTGCAATGCACCGGCTCAGTGGCCTCACGGCATGTGGAATCTTCCCAGAGCAGGGATCGGACCTGTGATCCCTGCACCGTGCCACCAGGGAAGTCCAAGGAGGGGCAACATTTGAACTGGGCTTGGAGTGAGGTCTGGGTGTTTTCTGCTCAAGAATGTAAGCCTTTCAGGCATGGGCACCCTGTGAGCTGCAGCCCTGAGGTGTGAAGGCGCCTGTTCGCACCTGCATTGGGGTCTGTGAGCCTCAACGTGGAGGGCCTTGGCCGCGGGTGAAGGGGTTTGAGCTCATCCATAGCCTGCTCCAGGGTCCGATACCTTTCTTTCTCTTCCCACACCAATACTTTATGACCCACTCAGTCTCACTCTGGAATGCTCTTCAACTTACAGAGAAGCAGGATGGCTTGGTAAAAACACTGTGGAGTCTTATTAGAGTCAGAAAGTTCCGGATTGGAAGCTTCTGGATTTTGAATCTTGAGGTTGGGCCGTTTCCCTAAATTCTCTGAGTTGCATTTTCCTTATCGATGAACTGAGGCAGTGGGTTGTCCTTTCCGGCAGAGTTATTGTAGCCATTGGAGGGAAGTGCCGAGACACGGCAGTTGCCCGGGATTTGCCTCACGGGGGCTGTTGGGCTACTCTCTGCTTGGCCTCGTCGGTGCCATCTTCGGTGCCTAGGTTTCTATATCTGAAAGGGGGAAGCGGTGCTCTGCTTCCTTCCTTCCTTGATTTTCCAGCTGGTAACGGGCCAGGCTGCCCACTTTCTGGGTCAGGCCTGACACCCAGGGCCAGAAGGATCAGCCGCAGCCTTCCCAGGGTGCTAGCCAGGCCTGCTGGACCGAGTGCAGGGGGCTGACCTCCCACAGTCCAGCCCAGGTGCAGCCCCTAGGCAGCAGCCAGTGGGCTCCTCACCCTGCCTTTCCCGCAGGAGCTCCCTCAGGCCCTCCAGATTCCTCTAGCCGTTGCTTGTGGGGCCAGTGGGCACTGAAGGCCCGTGGACCCCAGAGGAGACCAAGGCCTGCTCTAGACTGTGTCCTCGGGCCTGTCACACCACCTTTAGGGACCTTGCTTTTCCCATCAGCAACTTGGGAAGGACCACTTGTACCCCTCCTGGGAAAAACTGAATACTGTGTTGCTGTAGGAGTAGAGTCAGATGAGGATGAAGACAGCTACCCTGGTGATTTTCGTTGCAGTTTCAAAATCTGGTTGTGGAGTCAGACACTTAGGGACAATTCTGCATCTGTTCTTGGTGGTGCCATCCACGCACAGGTCCTGCCACGTGGCTCATCTCAGGGATGCCTCGTGAAACCTTGTCCGTTAGGACGGGCAGAGAGTGCCTCATCCCTCGCTTTGTGGACTGGGAGACTGAGACTTACAGGCAGGGTGGTGGGGCCTCTTAGCTCCACGCTGACTGTGGGTCTGAAGAGATGAGGCTGGTCCACGGGGCCAGTGTGGCCACGCGGCAGCACACGTGGGAACCGCTGTGGGGTCTTTGCAGGAGCTCCTGGCCTGCTGCCCCTGGTTTGGGGGAACCGGTGATGGGAGAGGGCTAGGGGCATCAGGGAATGCCTGGGGTCTGAGGGCCTCTTGACAGCTGCAGGGAGCCCGTCCTGGGCCCAGATCTGGAAGGACAGTTGCCTTGGCAGAGGCCACCGCCCTCCCTCCTTCATTTGCCACCTTGGCCATGCTCCGCGTGGGCACAGCCCCGTTTTTTCTCCCTCCTCTGTACTCAGCATCCCTCAGGTAGCCTTCCTGGAGAGGTGAGGTCAAGGAGAGAGGCTGATACGAAGGGGAAGGCGGGAAGACGGGACTGGGAGAGTACTCTGAGTACACTGGCCAGGTGGTCAGATAGTAGCTTCCTAGGTAACCCCGGAAACAGCTTGAGTAAGAGACAGGCAGAGAAAGTAGAGGCGATGCTTGGATTCTTCTGAGGGCTGTGTACGTATTTACATATAATTTGCATTTAACCAGTACACTGAACACGCTTTCTATAATGTATACCTAGCCACATTCACGTTTGCCTTTTACTGTTGCTCTTTTCAAAGATGGCCACTCCTGGCTCTTTGCTCTTGTCCAGCCTCACTCCTGCTGTTCTCCCAGCCCCTTCACAGAGGGCAGGGAACGCTTGCGGGGAGGGACAGAGAGCCGGCTTCACAGTGGCCTACTGTTGATCACCCTCCCCAGGGTGAGCACAGGAGGTGGTCCCCAGTGACCCCCACCTGTGAGTGGGACTCTGTGCCTTCACATTAGGTGCACAGAGCTCGGCACTCAGCAGGTGCTCAATAAATCTGACGATAAATCGAGGTTAGCGACAAGGAGCGACCTTGGAAAACAGACGTTTCCTGTTCAGACTCCTCGGGGCCCAGCTTGTGTCCCTGAAGACAGGTGGAAATGGAGGAGTGAGCCTCTGAGAGCAGCTTTCTCCCCTGTGGCCAGAGGAGGCATCTCTTTCTCTTCTTGGTCTTGTGGAGATAGTGGTGTGGATGCTGCTGCTAAGTGGTTTCAGTCGTGTCCGACTCTGCGACCCCATAGACGGCAGCCCACCAGGCTCCCCCGTCCCTGGGATTCTCCAGGCAAGAACACTGGAGTGGGTTGCCACTTCCTTCTCCAATGCATGAAAGGGAAAAGTGAAAGTGAAGTCGCTCAGTCGTGTCTGACCCTCAGCGACCCCATGGACTGCAGCCTACCAGGCTCCTCCATCCATGGGATTTTCCAGGCAAGAGTACTGGAGTGGGGTGCCATCGTCTCCTCTGTGGTGCGGATGAGAGGAGCAGAAAAGAAGGGTCAGGCCTTCTATGATGTTGTTTTGAGATTGAGAGCCTGTTATTAGCAATTTATGATGGCCAGGTCTGCAGCCAAGCACATTCTGTTCTCCAGTGTTGAGAGGAGGCTTGCAGGGCCTTAGCAAGAGGCTCAACAGGAAAGACACTCGGGTCGCTAATTTCAGGACCGACCATGCAGGGCCTCGGCCTGTGCTGGCGGCAGCTTTAGCGCAGGGCCAGTTTGAGCCCAGCCCTGTGTGCGGAGATGCCCTTCTGGCTGGCACGGCCTCCTCACAGGACCACAGATGGCTCCTGTAAGTGGAAGGCGCCCCCTCCCACGTCGGCCCACTGGGTCTTGGGTTCCTGATTGCTTTCTGTGAAACGGGGTCAGGACGGTGACGGGAGCAGAGTCACTGTAGTTTCTTGAGACGGCAGGGCCTGGGAACACTCCTACAGAGAAAGAAGAGCGGCTGTGTGAGAGGAGACCCCGGAAGAGGGGCAGCGGCAAGATGACCACCCTTGTGGAAAGAATGGTGCACAAGCAAAACAACCCCCTTTCTGCAAAAGAGCTGAGCTGGTGGAATTTAGCTCAGCGGCCGCGAGATCGGGGCAGCAGATAGAGCTCTGCGGGCGCCGAGGCCGTGTGTGTGCAGGTTGTTGTGTGGCGTCCCGGAAGACCATGGAGAGGGCAGGGGCAGCACCTGCAGCGCCCCCTCCTCCAGGCTGGCCTCCACGCTTCCCTGGATTCCTCACCAGTCCCCGTTCCTGGAAGCAAGCCCCCTTTCTCCATCCACTCCTCATGTAAGTCGGTTTCATTCTTTCTGTGATTTCCCTTCATTCTGTTCCCAACTGTTTGGCTTTGACTAGAAGCAGCCACATTAGCCATTCTTCAAGGGGTCCGCATCCCCCAGGTGGCCAGAGTACCAAAGGGCAGAGAGCTTTGGTTGGCGGGGCCTTCTCAGGGTCAGGTACAGTGCTGCCTGATCTCCGGCCTCTGCTTCATGCCTGGGAGGAGCCTAGTCAGCTTCCGGAAGAGCGAATCTCTTAAGTAGCCATTTCTTGCATCCCAAGCATGTCTCCAAGCTTGCTGCCATCAGATGGTTGTTGAAAGGCAGACTCACTGGAAGGATAAGACGCTTTTGTGGGACTCCGGAAAGAGCCAAGGGTGAGAATGTAATGCGTTGGGTAATGGGGGAGAGAGATGCTGGGCAGTGAGAGAACTGGCCTGGTTTCCAGCTGTTAGGATTCACTGTTATCTTATTATTATCCTCACACAGCTGACGGCCACTCAGCCCTGAGGCAGATTCCCTGTCCTCTCTTCTGTGGGTTGACATCCTTTTCTCCTGCTCACTCAAGGCTCTTGCCAGGGGTCCATGAAAGGGTGAACTCAGCTCTGACCCAGCGTGGGTAGGTTTGCTAGGTGTGGAACACGCGCTCTGGCCCAGCGTGAGACTCAGGGCTCCACTAGCAACCCCCGTCCCCTGCTAAGACAGATGTTAGTAGGGCGCCTCTGTGCCAGGTGCCGTGCAACAACGGTGACGAAGCTACCAGCCGAGAGGCTGAGGAACCCTGCTGGGGTAGAAACAGGGTCGGGGGGGGGGGGGAGCTGAGAGAGCAGTTAGGAAGAGATCTTCAAGGTCAGAGGGAGTCTTGAGCGCAGGCCAAGGAGCCCAGACTTGGTTGACAGTGAGGAACCAGAGAAGTTCTCAGAGAACTTTCAGAATGGGTAGCTTATTCATTGAAGCCGAAACTTCTCTCTGTTCTTCAACAAAATTCCAGCAGAACCCTGTGCTTTTTCTTTCCATTCAAAGACATTTTTGCTGCTTTCAAATTGTGCTGAACCACCTGGTAATAGAGACAACTCTCCTTCCCCCGCAGGGCTCTGGGCTCCCAGGATCGGGACCAAGCCTGGCAGCCCGCGGAGGGGATGTTCCTTCTCCTGGTCTCATGACCACACTCACCCGGGTTTCAGTCCCACGGGGGCTCGAGGGAGTGAGTGCAGCCAACTTTCTGAGATGTGCCATTTCTCCATAAATGAGCAAACTCTTTTTGTTCAGGCTTGATGAACGTTAATCTCTAGATGTCTTTTTTAAAGGCAATGGTTTGATATATTTTTTAACAATTAAGATATTCAGAGGATGGATAAGTTTTCAGTTCAGTTCAGTTGCTCAGTCTTGTGGCTTCGGTGTCCATCACCGACTCTCAGAGCTTGCTCAGACTCATGTCCATCGAGTCAGTGATGCCATCCAACCATCTCAACCTCTGTTGTCCCCTTCTCTCACCTTCAACCTTTCCCAGCATCAGGATCTTCTCAAATGAGTCAGTTCTGTGCATCAGGTAGCCAAAGTATTGGAGCTTCAGCTTCAGCCTCAGTCCTTCCAATGAATATTCAGGACTGATTTCCTTTAGGATTGACTGGTTTGACTCCTTGCAGTCCAAGGGACTCTCAAGAGTCTTCTCCAACACCACAATTCAAAAGCATCAATTCTTCGGCTCTTAGCCTTCTTTATGGGCCAACTCTCACATCCATACATGACTACTGGAAAAACCATCGCTTTGACTAGACCTTTGTTGGCAAAGTAATGTCTCTGCTTTCTAATATGTTCTCTAGGTTGCCCGTAGCTTTCCTTCCAAGAAGCAAGCGTCTTTTAATTTCATGGCTGCAGTCACCATCTGCAGTGATTTTAGAGCCCAAGAAAATAAAGTCTGTCACTGTTTCCATTGTTTCCCCGTCTATTTGCCATGAAGTGATGGGACTGGATGCCATGATCTTAGTTTTCTGAATGTTGAGTTTTAAGCCAGCTTTTTCACTCTCCACTTTCACTTTCATCAAGAGGCTCTTTAGTTCCTTTTCACTTTCTGCCATAAGGGTGGTGTCATTTCCATAGCAGAGGTTATTGATATTTCTCTGGGCAATCTTGATTCCAGCTTGTGTTTCTTCCTGCCCAGCATTTCACATGATGTACTCTGCATATAAGTTAATAAAGCAGGGTGACAACATACAGCCTTGACATACTCCTTTCCCAATTTGGAACCAGTCTGTTGTTCCTTGTCCAGTTCTAACTGTTGCTTCTTGACCTGCATAAGCTTTACCCCGTACCTCATCATGTGAAGGCACTGGGTGGGGGTGGGGAGGAGACCAAACCCTGCCCACAAGGAAGCATTAATCTGTCTGAGGAGGTGAGACAGGATCTTTGGAACCAGCTGCGTTGTGAGAACAGAGCTTTTAGCTGAGTGGGCCAGGGCCCCAGAACTCATTTTTTTTTCTTTTTTAATATTTGTTTTAAATTTTATTTTATTTATTTATGTGGCTACTCTGGGTCTTAGTTGTGGGATCTAGCTTCCTGACTAGGAGTCGAACTCAGGCCCCCTGCACTGGGAGCTCGGAGTCTTAGCCGCCGGGCGACCGGAGAAGTCCCGTGTCGGGACTCTTGAAGACCTGTTCGTCTCCATGGGCTTGGTTTCCGAGGCTGGGTGCAAGGTGGAGTTAGACAGATCCCTGTTTGTATCCTGTCTCTGCTTTTTCTGAGCTGAAAGATTTCTGGCAAATACTAGAACTTTTTTTGAGTTAGTTTTTTCACCTACAAAGTGGGAAAAGAATAATACCTACCTCCCAAGTTTAAAAGGATTCAATGAAGTGATGTCTATATTACAGTGTCTGGACTATACTAGATTCCAGTTAGCGGGAGCTGATGTTGGTATCACGGCCGTCATGGTGGTGGCTGTCGGGACGGTGGTGCAGCTCTCCTGGAGCCTGTCTGGATGTGGGGGCAGCTCCTCCCTTGGGTCATGAGCATGGCTTATATGGGATTTGGGAAAGGGAGAGTGTGGTGACCAGACTCCGTCAGCTGTGACACCTCTCTCAGCCCCTCCATCAAATTCTTCCTTCAGACGTGTGCAGATGTGCTGCGTGACCCTGGCCAAGTTACTTAGCCACTCTGTGCTTCAGCTTCAGGAATTATAAATTGCTGCTGACAGTCATACCTGGTACTGAATAAAAAGGGTTACCTGGAAAATTCAGTCACTGTCTGCCGTGGGGGGTGGTGGGGGAGGGAGTTCTTATCCAGGCGTTTGCTGCTGTTACTATTGTTGTGATCATTCTGGTACAGGAGTGACCCATGCACTCAGAGAAACAAGGGCAAGAGCTGCTAACCCAAGGGTTCCCGGACCTTGCAGCAGGGGTAGGGTGTGGGGCGGAGGTGGGCTGGGGCGTGGACCCCAGTGTATGGACCTCACTGTGCTGGCGCTGGAGGGCAGCCCAGAAAAGACGGTGAACTTTCTCACCCAACAGCTGCAGGCAGGGTGTCGCCAGATAGAGCATAAATGATCGTTTGGCTCAGAGTGTCACTGCCTCTGGTCCTTTACCCAGTGTTGTCCCTTAATCGGGCCACTAAGGGTGACAGTTCTACACCAGGTAGAATGGATGTTTGCAAAACTGGTGAAACTCGCTTGTAAGTCTGAATCGCTTGAAAGCATGAAACCACTGCATTCACCTAACCCAACTGCTGGTGAAGTTTTATAATTCAGAGTAACAGACAGCCTTTAACTAACCTTTGGACTCTGGGCGCTCCAGAGCTCCTGCAGGAACCCAGCAGGAAGTGGAGGCTGTCCCCCAGCACCCTGCAGCAGACAGGGCTGATTGGACTGGGTGCACCTGCGGGGAAGCTGCCTTTTCTCCAGAGTCCGTGTGCTGTGGGTTTGGAATTGGAGGCAGGTGGGCCTCCTGTGGGATTTTGCTTCCACCCTTAAGCTTCAGGTGCCTCGATTATAAAACGGGCTTTGTTGTTACCAAAAATACCTGTGAGGTGCCTAGCTGGTCGTGCCCACTCAAAAACACGGCAGGTGCTGTCACTGTCTTTTGCCGCTGCAGGCCGCAGCCTGAAGGTGGGAACCAGGGCCTCAGCAGCGCCTGTATTCCTGCATCAGAGACCGTGGAGCCCTCCTGGACTTGAAATGTTATCTCTGAGAGAAGAAATAATAATTTATCCCATGAGCAAATGGAAAAACTGAGCCCTTGCACGTTTGGGTGCTGTGTCCCACGCCCCACAGTGAGTTCCAGGTGTCCAAACCCCTAACTAACAGTTGTAGGGGGTTTTCTAAACCATCAAGCGTGTGAAGCATTTTGACATTTAGAAAGTCACTGTGCTGAGGCTCCAAGCAATTTGGTGGTGTGTACGTTGACTTCCAATTTATAGATAGGAAAACTGAGGCTCAGAAACTTAGGACATACCTAGGATTGTACCCTGATTTTGTGGCAGAGCTGGGGCTCCAACTCAGACCTCCGGCCTCCAAATCCAGAGTTCACTTCCACTGTGCGCTCAGAGTTATCACGTGGGTCTGTGTGATCCTCTCTGCAGTAACTTTTCCCCTCCGAGCTGGTAGATCTGTTAGGGTGACTAGTCATGAGCCAGCAGGGAGAGGGTTAAATTCCTCCCTAAGCAAGGGCAGGTTTTGAGCTGGGCACCTCTAGTGACCCCGTCACTGACCCTCACCCCGGGTCAGGGCACGGGCTGTGGGGGAAGGGAAGGAAAGCAGCTCTAAGGGCTGGGTGGGGCCGCTCATCTCCCTTCTTCGCTGGACAAAGACAGGTGCCAGTGGCTCTTTTCAGTTTCCATAGACAGTCCCTAAGGTTCCCCTGTGGTGGACGGCCATCCGCAGGGCCTGCCCTCTCGATCAGGCCCTGGGGCCCCGGCAGTGCTTAGAGACATTGGAAGGCCTGTGATGTGTTCTTGGGTAAGTGGGAGCTGGGCTAGTTTTTCACCTGTAAAGGCACCAGTAATAGAGAATGGGACTATCAAATGACCCTTCTGGCTCGATGGGACTTTGGTCCCCGCCTGTCATTCACTGAAGAGGAGAAGGAAGATCTGGGTGGCCCACAGAAGCCAGCGTCTCTGAAATAAGTGGTGACTCTGGACACTGGGAAGGCTTCTCCATTCCCTCCTTCTCTCCCCAGGGGGCCCCCACCCCAGTCACCCCCTCTGTTAGCTCAGACTAACGTGAAAGCATTTGTTTGAATTATTGTCCCTGTGTCCTCCCTAGATGGACCTCAGGGAGGTCGAGAGCTGTAGAGTAGACTGCCCAGGGCTGCTCAGCAAGTCGGGGATGGGGAGAGCTGTTTGGAAGCCAGGCGTCACCCAGCACTTTCCTTGAGCCTGCCACCCCAAGAAGGACAATTGAGGAAAGGATTTCCACGAAAGCAAGGAGCTGACTTAAAGGAAGTGAGCAAAATCTCTTCCTCCATCCCCACCTTCCTGCCCCCAGACCCTTCCCCTCCCCACTGAGGAATCCTCAATACACCTGTCTCTGAGTGACAGGGAAAAGCCTTTAATTGTACCTAGAGGCGAGGGGGGCACTGAAAGGGAAAGCCTGCTAACTGGTGGGGCAGGTCCCACTCTGTCTGGCTCTGGCCCTTTTAGACACTTCAATTAATGATGTTAATGATGGCTTTGTGCGCAAGAAGCTCTCCAAGGCAGCTGGTCTCCCGGCTGCACGCTCCCGATACCTGGCCAGACCTGAGTCCCCAGTCTGTGAGTCTGTTTTAGGCCTGTCTGCAAGATTAAAGGTGCCATGAAACTGTAAATTATTAGCAGTTTCGTGTTCTCCATCTTTTTTTGTGTGGTAACATACCTATTAATGAAATTGACCGTTTTGATAATTTTTTAATTGCATAGTTTGGAAGCGTTAAGTACGTTTGCGTTGTCCAACTGCCCCTGCTTGTCCATCTCCAGACGTTTGCCTCCCCCAAACTAAAACTCTGTACTTGTTAAATAATAACTCCCCCTTAGCTTCTCTCCCCAGCCCCTAATAACCTCTATTTTACTTTCTGTCTCTATAAATTTATCTATTGTAAGTACCTCGTACAAGCAGAATCAAGAAGTATTAGTCTTTTTGTTATTTCGCTTAGGCTGGTTACATTTGACATTTTCAAGTTTCCTCCGCATTGTAGCCTATGTCAGATCTCCTTTTTAAGGATGATGTTATTCTGTTCTCATCTGTAGCACGTTTTATTTTATGCATTCACTCTTCCACAGACACTTGGGTTGTTTCCACCTTTCGGCTGCTGTAAATAGTGTTGTACAAGCACGGGTGAGCAGCGTCCCTCCATGGCCCTGCCTCACACCCTTTGGTTGTACACCCAGAAGGAGAATTGCTGGATCATATGGTTATTCTATGCTTCAGCTCTTAAGAAACCACCATACTGTTTTCCATAGCAGCTTTAAATTTTACATTCCCACCAGCAATTGTCTGCATCCTTGCCAACACTTCTTGTTTCTTTTTTTTTAAATAGTAGCCATCATAATGGGTGTGATGTGGCATCTCACTGTGATTCTCCATCTTTTTAAGGGGAAGTCAGGCCCCAGGAAGCACTAAGGCATGTGCTCCGCATTGCAGAAGCAGCTAGGCCCGGGCCCACATTTCTGGGTCTCTGTCACAGCCTCCAGCCTGTACTTCTGCTACGTGCTTGTCCTGTCAAGAGGAAGCAGAAGAGGGGAGGGTTTATAGATTAGGAGGTTGGGATTAATGGATACACTCAACTATATATAAAATAAAGCCAGTAAGAACCTATTGTATACCACAGAGAACTCTACTCAGTATTTTGTAATGACCTATAAGGGAAAAGAATCTGAAAAAGAATCTGAAAAAGTGTGTAACTGAATCACGTTGCTGAACACCTGGAACTAACACAACATTGCAAATCAACTATACTTCAGTGAAAAAAAAAAAAAGTAAAGAAAAAGAGGAAGCAGGTGAGGCCCTTCTCCTACCTTGATCTTCCTGCTGATTGTCAGGGCCCTTTCCCTGCCTTCTGTCATAGGAGCAGAACGGCCCTGGCCCATCAGAAGTGTCTGGAGGGTGAATGACCTTCAGGGGGAGAAGGGAGTTTCAGTGATATTGAGATTTAAAGAGCTGGATTGTTTTAACCCTGGGCATTGGGTAAATTACGGTACAGCCACTGCAGAGATGTCCAACAATTACAAATGACTTCATAACGAATTTTCTTTCTTTTTTGCTACACCTCGTGGCTTGTGGGAGTTTAGATCTCCAACCAGGGATCGAGTGCAGGCCTTCACAGTGAAAGCGCAGAGTCCTAACCACCAGACTACCATGGAATTCTCTGGAGAATTTTAAGTACTTTCCAGTTTTTAGTAACATGAAAGCTTCCTCTGATACACTATTACATGTATATGGAGGGGAAAAGTGTAAAACTTTTTTATGAGCTTATTGATGAAAAAGAAAACTAGACAGGAAAAATATTTAATGGAAATATGCCAGAAGTGTCATCAGCTGCCACCTCTGGATTCATGTGAAGCGGGTGACTAATTTTTTGGTCTTTATGTTATTCTAAGTTTTTCAGATTATCTATTGGACAATGAGTACATATTCCTTTTATAGTCAGAAAAAAGATTGATAATAAGATGGCTGCCGCCGTTCATTTGGCACATGTGTTGAGTGGTCTGTGAGGTGAACAGCTCTGCTGAGGCTGATGGTGGGACGCTAAGGTGTGGAGGTGTGAGGACAGAGGGCAAGGAAGGAAGGTCAGGACCCCGGCGAGGTGATCGCTGGGGGAGGTCAGGGAGGGGGGCATCTCTGCGCCCTCCGATGCCGCCCTGAACTCACGACACTAGGGCCCTGGTGTTGAATTATTTGGTGTCTGCATGTGGCATTTGCCTTTGACTTTTCTCCCTTCAGCTGAGCTAGGACCTGCCTGGATCGCTTGACCCCCGTCCTGAGAGCAGCAGTGCCCTGCAGAGTTTGAAATCGAGGGGCAGGTGACTCAGCCTCCCGTGGGTGATTCCCCGTGGCTCTTAGTCCCTCAGGCACGTGGACGGGAAACCAGTGTAATCCAGCGCTTTAAAGAAAGCGCTCGACAGCCGGTCTCTGGGCCCGTGTTTTGCTCACCACTCATTGGCCATGACCGTTGGCAGTTGTTTAGCCTCCTTAAGGCTTTGTGTCCTCAGTAGTAAAACAGAGATGATGATAGTAACTCTTTCACAGGGCTCAGGAAAGTATTAAAAGAGCTAATGCCTGTTGATGGCCTTTAGCTTATTGTGTGCCTGATTCCTGTTGTCTGGTTGAGAGGAAGATTCTGATGCTAGACATCCTGGATGCAAACCACCTCTGTGCCTCAGTTTCTCCATCTGTAAAATGGAGATCATAATACCAGCTATCTCAGATGGTTATTGTGAAAATGAAATAAATCACTATAAATAAAAGTGATTCAAATAATACTCACATATAGTAAATACTTAGGAAATGTTAACTGCGATCAGAGGGGTACACACCAGAGTGGCAACCAGTTGTGTTGGGGGGGGCACCTCCTAACTCATCTGATTGTCCCAGGAGTCTCATCTCACAGGTTAGTGCCCATCATTCAGTTGTTAAATACTTTGAATGTCACCGCTATTGTTATTACCGACTTGGGCTCCAGATGTCAAGATCCCTATCTCATCCCACCCCTTTGCCAGATTTTTCTTTCTTAGTTGAAATGGTCCTGCTCAGTTTCTAAAGGGTGCTGGTGCTGGAAGTTGGGGTCCCAGGCAGACTGGGGTGCAGGCTGGCTGCTTTGGGGATTGCTTGATGAGCATTTTAGTTGAAATCGGGGACTTGAAGCTGTTCTCCTCCACTTGCTCTCCTGCCCTTTTGAGAAGGAGCCAAAGCCAAGAGAAAGCAGCGACTCACAAATATAAAGGGGACCATGAACGTGACGGGCAGGAGAAATCTTCCGCGGCAGTCTTGGCTGCCGGTGGGCCGATGGGGTAGATAATGGGAGAGGAAACGTAGCCTTTGCAGAGAAATAGAACGGAACACTTTGTTCACTGGAAGAATGAATGCTGCTTGAGTAAGAGCCGCTCGGTCGGGGTTTCCGATGATGAGCTTTTCTTTGGGGAGATGATGGTGATTAGATTTTCTCAAGGCGCAGGTGGGGTCCCACCCAGAAACCCTGCGGCGGAGGAAGCCACAGACCGGAGCAGGGCACCCAAAGGTGAGGCCAGTGTGTCCCAGTGCAGCTCATGGGCCCTGGCCGCTGACTGCAGTGCCGCCAGCCACTCTGCCCCTCCGTTGTCTGCCCAAGCCAAGGAGCGGGATGTGCAAATCCCTCTGGAAGCCCCCGAACCTTTTCTCAAAGTATATCTTTTTATGGAGCCTTAGGGAGGTAGAGGGGAGAAGGCAGTGGCACCCCACTCCAGTACCCTTGCCTGGAGAATCCTATGGATGGAGGAGCCTGGTGGGCTACAGTCCATGGTGTCGCTAAGAGTCGGACACGACTGAGCAACTTCACTTTCACTTTTCACTTTCATGCATTGGAGAAGGAAATGGCAGCCCACTCCAGTGTTCTTGCCTGGAGAATCCCAGGGACGGGGGAGCCTGGTGGGCTGCCGTCTACGGGGTTGCACAGAGTCGGACACGACCGAAGCAGCTTAGCAGCAGGGAGGTAGAGGGGCTTCCCTGGAGGCTCAAATGGAAAAGAATCAGCCTGCAATGCAGGAGACTCCTGGGTCGGGAAGATCCCCTGGAGAAGGAAATGGCAACCCGCTTCAGTACTCTTGCCTGGAGAATCCCATGGACAGAGGAGTCTTTGGGGCTATACTGTCCACGGGGTCAAAAGGAGACTGAGCAACTTTCAGTTTCTTACAGGGAGGTACATCCTTGGGAGGAGAGGATGAGGCCACGTGTGTTTTCTGATTATTTGCATGCCAACTTTCTGGGTCAGGAAGGTATCCTGTCAACACTTCCCTGGACATATATTCTGTACCACATTCTCTAAGCTTATGATTACTTCTAATCACAAAGGAGGTATTGGAATCTCTGTTTTACGTGTGAAGAAACTAAAGTTTTGAGAGACTGAATCTTTCCCCCAAGTTTCCAAAGTGACTTTGGGTTTTTTTGATTAATTCTTCCTTGGCCATGACTCAAGAAACGACTGGAATCCTGTAAGCGGCAAAGACAGTGGCAGCTTGATCTTTGCTGGACCGGATCCTGTTACCTGGGTTAGAGGGAGCCAGGGCACAGCCAGCAGATGAGAAGACATGATCCGGGCGTTAGTGAGGGCTGGGTTCAGACGCCTCCGCTGGGCCTTGGGTGGGTCAGGAGAAGGAGAGGCGAGCGCTTGCCCAGTGCCCTCAGCCGGGTGGTGTTCTGGCCTTGTGTGCTCTTTTTCCTCCTGTCCCCGTGGTTAACACTCAGGGCTACCCCGCAAGGCAGGTTTCTGCAGAGGCCAGGTCGGCCCGGGCCGCGCGCGGGCCCCGGACGGGACCCTGCTTGTGCGAAGGAGCAGACGCGCGCCCTCATCCAGGCCCGGGGCCTGGGCCTGGCGCTGGGAGGGGAGGTCAGCACTGCAGCTGCCCCAGCCCTGTGGCCGGGCTGCTCACGGGGCTCGGGCGGGGCTGGAGACGGCCTCAGGTCCCGAAGCAGGAGGGCCCCGGACGAGGGCCTGCAGGAAACACTGTCTACTCCCTCGGCTTCACCCAGGCAGGTGCGGCAGCCCCTTCCTCCTGGGAGTCTCAGCGGCCCTTCCATGCTGCCTCTTCTGCCCCTGCTGGATCCTCCAGGAAGAGGAGACGCGGACGAGGCTCTGGGTGGGAACGGCGCCGCCCGTTTCTCCCAGCTTTTTAAGTCCTTAGGGGGTCAGCTGAATCTTGGCAGCTGCCAAAGCTCTGTCTGGAGCTGGATTTCTGTGCCGGCGATGCAGGGGGCTGCCTCCTCTTACAGGCTAGGACAGGGGCTCCCGGGGGCTCAGCACGCCTCAGTCTAGCTAGTCTCTGCTAGGTGATATATTACCTTGGCCAGCCTGGAAACAGCCCAGGGACGGGGGGGTGTTAGCCATTGTCTCCACCTGGTCTGGGCTAGACAGGGCCACACCATGGACCTGTTCACCCCCAGGGCCCACAGAGGCTGAAGAGAGGGAGAGAGGCTCGCAGGAAAGCTTTGTTTCAAGCCTGTGGCCAGCCCAGCTCCCAGCTCTGAGTAAACAGCAGAGATAGGATCGGGCGTAGCCAGGAAGGGTGGCAGGGTGCGGCCTGGGAGAAGAATGGCAGGATGTGGCACTGGGCACCGTGCTGGGCACCCACGCCTCGGGCCATTGTTCAGGGCTGCCCGGGCCTCTCAACTCTCAGGGGCCCTGAAAGGAAGTGATGTTCCTCTGGGACCCGTTCCCCTGGCCCTGCCCCTCCCGGCCACATGCTTCCTCCCTGGCAGTGCCCGCTGCACCACCCACACAGGGCCAGCCTGGGGGCGGGGGGTCTCAGTAGAGGGTCAGGTGTGTGCCCAGCAGGGAAGTGTCGTCACTGGCCCTCCTAGGAGGGTCTGCCTTCCTGTAGCCCTCGGTCTGAGTCACCCGTCATGCTCCGATGACTGGAATTTATGTCTATCTTTATCTGTATCTAGATGTGGGGAGGGGCGGGCTGTTGTTATGGAGGGAGGAAGGTCTGAGAGTAAAAAGTCCTTTGATTCCAATCTGGCTGGGCTGCTTGTTGTCTGATTGGGAGAGGAAGTGGCTGGTGATTTGTTTGGGGGTAGAAAGGGGCTTAGTTTGTGTGCACCTTGGGTGGGAGGGGGTCAGAGGGGCTGGAAAAGGGTTGACTGTAGGCAGGAGAAAGAGGAGCTTAGCCCCTGGAGTCTGCCTGGTTGCAGACTCCAGAACTGGGCCCTGTGCCCTCATCCCTCTGTGGGGGGCAGGCGTCCGCTGCCTTGTCCTGGGCGCTGGATTTGGAGTCAGCTCAGAGACTCAAGACTCTGCGGCATCCAGGGTGGGGCTGGCCTGAGCCCTCTCCCCCTAGGGGCCTTCACTTCTCAAGATGCTCAGGTGAGGTTAAACCCAGGAGAAGGCGGCGGAGGGCCTGTGGGGTAGGTTCCCCGGAAGGGAAGGGAAGGCAGAGCAGGAATGCTGCTCCGTGCCCCAGCTGGTTGAAGGTCCTCTGACTCTATTCCTAAATCAGTATGCCCAAACAAGCCAGGTGAACCTGACCTTTCTGGGCCTCAGTTTCTCCATTTATAAAATATGAGTAAGACTGGGCGAGAGGGAGGAGATTGGGAATATGGGAGCGCTTCTACCCGAGTGAGAGCTCCACCAGGGTGGCCTCTGACCAGGACCTGGGTGGGAACTGGGGGAGGCCAGTAATCCACATCTCCTGAGCACCAGAATAGTCTGACTTCTGGGCATCTGGGGAGAGGGGAGGCTGTGACTGCTGACCTTAAAACCTCCTGAAAAATCATGTATATATGATTGAAGCATGGAGCATGCTTTGTAGGGAAGGGGGTAATAAGGGAATTTATTTTTTTTTTAAGTCTCTGGAAAAGACTTAAGGGAAGACTCCACACGGTCTTTAACGTTTGGAAAATGTTTCTTACTGTCTCAAGGTGGGAACAAAAGGAAATGGGCTTGCCTTGCTACTGGGGGATTGGGGTCATTCACAGGAAGAGCTTCGATGCAAGAAAGATGCAGCTGAGGATAACTGGGTGTGGGAGGTGGGGGTGTGGGAAATTAGCCCCAGACAGCAACATCCATCTGACGGTGATGATTACAGTAGCTGTCGCTGAGGCATGCAGATCTGCCTTGCCCTGTGCTGCTGAACTATATCACTCTGAGCGTTGTACCAATGTTTATTGAGCACCTGTATGTACCAGGCACTGTGCTAGACTCTGCGGCTATAATGACTAGCAAAACTAAGCTTATTTTCACAGTGTGGGGTTGGATGGGTTCTCAGGCTACTGGGCCAGTCAGAAATAAACCATGTGAAGGTATCATTATCAATTGTGAAAAGTACTTTGAAGTCGCGAGTTCCGGATGCCAAGAGAATGTAAACAGGCACCTCTTATAGGGGCTGGAGTGTCAATGGAAGGCTCATCTCCTCATCTTTGGGCTTCCCTTGTGGCCCAGCTGGTAAAGAATCTGCCTGCAGTGCAGGAGACCTAGGTTCGATCTCTGGGTTGGGAAGATCCCCTGAAGAAGGGAAAGGCTACCCACTCCAGAGTTCCGGCCTGGAGAATTCCATGGACTACAGTCCATGGGGTTTCAACGCGGAACAGCATTCCTGCTCTGCCTTCCCTTCCGGGGTTGCAAAGTCGGACACAACTGAGCGGCTTCTCCATAAACCAATGAATCCAGGGAGGGGACCAGTGGAGAGCCAGGGCCAGTGCCTGCAGTGGAGACAGACACCTGTGGGAAGGAAGGGCCCTTTTCTGGGCTGCTAGCAGGATTTGGCAGGTAATGGGGGGCTGGGGAGGGGGGAGTACCATGCCCTGGTGAACAGACTGACACCTCCAAGCTAGCTTGACTGGTCGCCAAGAGCCATTGTCTTTGTTACCAGGCTCTGTGTCAGAAGCTGGGACGGACTGCTGGGAGCCCCCCCCAAAATAAAAACAATCCCAGTGCCCAGTTGGGTGTACTCTTGGGAGTTAAGAGTGGGTAGAAAAGGCCATCAAGGTCAAAGGGAAGAGCTGTCTTAGTGCAGCAGGGTCCAACGGAAATATAATGTGAGCCACACTTATACACGTTTTTCCCTAGCTACAGTAAGAAGTGCAAAAAGAAACAGGTGAAACGAATTTTAGCGATGTGTTTTATTTAACCCCAAAGTGTGCAGACTGTTATGTTTGAACCAGTGATCAATAACCAATGAGCTGTTCTGCATTATGTTTTCGTCCTAACCCTTCCAAAACGAGGCTGTAGCTTGCACTCGGCATGTTTCCACTGGGACCAGCCGCGGTTCAGGCGCTCAGCAGGGGGGCGGCCGGGGTACCGGGCCGCGCGGCCCTGGGGTTCCTTAGGACCGAGCGTCGCCTCCTCTGCCTCGGCCTTCAGCGGCGGCGGCGGGGGGAGGGTGGCCCCCAGCGGGACCGCGCTCTGGGGGGCGCTGGGCCGCGTGGGGGAGCACCCTGAGGGTGCCCGGAGGAGAAACCCCCAGGACGCCGGCCCGGGCGGGGCGCGGGGGCGCGGAGCCGGCCGGGGATCAGAAGCCCGCGGCCCCGCATTGTCCGCCGGTCGCACTTCCTTTGGCTTTATTGCCTTTGTCCGACACCCTATTGTCTGATTTCCTTTTGTCCCCCTTTCAGCGCCGCTGTCTTTTATTTTCCAGCCAGCCTGGTTGTTTTCATTTCTTTTGTCTGAAGTTCCTGAGAGGAAGGTTTTATTTTCAGCGGTTTGATTAATTCACAGCTTGAGCCCCGGGTTGTTTGTTATGTAATTGCGGCCCTCGGCTTCAGGACCGCGCCCCTCCCCCGCGCCCCTCCCCGCCCGGGTGGGCCGCGCGCCGGCTTCCTGGCTGCCGGCCGGGCCCGCGCCGGGCGGGACCCAGGCGCACCCCAGAGCCCTGCTGGGCCGCGCGGGGGGTCTCTTCGCCTCTCCTCTCTCCTCGCCCTGCGGTGCCCCTGCTGGACCCCACACCAAGCCCCCAGGGCACCTTGCCCTTTGAAAGCGGCGAGAGAGTCTGGTCTGGTCTGGTCTGCAGGATGGCATCAAATCGAGCAGATACATCTTATTCGACTGGAACGCTTTCCGTTATTTCAAGTGGAATACTGTGCGTGTATACAGCTGTGTACAGCTGTCGTATGCAGCTCATCGCATCATTCCTTATAAGAAGCATTTTGTTATACAGAGGTGATGTAATACACAAATATTATACTGCACCTGCAATTTAACGTGAGGGATGTTTTACTCTATATAATTTTTGCCTTACATTCCCCTCCTAAAAATGTAATGCCCGTGTAAACAAATTTTTTTAAAGTTTTATTTAACACAGCTTTTCAAACTACTCTGTATCAGAATCACCAGGAGGGCTTGTTAAAACAGATTCATGGCCTCACCCACAGAAATCCTGATTTGTGCGTGACCCATGACTTCACCTTTCAAACTAGCCCCCAGGCTATGCCGGCTGCTTCCCTTTGCTGCATTCCAGCCGGCTGTGCCTTAACAAAGGCACCAAGCACTCTTCTGAACACCTTGTAAATGTCAATTCATCGCTTCACATTGTCCATTTTACAGATGAGAAAACAGGTATGGAAAGGTTAAGTAACTTGTCCAAGATTCCTCAGCAGCTCCTGGAGTAGCTGAGGCAAGACCCATGCCTTCTGGGAACCTGCTGTGTGTCCCAGCTGGTCTTGTCTCTGTGACTTTGGAGAGGGAGCAGGTGAGCTCTGGGCATCTGCTGCTCTGGCCTTGAGCCTCGCGTGGCCACCGAAAACAACTCCAGGATCCTGCTCAGCTACTCGGTGATCCCACACGGCATGGTGTCAGCGACAGAAGTGGGAGATTCAGTCTGTGCTTTCATTACACCGGGGATTGCAGAGGCCCAGAGGGGGCCAGACTCTAATTGAGAGACTCTAACCAGATACAAGACAATATTTCTCGGAAAGCTACTCATCTCTTAGGTCACTGCAACTCACCTCACTTTTGGTAAATAGATAGATGGATTCAGGGAGTAGTTGGAAATAGTTCACTTTTATCTTGCCTCTACTATAAGGAAAACAAAGAACCAGTGTATGGGGTAGTCAATACTTGGTTTCGCTTTAGGGGAGTAGGAGGGAGTGTGAAAGTGAAAGGCGCTCAGTCGTGTCCGACTCTTTGCGACTCCATGGACCGTAGCCCTCCAGGCTCCTCTGTCCATGGGATTCTCCAGGCAAGAATACTGGAGTGGGTTGCCATTCCCTTCTCCAGGGGAACTTCCCAACCCAGGGATTGAACCCAGGTCTCCCGCGTTGCAGGTGGATTCTTTACCGTCTGAGCCCCCAGGGAAGCCCCCAGTGAGTGGTGGAGAGGGGAACAATCTGGCCTCTTCATAAAGAGTAACTGCTACTCAATCCCAGTTATTGCCCCAGACTAAATTCAAGAGAGTTCAAGCCCGGATTTTTATGTGCTATCTCTTGAGTTTTAAATTTTGATAACTAATTACAAATATGTACTTACACATACACAGACACATACTGTATATATGATCTCGGTTTTACTGGGCTCAGAAACAGCCAGTTAAGTTTCTAGCCTTCTCAGTGGAACCCATCAGCCCGCTAGTCCCAACGCTGCAACAAGCAGGGTACAACAGAAGGTGGCCCCGTCTCCTCTAGGCCTTTCTATTTAAAAAAAAGGCGGGGGAGGGGGGCCAGAATCTTTTCCAGTCACAGTGAGTTCCAAGTGGAGCTTGCCTTTTGCAAGCGCATACCTGTTTGGGGCTGGAACATCAGTCAACAGTAGTCACTGCCCGGGGGCTCAGGTCCTCCTCCCTGACTCTGCCCCTCCTCCCTCAGGATGTCTATGAGGAGCCCCGGCTCTGCCCAGCTGGTCCTGGATGAAGTTGGCACCATGGTGAACTGTTCTGTCAAGGCAGAGGGGAAGAAGGAGCCCTGTTACGAGGACCCCCAAGGCTCGGCCACTGCAGCTGAATTGCAGCCTGGAGACCCAGCCCGCCCCGCCCAGAATGGTGCTGACCTGCAAGCTCCAGCCCAGGTGCCCAGCACTCTCTTGGGTCCCCTGGGTCAGTGTCCCCAGCCTGCCTCTGCAGCCCCTGTGCGTGTGCCCATCCCCCCGGGGGATGGGCCAGGCACCCACCAGGGGCCCCTGGGTCAGTGTCCCCAGCCTGCCTCTGCAGCCCCTGTGTGTGTGCCCATCCCCCCAGGGGATGGGCCAGGCACCCACCAGGGGCTCCTGGGTCAGTGTCCCCAGCCTGCCTCTGCAGCCCCTGTGCGTGTGCCCATCCCCCCGGTGGATGGGCCAGGCACCCACCAGCCTAGCAGGGGACAGGGGCAGGTAGACGGGTGGGTGGGTGGGTCAGGCTACCTGTCTGAGCAGGACATGGACTCACTCCTGCCCTCACTCACCTAATATTAACTGCTCGCCTCTGTGTGACCGGTCCTTACCCTTGAGGACTAGTTGAGAAATAAGATACACGCGTTTACAGTCTGGCTTAAAGATAATCTACTAGCTTTGTCTAGTAGTAGAAATCTACTACTTTCGAATCTACTGCTGATTCGAGAAAATCAGTCTTATTACCCAAACCAGAGTTTAAATCACTGTCAAAGACAATATGATTCCTCATCCTTAAAATGAAGGAGCTGAACTATATGAGTAGTAATGATTCTTTTAGCTCTTAGAAATTCCATGATTCCATTTAAGAGATGTAAAAGGAAATATGTGATCAAAGGCAAATGAGTGAAAATGAGGAGAGTTTTAGGGCTCTGAGGAAGGATCCAGCCAGGAGGAGTAGGCAAAAGGGGGCTGGAAGTAGGGGTAGTGAATCAAGGAGGACTTCCTGGAGGAGTAAGGCTTTAAGCTGAGCCTTAAGGAATGGAGAAGACTCAGATGAGAGGAGAAAGGGGACAATGTCTGAAAGAGGGTGAGAGTGGGGACCCTGAAAGTAACCAGCCAGGCTGGAGTGTAGGTGCATGCAAGGGAGGAATAATTAATAGCTGACTTTTGGCCTTCGCCTCTGCAATGGCAAACCTCATTCGCATGCATTAACTCCTTTGATCCCAGCTACAATCCTCTGGCAAAAGGAGGTGTAAGTCTTTCCATTTTCAGAAGAGGGAGGTCAGGTTCATAGAAGTTCAGGGACTCGTATGGGATTAAGCACACTGTGAGTCAGTGAGCCCAGACCTCTTGTCTTAAAACCTTTTGTTCTTTTCACGAAATCTATTAAGCCAAGTCAGAGCAAAGGTCAGGAGGTGGGGAGAGAAGGCCCTGCTGAAGGCTGGGAGCTGGGTAGAGTCTGGGGTTCCCCAGGGCACACATCCTTGGAGTGTTCAGCACCACCCCCCACCTGTCCCTCTTGTCTTCTGGTGGCAGGGACATTCAGTGTGTCTTGCAGGACAGCAGCTCCCTGGAGAACAGTGGGTCCCCGGAACCCAGGAGATCAGGAGGTTCCGAGGCTGCTTCTGGAAGCCAGGAGAAGCTGGACTTCAACAGAAATTTGAAAGAAGGTGAGACGTCTGCCCTAGTTAGAGACGGGGGCCTGGTGGGGCGGCGTTAGGATGGTGCTTCTCAGCCTCCTGGTATCTTCCAGTTGTGCCGGCCATCGAGAAGCTGCTATCCAGTGATTGGAAGGAGAAGTTCCTGGGAAGGAGCTCTGTGGAAACCAAAGATGTCAAAGGTGAAGGCCCGTGTGGGTGGGCAAGGGGGAGATATCTGAACCCCCTTCCCTTCTCCAGGCCTGGCCATGCAGTCTAGGCCTGCAGGGCAATTTCTGGGATTCTTAGCTCCATCACGCACGGCCTGTGCCCCTCTGGCTGCTGCCTGGCCCTAGGGCTCAGCACCATTCTCCATCCGCGCGCTGGGCCTATTTCCGTGCAGCAGAGGCCTGGTGGGAACCAAGTCCCCCCTGCCGCCTTGTGACCTTGGGCACGTCATTGCCACTCCCCATTTCTCACCATAAAATGGAATGTTCCCTTTCACTGCTGGAAATTAATTCCAGGCTGTCAGGACCTCACTCAGTACATTGAAGTGTGTTTGCTTAGGTTCACTCCCAGTGTGGTTGTTTGATTTTCCGAGAGGAAACTTTAAAATAACGCAGGTCCCCAGATTCGAGACCCACAAAGGATAGGGACCTAAGCATCTGTATATTTCAGAGGTTCCCTGAGTAATTCTGATGCAAATGGTCTGTATGCTGGCACTTAGGAGTAACTGCTGCGTCTGATCTGAGCTGCACTGGAGACAAGGTAGACATCGCTAGTTGAGGGCCGTGTACCCGATCCAGGACTGAGCTTTACATTCAGTTCCCTTGCCCTCAGAGCAGCCCTGTGAGGTGACGACCACAGTGCTTATTTATAGATTCAAAAAACCATAAAGTGCAGAGGTGTTGGTCGCTTGCCCAACAGCTCCCGGGGGAATGGGTTAATAGGGGAATTTGAACCCAGATCTGTCTTGCTCCAAAGCCTGCATGTGTCCCTCTGGACTCTCCTGCGGGACAGTTATCCACCTGGCCCAGTGGTGCTGGGCTCTTGAGGACACCCCAGGGGTGGGCCAGGCCTGAGACGTCCACAATCAGCATTTGCAGGGCCTGGAAGAGCAGCTGATGGTGGAAACTTCCAGAGCGACCAGGGGTCAGCTGGCTAGATGTGGAGCCTGCTCCAGGGCAAGGATCGTGCCCCAGTCTTCTCTGTGGTCCAGTCCCTGGCAGGGGCCTGGGGGACAGCAATTGCTCAGTGTCCTACGGATGAACCAGTGGGCAGATGAACGGACAAAAGTTGTCAACAGCGGCTCTTTCCCTGTGGAGCAGGGACCAAGGAGAGCCTGGCGGAGAAGGAGCTGCAGCTTCTGGTCATGATCCACCAGCTGTCCGCCCTGCGGGACCAGCTCCTGACAGCGCACTCGGAGCAGAAGAACATGGCCGCGATGCTCCTGGAGAAGCAGCAGCAGCAGATGGAGCTGGCCCGGCAGCAGCAGGAACAGGTGGGCCCTGCTCCCCGGGGCGGGCACCCTCAGGGCACAGCGGGCAGCGTGGGGGGCCCTGCTCCCCGGGGCGGGCACCCTCAGGGCACAGCGGGCAGCTTGGGGGGCCCTGCTCCCTGGGGTGGGCACCCTCAAGGCACAGCGGGGAGCGTGGGGGTCCCTGGTCTCCAGGGCGGGCACCCTCAAGGCACAGCAGGGAGCGTGGTGGGCCCTGCTCCCCGGGGCGGGCACCCTCAGGGCACAGCGGGCAGCGTAGTGGGCCCTGCTCCCCGGGGTGGGCACCCTCAAGGCACAGCGGGGAGCGTGGGGGTCCCTGGTCTCCAGGGCGGGCACCTTCAGGGCACAGCAGGGAGCATGGCGGGCCCTGCTTTCCAGGGCAGGCGCCTTCAGGGCACAGCGGGCAGCATGGTGGGCCCTGCTCTCCGGGGCGGGCACCCTCAAGGCACAGCAGGGAGCGTAGGGGGCCCTGCTCTCCAGGGTGGGCACCCTCAGGGCACAGCAGGCAGCGTGGGGGCCCTGCTCCCCTGGGCGGGCACTCTCAGGGCACAGCAGGCAGCGTGGGGGGCCCTGCTCCCGGGGCGGGCACCTTCAGGGCGCAGTGGGGTGCGTGGGGGGCCCTGCTCCCGGGGCGGGCACTCTCAGGGCACAGCAGGGAGTGTAGGGGGCCCTGCTTTCCAGGGCGGGCACCCTCAAGGCACAGCAGGGAGCGTGGGGGGCCCTGCTTCCTGGGGCGGGCACCTTCAGGGCACAGCAGGGAGCGTGGGGAACCCTGCTTCCCGGGGCGGGCACCTTCAGGGCACAGCAGGGAGCGTGGGGGGCCCTGTTTTCCAGGGCAGGCACCTTCAGGGCACAGCAGGGAGCGTGGGGGGCCCTGTTTTCCAGGGCAGGCACCTTCAGGGCACAGCAGGGAGCGTGGGGGGCCTTGTTTTCCAGGGCGGGCACCCTCAGGGCACAGCAGGGAGCGTGGGGGGCCCTGTTTTCCAGGGCAGGCACCTTCAGGGCACAGCAGGGAGCGTGGGGGGCCTTGTTTTCCAGGGCGGGCACCCTCAGGGCACAGCAGGGAGCGTGGGGGGCCCTGTTTTCCAGGGCGGGCACCCTCAGGGCACAGCAGGGAGCATGGGGGGCCCTGCTCTCCAGGGCGGGCACCCTCAAGGCACAGTGGGCAGCGTGGTGGGCCCTGCTCTCCAGGGCAGGCACCTTCAGGGCACAGCGGGGCGCGCAGTGGGCCCTGCTCCCTGGGGCGGGCACCTTCAGGGCACAGCAGGGAGCATGGCAGGCCCTGCTCTCCAGGGAGGGCACCTTCAGGGCACAGCGGGGAGCGTGCGGCAGGCCTGGCTAGGGCAGGCTGAGGCCACGGGCAGGTGGGGAGGGGCCTGGGATTCCCGCCTCTGGGGTGCATCAGTCCTTGCAAGAGGACCAGGGTGGAGGGTGCTGGGGGTCTCTGAGCAAAAGCAACCAGCTGCTTCCTGCCCACCCTCCCGGTCTGGTCTCTAAGGGCGAGCTCTGCAAAGGAAGAGTAAATCCTGGGGGCTGGCCAGCTGGCTCCTTATGCTGGCCAGCTGTCCTGCCTGTCCGTCCACTGGTGTGGAAGGCGGGCTGTGGATGGGGCTGCAAAGGCTTATGGGAAGTGGGGTCGTGGGGCCTAACGCCCGCACTCCCATTGCCTACTCTCTCCTTCTGCCAGATCGCTAAGCAGCAGCAGCAGCTGATCCAGCAGCAGCACAAAATCAACCTCCTGCAGCAGCAGATCCAGGTAAGGGGGGAGGGCTGGGCCCTGGGAGGGCTGGAGGTTGAGGGGCTGACACCGGTGTGCACAGGTGCTGTCGATGGGGAGAGACAGTGGCTGTGCATCGAGCAGAGCCACTCAGGCGTGACCCCAAGCATGGGGGCTCCTGTGTGCTTTAGCCCCTTCCCTTGTTTTTGTCCCCTGTGTCAAGGGCAGGGCCCAGAAAATCTTCCTCCCAGCAGGGATCTGAGGGAGCAGACAAGGGCCCACGGAGTGGGTGTGGGGTCAGATGGATCCTTTTGAAAACTGCCCTCGGCCCGTGTCTCTCTTCCCCTGGTCCACCCTGTGTGTCCAGGCCTGACCACAGCTGGGTAACTGGTTGGGACCCCCAGGGACTTACCCAGTGTTTCTTTGCCCTCAGCAGGTCAACATGCCTTACGTCATGATTCCAGCCTTCCCCCCAAGCCACCAACCTCTGCCTGTTACCCCCGACTCCCAGCTGGCTCTGCCCATTCAGCCCATCCCCTGCAAGCCAGGTGAGTGTGGGCGGGGAGGGCCGGCCTGAGGTCAGGGAAGGAGCCCAGGAATCGCTGTCGTCCGTCGGTTTGCAGTGTCACCTTTCTGGGTCTCAGTTTGGGATCTGTCTAGTCGAAAAATAATCCCTTCTTTCTGAATGTCACTGGGAGAATGAAAAGAAACCGCACACAACCATAAAGTGCCTTCGACTAAGGATGCTGCCAGTCTAGGTCTAGTCTCCCAGTTCTGGGACACTTCCTGTACCAGAATATCAATACTTGAACATTAACTGATTTATACATCTCCCGAATTCACACTCTGCTCTGCCCCATCACGGGACTCGGTGACCGCAGAACAGAGCACCAGCCGTGCGTCCGGCGCTGACAAGTTGCTGGGCAGCCATGGGGTGATGAGATGTGGACTCTGAGCTCAAGGAACTTATGGTCCCGGGAGGGAGACAGCAGATAACCAACTGCCAGGGAACCTGGGAGGGCTTCTTACGGTGCTCACTTGGGTCCTGGGGCCGCAGACTTGTGAGGATGGGAGCTGAGGGTGGAGGGCCAGGGCCTGGATCCCGCGGCCGGAAGCCCAGTGGGGTGTCGGAGTGGGCCGGCAGCGAGTGGGAAACGCCTGGGGAGGGCGGCAGGGCTGAGCATGGACTCTGGAATTCATCTGTAGGATGTGGGATGCGCCCGGATGTTTCAGTAGAGGCTGCGTTGTCACACTGGCTATGGGTGGTGGGGAACAGGGTGGGTACCAGGTGGAGCTGAGAACAGCTCGGGGGCTGTTGGGGGGATTCTTGAGATGGGGGTGATAGCCCGAATGGAGGCAGCGTGGGATGGAGGCGGCGAGGGAGCTGTGAGCACCGAGTCCTTAGGAGCGGCCCTGGGGGCAGGCAGAGGTGCTGCCCGCAGGCAGAGGTGCTGCCCGCCACTGGTCCAGGAAGGGAGCAGGTTTTAAGTCCGCTCCCTCTGGGTGATGTTCCTGTTCCGGGTGAGAAACGGCAGAGGAAATTCAGTGTGGGTCCAGCAGCAAGGCCTTTGGGCTGCGGGCACAGTTCCTGGGTCAGCCCCCCTGATTCAGGGTGGAGGCAGGGAAAACATAAAAGCCTGGAAAGTCAGGCCCTGCTCTGAGGGCAGCTTCCTGGGGTGAAGGCATGGGAACTGGGGGTGGAGCGGGGTGAAGGGGAGGGCGGGCTGCACAAAACCACAGCACCTCCAGGTGTTCACGGGCCGAGCTGCAGGGCTGAGGAGGGCAGGAGCCTGGGCAGGGATGGGACCACAGCCTCGCGGAAAAGGGGGACAGGAAATACATTTTGGGAGACCTGCACTGGCCAGGCTACCACCTGCTTCATCCGCTCGCAGATCCTAGTGGGCAGGGAGCCTTGTGGCCGCCAGCTGCGCTGCCAGCTTGCGAGCGTCAGTGGTGCCCACAGCCCATAGAACAGGGCCCAAACTCCCAGGCTTGGCTTCACAGGCCGCGAGCCCTGCTGGTCCACAGCATGCCGCCCTCACTTCCCACCTTCTGCTTTGGCACCCGCCCGCCTCTGCACCTGCCCTCCCCCTGGGAGGCCTGCTCCAGTCCCCCCAGCTGAACAGAGTTGTCTGGCACACCACGCACACAGCCCGTATCACCACCGATCACGTCGGCAGAGGCTTATCTACATGGCTCATCTCTCCATCTCAATTGTCAAGTCAGTGAGGCTGGGCCTCCTTGAGGGAGAACGAGCCCAGCTAGGTAGAAGAGAGCTAGTGCCTGTAGAGGGGTAAGGTCTGGGTTCAGGTCTCAGTGCTCCCACACGGGTGCTGTGTGGGCACCCGTGTCATTTCTCCGGGTCTCAGTTTCACTATCTCTAAAATGGGATGACGTAAACCAAGTACCTATTAATCTGCCACACGCTGGGGATTCTCCTGCTAATGCACGTAGGACAGACTACGAACCAGGCAGCTGCTCTTGTGCCCTGCATGTGCATGCACGCGTGCCGGGTCACTTCAGTCGTGCCCAGCTCTTGCGACCCTGTGGACCATAGCCCGCCAGGCTCCTCTCTCTGGAATTCCAGGCAAGAACACTGGGGTGGGCTGCCATGCCCTCCTCCAGGGGATCTTCCCAACCCAGAGATCGAGCCGGCATCTCTAGTCTCACACACTGGCAGCCAGGCTGGCTACCACCAGCACCCCCTGGGAAAGCCACCCAGCCTGTAGTAGGTGCAAAGTCCGTCCCTACTACAGGCTAGTAGAGCTCATTTTGCCGTTGGGTGGGAACTCTATAGTCAGTGAGTTGGGAAGGGCAGGAACAGGGTGAAGAAACGGGGTCGGGGTGGGCACAGGAGGCCTCAGCAGCGCTCGGGCTGGGAGGCAGTGGTTGGAAGCAAGCTGGGCCTTCTCCGAGCCTCCGCCCGCTTTGAGCTGCTGGGACCTCGTCAAGCAGGGTGTCTGCTGTTCTGTGCTCACACAGGACTTTTCTCCTTGCCGCCTTTTCCATAGTGGAGTATCCGCTGCAGCTACTGCACAGCCCCCCCGCCCCAGTGGTGAAGAGGCCTGGGCCCTTGTCAGCCCACCACCCCCTGCAGGTACCGCCACCCCGCCCTGGCCCGGCTCCCTCTGGGATGGGGGCTCCTTTGTGCTCCCCTACTTCTACCCTCGTTTCCCGCCTCCTTATCTCCTCTGCCCCGCTCTGGCCCACGTGCCCCTGGCCCCTCTGGTGTTGCTGACCCTCAGTGCCTCCCTTAGGAACCCTCCCAACCGCTGAACCTCACGGCCAAGCCCAAGGCTTCGGAGCTGCCTAATTCCTCCAGCTCCCCCAACCTGAAGCTGAGCAACTGCGGACCACGTCCCCCAAGCCACGGGGCCCCCACGCTGGACCTGCAGGCCAACCCCCCTAGCCTGCCTTTGGGTAAGCCCCCCGCCTTTCCCTGCTAAGGGAGAGTGAAGAGGGCGGGATCTGAACAGGTCCGTGACAGTTTCTATGAGCAGGGGTTAGACTCGCTCCTTTCAGCCCCGTGAGTTTCAGCACTCGGCATCCCAGAGACCCTTCCTGCACTCCCCGCTGGATCTGACTGGGCAGCAACCCCCTGCCCCCACCATCAGGGATCTAGACCTTTCTCCCGTCCGTCTGTGGGCACCAGGACTCCCTGTCAGTGGTGCCCTTGGGGGCGTGCAGGGCAGCAGAGGGGAGAAGGGTGCATCACCCCAGGGGTCGCAAGACATGACCTCGCTCAGTCACCCCTCCGTTCCGCTCCCCGCCTTCTCCCTAGGCTTCCTCGGTGAAGGGGACGCCGTCACCAAAGCCATCCAGGATGCCCGACAGCTGCTGCATGGACACAGCGGAGCCTTAGACACTTCCCCCAGTGCCCCCTTCCGTAAGGTAAGGGCCCCTCCCCTGCACCCGGGGAGCTGGGGGCACACAGAGGCTGAGGCTGCTGGAGGGAAAGCAGGGCAGGGAGTGGGGTGTGCAGAGGGGGCTGCTGTACGAGCTCCCTATCTCCCCAGGACCTCATTAGCGTGGACACATCTCCAGCCAAGGAGCGGCTGGAGGACAGCTGTGTGCACCCACTGGAAGAAGCCATGCTGGGCTGTGACATGGACGGTGAGGATCTGCGGCTGTTCCTGCTCCCCGCCAGGGCCAGGGTAGACCTGGGGTGTCTGTCTGCAACCCCTTCTCCCCTAGGCGGTCTGTGGAGTCCCCTTACCAGTCGCTCCCTCCTCTGTGTCTCCTCCCTGGGCCCCTGCCAGTCTTCCCTGGAGGACTCCAGTGACCCCTGGTGGTGACGGAAGGGAAGTTCTTCCGCCAGCGCTGGAGGATTCTCCTTACCCCACACTAACTGCCCTGGAGGACACTCCTTACCCCACGCTGGCTGCCCTGGGGGGCTCTCCTTACCCCACGCTGGCTGCCCCTCCAGGCTGCTTCCTCCCCTGTTCCCCAGGCTCCCGCCACTTCCCTGAGTCCCGGAACAGCAGTCACATCAAGCGGCCCATGAACGCCTTCATGGTGTGGGCCAAGGACGAGAGAAGGAAGATCCTCCAAGCCTTCCCAGATATGCACAACTCCAGCATCAGCAAGATCCTCGGTAAGGGCCAGTGGGGTCTCGGGGCTGGGGGTGGGGGTGGGGGGCAGGGTATGGGGCCTCTCGGAGCCGTAGTCCAGCAGGATCTGGCTGCAGTAGTCAGCTGGGTCTAGGTGGGGCTCACTGGGTGAGGGCCCAAGCCATGGGGAACCCCGCCAGAGTCTGCTGGTGTTTGGAAATCAGGCAGGAAGCGGGGCCGGTGGGCCCTAGAGTCTTGTGCCACGGTGGGGCTCTTCTGCCCCCGTAAACTTGGGGGAGAGAGAGTGTATCTCTGCACATTCTCTAGCTCTCCCTCTCCTATCTCTCCCTAATCTCTCCTCCTCTTTGCCCAGACCCTTGGAGCTGGCTCTGGCAGGAAGCAAGAGAGACGTATTCTTGGGCTGCCAGTAGAAAGGGTTTTGAAAGTATGCATCCTCTTTGGGGGCCGAGGAGGAATGGAGGGCAGAGCAAGCCGGGGCTCAAAGAAGCAGCTGTTTTCAAGCTTCAGCTCCTCCAGTTGAGGCCTCTGGTGGTTGTTGAGGGCCTGGGGGGCTACTCTTTTACTTACGCAGATCATGCAGACCAGAGGCTTCCCAGAGGGCCTGGTAGTTTGGGATGTGGGTGGGTGTTGTGTCTTAAGCTAGCAGTTGGGTATACTTCTACCTGCCAACCTCATTCATTTGCTCAGTATCCATGGAGCACCCACACTGGGCCAGGCCCTTGCTGTGTATATATGATTGCACATGTATCTGGGACCCGAAACCTTCGTGGGGCCTCCAGCGCCCGCAGGGGGTGGGCCATGTCAGCAGAGCCCAGCGCTGACCGCCTGCCCTGGGGCTGGGCCAGGCTCCCGCTGGAAGTCCATGAGCAACCAGGAGAAACAGCCTTACTACGAGGAGCAGGCCAGACTGAGCAGGCAGCACCTGGAGAAGTACCCCGACTACAAGTACAAGCCGCGGCCCAAGCGCACCTGCATCGTGGAGGGCAAGCGGCTGCGGGTGGGCGAGTACAAGGCTCTGATGAGGACACGGCGCCAGGATGCCCGCCAGAGCTACGCGACCCCGTGAGCGGCCCACCCGCGGCTGCGGCTACGTGCGCGCGCGTGCGTGCGTGCGTGCGTGCGTGCGTGTGTGTGTGTGTGTGTGAGAGTGAGCGACAGGGGTTAGCGTGGGCTTCCAGGGGAGCTGTGTGTCTTTTGGCTGTGTGTACGCGTAGGTTTGTGTGGTGTTGTGCGTGTGTGGCTGCAGGGATGACTGTGACTGTGGTGAGTCCCTGGTGGTTCAGGATATAGATTTGTGACTGTCTGGGGACTAGCAGGTGTCTAGAGAAATGTGCCTGTGGATCCCATTTTTGACAAACTCGAAAAATTTAGGGGTACTAAAGATCATACAGAGGATTCGTGACTACCAAAGCAGGCATCCCAGTGGATTCCTTCGAATAGGAACTCGCTGGCGCATACGAAATATATACAACTTCCCCAAACTGAATTTACACACGATCCTCTAGGAATATCTGAGCTTGTGGCCCTGGGGCTGCGTGGGGCGGGGGCAGGTCTGTAGCGGGCGATAAATTTGCCATCAGAAAAGCGCCAGGGAGCAGGTGTGTGTGTCTTGGAGCCAGAAGGGTGGGGGTGGGAGGACCTGCCCTGAGGAGGCCCAGAGGAGAGTGGGCCTGGGGTCGAAGCCGGGAACGCCTGTAACCGCGCCTGTCCTCCGCCTGCAGCCCGCAGACCGGCCAGATGCAGATGAACCCCTCAGAAGCCCTGTACCCGCGGGTGGCAGGCGTGCCCCTGGCGCAGCCCCTGGTGGAGCACTGTGTGCCCCGCGGCCTGGACCCGAACATGCCAGTCATCGTCAACACCTGCAGCCTCAGGGAGGAGGGCGAGGGCGCAGAGGACAGGCACTCGGCGGCTGACGGCGAGATGTACCGGTACAGCGAGGACGAGGACTCGGAGGGCGAGGAGAAGAGCGACGGGGAGCTGGTGGTGCTCACGGACTGATCCTGGCGGCCCGGGCCTGGCCCTCCTCCCCGTGGAGACCTGGGCACAGCCACCCCACCCACTGGTACTTGGACTCGGGCCTGCCGGAAGATGGGCACAGCTGTGCGTGTGCAGATGCATGCGCGATGGGAGATGACCCCTCCGCACACTCCTTGTGGGCACACCGAGGTGCTGGTGGCCTCTGGGGCTCCTGCTCGGTGGTGATGGGCTGGGCTCGCTGAGCTCCACTGGGGCGCTTGGGGCTCGTGGCCAGGGGACACTGTGTGACTCTCCCCTCCTGCAGGTCTGCCCGTCCTGGGGGTATGGCAGCTACAGACCTGTTCCTCTAGGGCCACAGTTTTTCATTTCCATTCTTGTTCTGGCTGGACCAGCCACCGTGGGACCAATCTGTACCCCAGCATCACCACCACAGTACCCCAGATGACTCCTGGAACTACCAGGATCACTTTGTGCACAAAGGTCTGGCTGTCCTTGCCGTCTTTACCTTCTGCCAAGCCTTTCGTGTCTCTGGCTGCTGCGTGTGCACGTGTGTCTGCGCGTGCGCGTGTTTTCGTCTGTTCTTGCATCGCATGAGGTATTTATTGAGTGCCAGGGGCCGCGGCTGAGCTCCCGCGGCTGTGTCTCCCGGTGCCGTTCTTGCTCCTCTAGGGGGCGCTCTGTGCTTCTCTTCGTCCCCGAATTGCTACCTCTCCACGTCAGTCTGGGCGTCTCAGGTTCTGTGTGTCCTTAGTGCATTTCTGTCCTTGCCTCTTCGCAGGGCCTGTTTGTGTCTCTCCCTTCCCCAGTGCCTGCCCTTGCTCCTGTGGCACCCGCTGGGTCTCTGCAGGCCCGTCTGACCCCGGTCCCCGGGCATCCCGCTCCTGCCCACTCTGTCACTGTGTCCCTGAGCCCCCTGTAAGCTCCCCTGGAGCCACTTCTAGCTCCCGCGGCTGGGGACGTACTGGCCTCCAGAGGGCCCTGTCCTATTGCTCAGCCCCGTCCCAACCAGAGTGCCAGGAGCGGGGCGGAGCTCTGGCGGTGCCCCTGCTGGAAGCGGCAGGAGCCTGGGAGGGCTCTCGAGGCCGCGGGGCTGCACGCCCCTCGGGAGCCGGGCGGGCTCCGTATTCCGGGGGGCTTCATCCTCTCCCCCTGTCCCCCGCCTGCCGCTCCCCTCCCCTGCCCCACGCCACACCGGGAACTTGCCTGGGTCCTGGTGGTCCCTTTCACAGAGGCTTTCCCCAAGAAAATCAGATCCTGATGGCACCTGACTCCAAAGATCCGGAACAGCCCTGGGCAGGGTGGGGAGGGAACCCACACCCCACAGGGACAGATGTGGAGTTTGCGTCTGTTCCCCCATCTTCCCCCTTCTCCTGCCCCACACCCAGCTTTTCTCCAGCTGTTTCTTTTTTTTATGACTGTAAACATAGATAGTGCTTTATTTTGTTAATAATAAGATAATGATTAGTAACTTAACCAGCACATTTCTCCTGTTTACACTTGGGGGGATTTTTTTGTGTTTCGTTGATATAATAAAGACAGACCGTCTCAGAATCTGGCCGTTGCCTGGATGGGGAGGCAGGCTGGCCACAGCTCCTCAGTGTGCCCCCGCCCGGCACCACTGCCCCCGGTGGCAGCCCCGTGGAGCCGAGGAGGAGACATCCCAGGCCAAGGAGGGAGGCCAGGCTAGACGCCCCGCCAGAGCCCACACGCGACGGCCACCCCTGCTTCAAGGAGGGGAGCCCAGCCTCTCCACAGCGCCCCCTCACGTCCGGAGAAGAGAACGCAGTGTTAGGAGCGCCGTGGTAAGAGTCAGGCACTCAGGAAGCTCTCCCCAGAACTGGCCGTGTGGTCCTGTGCGCGTGCTGGGGGGAACGTCGTCTCCTCTGTGTGCCTCATTACCCTCATCCGAGAAACAAGGATGTTATGCCTTAGCCAGGGCTCTTTTCCTCTCTTGGAGAAGGAGCCCTTTGAAAATCTAATGAAAGTATGGACTCTCATTCCACAAAAGGGCTCACGTAGACACCATAAGCCCCCCAGGATACTGATTAATGAAGCAGGGTCTCTATTTATGTACTTCAGGGCTCTGTGACCTTACACTTTGAAATGAGGGTTTCAAATATCTGTGTATCACAGTAAGGGAAATAATAGTCCCTAGAAGAGCTGGATGACTGAAACGCTCAAAGTGCAGGAAGAGCTGATGAAAAAACCAACTCCTGCAGCTGAAATATTAATCCCATTAATATGAAAAGGGGGCAGCAAAGCTGAGCAGTGCTGTGTCAGTTAGACTTGGGTTGGATTAACAGAAGTGTGTGCTGACCAGGGAGGTGAGGAGCCAGTGTGCATCACACAGTCCTGACCTCAGGTGCGTCATGCCAGCCCGAGGCCCTTCAACAGAAAAGGCTATTCTCACACTGGAGGGGCCCAGAGGCAGGCATCCTGTTCAGAGGGTTGGAGGGAGCCCGGTGGATGGACGTGACTTTCAAGGAACGGTTGGGAGGGCCAGGGATGTTTGGTCCAGAAAAGAGGAGGTTAGGGTAGGGCGGAAAGAACAAGATTGCGCTCTTAAGGCTCTCAGCTGGGCAACACAGGCGTTGGACGCAGCTCGCGAGGTAGCACTAGCCTGGCCTTCTGATGAAGGTCTCACGGGCCAGCGTTTTTGGCTTAACATAAAAAACCTGACCAAGATGGCCAAAAGTGGTAGTGAGCTTACCCAAACAGGAGGTGTTTGAGGAGAGTTCTTGAAGGCTGGAAAACGGATTTCTAAGTTAGAGATGGCTAGCGGTGAGACAAGGTAGGTATGGTTGATTCCAGGGCCACAAACCCAGGAATTAGGGCCCCGGTCTTTTGATCTAGGGAGCATCCTGGCTGCCAGCCTTCCGCGGGTTTTGCCCAGCCCAGCCTCCCAGAGCTTGGAGCCTCCTCTCTCCTGCCCCCCCGCCCCAGGCCACCCGTGGAGCAGTGGCAGGCAGACCCTGGGGAAGGCTGACTGTGGCGCCCGCCCCCTAGTGGCCACACGGGAGAGTCGCTCATTTCCACCTCACGGTCCGTCACTGTTCCCCCACTGTTCCAACCCAAGCTGGGCGGTCTGGTCAGCACACACCCAGCAAGGCTCACCCTCACCCGCAGCCTATCCTGAGCTCCCCTCGCTTCCCTACTCCCAGGGACCCTGTGGTCTCCGGAGCCTAAGGCCAGTACTCCCCAGCTCCCACTCCAGCAACCCTTGTTCTGTCCTCCTCCCCACTGCGAACAGTGTCGCACACCCGCCTCCTCTAAGGGCAGGAAAACCATCCCGGGAGCCTGTGGCTGGGGCCCTGGAGCCCCACCTGCTGGCCCCAGAGGAGGCAGCACAGGGTCAGACTGGTGGGGAGTGCCTGGACACTACTAGGAAGCTGGGGCACGGCCTCGTTCTCTGCGCCCTGGTTGCCTCTCTGGAGGGTACGGGGCAGAGCAGAGATGACCGTGTGCCCGGGAGTACTCTGCCTGGAACACCCGCCCAGTGCCGGGAAGGGGCCGGAGGGAGCATCCCAGGCCACCCCAGAGTCTGGGCAGGGGTGCTGGGCAGTGCCAGGGCAGCGCAAGGAGACACAGTGAGACTCCAGGTTTTGTTTGGGAGTGGTGTGCCCAAACCTCTCATCAGCCAACCCACCCCCTAGGGAACTGCAGGGATGAGAACCATTTCTCAAGGCTGTCGTGGAATAGAGACTCAGATGGACTCCTCTGCTGCAGGGGGTGGCCAAGCCAGGGGGGTACAGGATACCGGGGCTCTGTGCCAGCCACTGCCTGCTCACCACTGAACCACACCATTTCAGTGCATCAGCGTGCGCTGCGCTCAGCCACTCAGCCGTGCCCAACTCTCTGTGACCCCGTGGACTGCAGGCTCCTCTGTCCAAGGGACTTCTCAGGCAGGAACACTGGAGTGGGTTGCCATTTCCTGCTGGGGATCTTCCCCACCCAGGGGTCAAACCCACATCCCCTGCCTCTCCTGCACTGGCCGGTGGATTCTTTTCCACTGAGCCAGCTGGGGAGCGGACACCAAGGCCCCAGGGGTCTGGGAACAAAGCTGCCTTCATAGTGCTCCCTCAGCTCCAGAGGCGGTGATCTGAGGGGAACAGGGGGGGTGGGCACTGCCATACAGTCCCCAGGAAGGCAGTGCCCATCGCTGGCCCCAGAGATGATCCCCAGGGGCCCAAGGTGCCCAGCCCTGGCACCCGCCCTGCACTGGGTAGGGCCTTCACCCACGTCCTCCACTAACATCCCTCCTAGGCGTGATACTGCTGCCCGCCAGGGGCCTGGCCACGCTGGGTCAACAGGACCTTGAACAAGGCCCCAGCGTCCAGCGCCAGCTCGACTCCGGAGGTTGCCACGGCTCATGGGTACTTCTGCAAGCACAAGCCGGACAGAGTCCCCCTGGCAGGCAGCCGCTGCTGCTGCAGGTGCTACTCCTAAGGGCATCGGGAACTTCTAGGGGCCCCAAGGCTGGCCCTCGGAGTGCAGCCTGGGCTGCTGGGAGGTGACCGCCCAGCTCTGAGCTTCTGTTCTCTCCCCCTCTGGCCCACTGAGGTGACAGTGTGGGTCCAGAAATCACCCTGGCCTGCTCTCAGCAACTCCCCGCTCAACTCTAACAGCTAGCACCAAGCGGGCACCAAGGAAGTCCTGAGCACTTGCATATGGGGTCTTCCTGGCCCATCACCTGGGCAGGCATCCACAGCCTAGTTCCCTCTAGGCTCCGCCCTCTCAGGGTCCACTTCAAAAGCAGCGGAGCTGTGAGACCACCAATTCTGCCCAAGCCGGGACGCCAGCCACGTGGTGCCAGCTGTGCAGCGCACAGGACCCCAGAGAGGAGGGGCCGCACCCCCTCCACGCCACTGCAGAGCGCATCACAGGGTCCAGGGCAAGTCCTCACTAGTGGCTCTGTACGTGACCATTTTAATGCAGAAAATGATGATCATTTACAAATGAACCATTTTATCGGCCAGAGCCAGGAGGACCCAAAAGGCGGTGAGGAAGGAGGTGGCGGCCACTGGGACCTGGGGAAGCAGTTCCCACAGCACCTTCACAGCCAATCCCACCCGAGCCCCTGCACGCTGGGCGAGCCCTGGCCGTCCGTGGCTTTTGCCCTCTGACTCCCACTAGGCATTCCCCAGGGGGAAGACCGTGGGTCAACCTCAGGACAGAACACTGTTCCTGGGAAGTGAGGGTCTGGAGGGCAAGGAGGGAGGGGACAGGATGGTGGCTGCCGTGCAGCCGCCGCTCTGGGCTGCTGCCCCTCCAGCTGAGGCAGTGTGAAGCCTAGCCAGCCTTCGGGCCCATCCCCTCCCTCTCCTCCTGGCAGGTGGCAGACAGACCGAGCACAGGCCCGGGGCAAGGGGCACTGGGGGAAAGCACGTGTCCTCAGGATGGGAAGGGCTTATCTGGCTGGATCTGCTTTGGAGAAAGGGAGGGATCTGAGAGGAGGCGGCTGCTGGGGAGCCATCAAACCTGACTCTAGACGCCTCCCCCAGCATCTATACATCCATTGGTCAGAGTTGGCAGGATACTCGTCTGGACCCAGCACCTCCCACCTGGGGCACGCAGGAGTAGACAGGCTGGAGGCTCAGGGCCCTGGAGGTAGAAAGGAGCCCTCCCACCCTCCCCCTTCCCCAGGCTAGGAAGGTCAAAGACACGAAGGCAGCCCAGACTCAGGATGGCCAGGATGGCAAGGCTGGGCTTCCCAGGGTGGTTGAGTCCCAGACCAGATTCCAGGATGGCCTGGGATGGGAAGGCTGGGCTTCCCAGGGCAGCCCTGACTCCAGGTTGGCTGGGATGGGAAGGCTGGGCTTCCCAGGGTGGTTGAGTCCCAGACCAGATTCCAGGATGGCCTGGGATGGCAAGGCTGGTCTTCCCAGGGTGGTTGAGTCCCAATCCAGACTCAGGATGGCCGGGATGGGAAGGCTGGGCTTCCCAGGGTAGTTGAGGTCTGAGCCCAGACTCAGGATGGACGGGGTGGGGAGGCTGGGCCTCCCAGGGTGGCTGCAGTCCCAGCCCTGCCTGGCTTCAGGCACTCCCCATCACCAAGTCTGGCAAGGTGGAGAGGATCCTCAGAGCTGGGTTCTATCAGCCCCTCCAAACAAAAACGGTCACCATCAAACAAAAACGGTCACCATCATCTCTCAGGGCTGGGGACAGGGGCAGAGTGCTCTTCAGGGACACTCCTGGCCCCTTGCCCACCCTGTCCAAGGTGCAGACCCCAGAGCAGAGCCGGGCCCTGAAGAGCAGGTCTGGCCAGGCAGACGGGGAGGACTGGGAAGGGTGGTCACTTTGGCATCTCCAGGGCCGACACCTGAGGCTTCACCTTGAAATACTGGTTGAGTCGGATCACTGCATACCTGGCAGAACACAAGAAAGGGAACTGGGGGTGAGAAGGGAAGCCAGGTGAGCCCTGTTGGGGGCACTCACACCCTAAGGACAACTCCTCACCAGCTCAGCCCATCTAGGTCTGGACAAACGGACCCCAGCCCACACTGGGGTTTTTTGTTCATTTTGCTTTGACTTCAACTATAATTGTTTTTTTCTTAGATCAGACTGGAGCAACTTCTCCCCAAACATGTTTGTTTCTTGATTCTTTACGGTTCAGTGTGGTCAGTGTGTTCACCTTGTCGAGCAACAGAGCTCCAGGACTTTCCATCCTGTAAACCTGGACTCTCCCCGACACAGCAAGCGCCAGCCTCCAGCACCCACCGCTCTACTTCCGTCCCTATGGACGTGACTACTTTAGTTGGCCCGTCTAAGTGGGATCGCACAGCACTCGTCTTCTTGTGACTGGCTTGTTTCACTTGGCACAATGTTCCTAAGGTTCGTCTGTGTGGTATTGTGTGACGTAATTTCCTTCCTCTTCAGAGGCTGAATAACATTCCCTGTGTGTATAGACCGCATTTTGCTTATCCATTCACCCATCAATGGACCCTTGGGGTTGCTCTCACCTCTTTGCTGTTGTGAATAATGCTACTATGAACACGGTTCCGCAAATATCTGTTTGAGACCCTGCTTTCACTTCTTCTGAGTATACGGACCCAGCAGCTGGGTCAGACAGTAATTCCATGTTCACTCTTGGAGGAAGGACCGTATTCTCCCCCACAGAAGTCACACCATTTCACATTCCCAACAGCAGAGCCCAGGGTTCCCATGCCTCCACATCCTCACCAACACGTGTTATTTTCTGTGGGTGTGAGGTGGGGGTGACTGGGGGTTCGCCTTGCATTTTTCTAATTTTTGTGAACACTTTGAAGCCAGCATTGTGATTCCTTTGCAGCTGAGGGTGGGTAGGGAGGATAAAGACAGAGACTGGACCAGACGGAAGGCAAAATGATCCCTGGTCCTTCGGGGCCACGTCTCACACGGCAGGGCCCCCTGAGTGCTCAGTACTCGCTACACTCTCGGTACAGCCCCTGATGGGTCGCTAGGGGCCCCTAAAGGAGCACTTGGGTCTGGCCCCATGCACGGAGCACCGGCCACTGAGCGGCCTCGCCAGCCGTCCACCCTCCGGACCTCTGTCTCTTCTGCTATCAAATGAGGGTTGCACTCATGATCTTTAGACTAGTTTCCAGCAATCCCGCCAGCACCAGGCCGTGTGGGGAAGAGCCAGCCAGTGGAGCAGACAGCAGGCTGTAACAGGAGGAGGAAGCAGCTCGGCAGGAGGCGGGGTGAGCAGCTTCCGACCCCTTAGAGAGGGGTCCTGGGCGCGCGTGCTCCGCAGGCATCCGGGCAGCAGCGGCCCCCCTCGTGTGGGCTGCCGGGAACGGGCCGGTGAACGGAGCAGAAGCATACATCCTGGGCGGTCTATTCGGGGTGTCCTTCACCCCCACACCCTGGGCTCAAGGCTCTTCCTCTCCCCCACCCCCCTCCCCCAACGACTCCCAGCTTGCTCCCTGCACTCACCTGAGGAAATCAAAGTCGATGGTGGAGAACTGGCTCTGGATGAGGGCCCAGAGTGCCCAGAGGAAGTGAGACGCCTGAAAACAGGTCAGAGAAGATCAGTGTGGTGAGCCCCCCAAACCTGTCATGGACCCTGACAGCTGGAAGGACACGGCCGCCAGGGAAGACACAGAGAGCCAGGACGCTGGCAGAAACGCATGGGTGGGGGGAGTCTGGGGTCACTGCGTGGCACTTGGGCCTCCACTCACACTAGCAGAAGGCAAGCAGGGTAGGTTCTCCCTGCCCTCTGGCTTCAGCAGACCTTTAGCTTGTTCCCCAGCTTAAGCTGAACCTGAACTCCAGCCCTGGCCTCCCCCCTACCCAGGAAAACCCGTAGGAAGAGAAATCCCAAAGGCAGAGCTCAGGCCTGCTCGCTAGTGGGGGGCTGGCACCCCATCCACAGTGCCCTGGCCACAAGGGCATCAGAGATCGAGTCACGGGAAGGCCTCTACACTGCCCTCTCTCCTATCATGAGGTGGGTGGGCTCAGGAAATAAACACAGACAGGAGCCAGCCCACCGACCAGGCGCCCATCGGCCACCCAGGCCACGCCAGGCGCCAGAAGCCAGAGCACTGGGGTTCCTGCTGCCCAGTGACCCAGGCCAGGGCCCGCTCCCACGGATCTCCCTCTCCACCTCGAGTCCCGCCCACTCTGCGGTCGGCTCTGCGGTGCCTCCCTTGTCCTAACTTAGATCCATTAGCAAGTAGGAATGGTTACTACAAGTTTAGCCAAAGGAAGGCATGGGCGAAGAACCTTAAAAAGAATCACTTGGTTGTACAGCAGAAATTAACATAACGTTGTAAATCAACTCTGCTTCAATAAAATAAATATTTTTAAAGAGGAGGAAGAACCTGACAAGAATCACTTTTATACCAATAAGGAAAATAGAATAGGCAATTCAAAATTACATGAGATTAAACTTTTACTTAAGCTCTATAATGCATTGTGACGTTCAGGTCAGCTGATTGGCCTTCTTGCTTATGCGTGACTAACATAAGAAAGACTAGCTAGCAATCCCCTCGGCACATATCAGTGGAGACCAGAGGAAGCATGTACCTTGGGTAAGCAGGGCTCAAAACAGAACCAACAGCCCAGTATTTCAGAAGAAAGAGCCTGATGGGAAAGGCTGACAGAGTTCTGAGTACGTCAGCGGGGACAGTCAACAAGGAGGACTTTTTAGAACTGACATTCTCTACTTTTTCAAAGGCTAAAAAAAAAGCAAAAACAAGGGATGCCTTTAACTGTAGCATGAAAGGCTAAGGTCAGACCCTAGAAAGAACTTGTCCAAATGAGAGAACTGCTAAGCCAGGAAGTGGGGATCTCCCTTGGAAATAGTTCCCCAGGAAGGAGAGGGAACCTGGACTGGACGGAATGGGGGCAAAGCGGAGAGCAGGGCATCTCAGTATTAAGAAGCCCAAGATGGCTCTTCCCAGACTCCGCCTCAAGGCTGGGACGCCCCGGACCTCAGCCCTGACCCTGGGCCCTGCTTCCTCCGACCACAGGGCTGTGAGGGCACAGGAGCTGGGCGTGAGTCCTCCTCCCGGCTCCTCCCTCCCTGCCCCTTCTAGCCCCCAGCACTCACCAGAGCAAACTTGTTGACTTGCACGTAGAGCCTCTCCACCTCTCTGGGGGCCACAGCCGCCCCTTTCTGGGCCTGCAGGTAGTAGCGCAGCCACTGTAGCTGGGTCTCCCGCGCCGGGTACCGAGAGTAATCGACCTCGTTCACACCTGAAGGGGACGCGGCCGCTCAGAAGCTGCTGGGAGACGGGCCCACCTGGGGGTCTCCTCCGGCTCAGCAGGTGTTCCCAGATGCCCTCAAAACCTCCATCTCCTTTGCCCTGGGGGGCTGTGCCAAAGAAACCAGCTTCTCTGACCACCAAAAAACTCTAATGTATGGAGAGCCGACCCCCAACCCAGCTGAGGGCACTGCTTTCAGCTGAGCCAGAGGAAAGGACAGACGGAGGCAGATTTGTTGAGAGGCAAGGCACTGTCCTGCAAGTGATGGGGTCCCCCTAAGACAGCACCACTGCACCCCTGAACCCTACACAAAACCACAGCACACAGGAGGCGCTGGGTCAAGGCCCCCGATCAGGAGTCCAGCTGTCTTACATCTGACGCTAGTCTAGCCTCTAGTTAACTGTGAACAAGCCCTTTCTTTTCAGCCCTGAATCTCATTTATAAAGCAAAGGAACTGGATGCAATGTATCAATATCTGAAACACTGCCTCCTTTTTAGGTAACCAGTATTGAACTGGTTACCTAAAAACACCACCTGGAGTGCTTGGCCACGATACAGACTGCCAGGCACCCCACACTGCCCAGCTCTCCAGATGATCTGGACACACAGCCATGCTTGAAGCACTCAGCTAAGCGGCCTCAGTGCCTTCTAGCCCTGCCCTTTCTTGAGTCCTCAAGCTGCCAGCCCAATAAACACCAGCCGCATCCCAGGCACGGTGGCAGAGAGGCTGGCTGCAGAGCCGGCACAGGAAGAAGCAGTTTGTCAAAGACGGGACCAGGACTGGGCTACTTTCCCTTGTCTCCTCCTCCCTCTCTTTTCTCCCTATCGTTCCCAGCTTCCCTGTGTTCCTGGAGAAACACAGTCTTCTGGGCCCACAAGAGTACAGCTGGAAAAGAAGCTGCTGGCACAGAGCTACACTCGAAGGCCCATAGAGAAGACAGTTGTTCAAGGTCACAAAGCCAGTTAGAGTCTGGCTCTTAGCTCCCCTTCCTAGAGGGTCTCCCTGCTCCCGAGAGCCCAGGAGCTGCCTCTCCTCCACTGCCCTCCCCATCCCCCCATCCCAGGTTCCTGGCCTTCATTCTCAACTTGGAAGCAGGATACGATCTTGGCCCCTTGGAGAAAGTCCAGCTGGACTCTGCTCTGTGTGGTGGGTGAGAAGGACTCAAGATGCTTGACAGTTACCCACTTTGGAAAGGCTGGTGGGTCTGGCAACCAAGCAATCACAGGCCCAGTACTCAGCGGTGCCAGCCTCTGCTCCAGGCCACACCCCACAGCTCAGCTGCTCTGCCCAGCTGAGGCCCCACCACCCTGTGGGTTTCTGGGTGCCACTGGTGGCACCCCGGGGAGTCACACCCTCAGGTACAGGTACAGAGCTTGACAGCCCTCGTCACCTGGGATTCCAGGAGGGGAAGAATTGGCCCAGTTGGCTGGGGCGTGCCCGAGGCTGGGGCGGGTGCCCTTCCTCTCCGAAGCCACGGGGACTGGTCACATTACCCCAGCACCCCACACTGCCGACCTGGGGATGTCTCTCCCACCCCAGTGCCCACCGTCAACCACCTCTTTAGCCCCATCAAATTGTTTATTAAGCCCTCAAGCTGGAAAAACCTGCCCTGCTTCCTCTACACAAGTGATTCCATTGTACACGCCTGCCTCTATGGAAGGACAGCCTACACCAGGACATACCCCTCATCCAACCTCTTCCAAGGTGCTCCAGCCTCCCTTAAGCGCTCCCCGGACTGACGCCAGCAGGCTTGGGGCCTAGTGTGTGCCGTGCTGGTGTGTGTGTATCAAAGCTATGAAGCAGGCGCTATCGTCTCCATCTTACAGAGGCAGAGAGGATGTAAGGAACTTGCCCAAGGGCCATGCAGCTAGCCAGCAACAAAGCCAAGAAGTGAACTGGGGGAGGCAAGCGGCAGGGCACACTCTGAACTAGTTCCACCACAATGAATCTCATCAGGCCATGGGGCCAGCAGCTACTTGCTGCTTGCTCTGCCCTTTCCCTGCCTGCAGGGCCCCCATTCACACGGGCTGCTCTGGGCCAAAAGCAGCCCGGGCGGGCGTGACGGCAGTGACATCAGCCTGCACTGCAGCAGCGGGTGGGCTGTGTCTGCCCGAAGGAAGGCATCTCTTTCTATCTCACCTGTCAAGTTGCGTGTCCTCAGGGATCCCACAGAGAGCATGTTTTCCGAATGTGTACCAAAGTGCCACACGGGCTAGCAGGGGCTCGCTCTGTGTATACGGACCCACCCACTCCCCACCCCACCTTGAGACCTGGGGCCTCCTCAAGCAGGCTGTGCCTGCCCCTCCGCTGAGCTGTGATATCTTGAGGACACGCGTGTCCAGCCTCCCTTCCCCATAAACCGAACCCCCTCCCCCAGATCCCCTGGACCTGGCCCCCCATCTCAAGGAGGGTGTCTTGGGCATAGGCTGGAAAGTAACGCCCTTCTCACCTGCAAACTCATTGAAATGGTTGCCAATGTCAAAAGCTTGGTAGTTGTAGCCAGCATATTCATAGTCGATGAACCGTACATGACCTGTGAGGTAGAGGAGAGGCAGGGAGGGTTGGCCCCAGAGCTGGACACAGGGCTTAGCCAGGCTCTTACGGACTCAGGAGTGCCCCCGCCGACACTCACGGGCTCTGCGGCAACCCAGCCTAACTCAGCATCTCAGTGGCCATCTTCTAAGCTGCTTCCTTCCGTCTGTCCTTTTGCCCAGCTCCAGCTCCCCCTCTCACCCAGCTGGGCCCTCAGCCGAGGACCAGAAAATAAGGCTAAGGCCTCTGTGGGGGTGAAGCTGTTGTCAGGAACTCAGGGAGGTCGCTCTCCGTGAAGGCTCAGGGCAGCCAGGATCATCCTCACTGTCGGGGAGAACGGCTCCACAAGCCGTAATTTTGAGTTCTTTCGTGGTAAAGTTTTCTAACCCGGAATTTGTTTCTTTCTCACTTCTCCCCTACAACTTGAGACCTACAGCAGACGGTCTCCCCTTGCTTGCCCAGCACCCACCTGAGGAGCGACACCCCAAGCTGCTGAGCCCAGCACCAGCCTGAGGAGCGACACCCCAAGCTGCTGATGGGGCCGCCGGAGCCCTGCCGCCCCTGGGCCGGGACGCGGTACCTTTGCTGCTGTCGTAGATGATGTTTTTGCAGAGCAGGTCGTTGTGACAAAACACCACCGGGGAGTCCAGCTGAGGCAGGTGCTCCTTCAGCCAGGCCAGCTCCCGTTCCAGCACGCCAACCTCAGGGACGTCCGCGGACAGGCTGCGCAGCGGCAAGAAAGGCAGCCGGTGAGGGGCTGAGAGCGCGCGGGCTCAGCCTCAGGTGCCCCGGGCCCGGCCCCCTCTCACTGCACAGGGACCCTGGGCAAGCGGTCGGCCTTTCAAGCCCTCACTTTAGTCGTGCGTAAAAGGGCACTAACGCTTTCCTGTCCTTCTGACTTCCTGTGGTTACTCCGAGAAGCTGTTTAACACATGGGCACGGAAGCACTTCGCGAAGCATGCAAGCCCCTGACTGAACAGCGTCCTGCTTCTTCATGAAAGGCAGCAGAAGATAGGGCAGAGGCTCAGGAGGTGTCAGGGAGGAAATGAACGTCCAAACCCAGTTATCCCAGAAGGGAGAAGGGCGGCAGGGGAGGGATGCAAATAGATCTCCTCAGAACAGTTCAAGGGGGAGATGCAGCTCTCTTAAAGAAGAGCCCGGAACCCCTCCTGTGGGCGAGGGATGGAGCCCTCGAGGTGGCTGGAGCCCCGGGGCCCTCTTGAGCAGGCAGAGGGACGTCCGGGTGAGTCTCCCTCCTGCCCTGGCAGCTGCTGACATGGTCGGAAAGGACCCGAGACCATTCTGACTAGCTTCCCACTGAACAGAGAGACCACTCGGGTCCACACAAGAAAGCCAAAAAAATATGCTTCTTAGCCCCATGTCTACAAGGCCAAGGGAATACTAGGGCCTTTCAATAGAAAAACACTTCTCTTGTGCCTCAGTAACTCACCTCCTCCCGCTTGAACTGTGGGTGTGTGACCCTGCCCCGGCCCCCTGCGTGTGCGAGGGCAAGTCCAGAGCAGGAGTGAAGATGCGTATCTGTGGATGCACGACCCCCCTGTCCCTCAGCCCACCCGACCCTGCGGCCCAGAGGAAGCACTTCCGCTAAAGGCACATGGCGATGAATGAATGAGCAGGCCAGTCAGCGATGCTCTCAGAGGCCATGGGGAAGCTGATGTGGGTGTTCTCTGCACCAACGCCCTGAACTTTGGTCCTGCGAAGCACACAGGTCTGTGTACACTGCAAAACCAAATAGTTAGTGGAGCCTTTAAACACCTAGCCTCCTCCCCTCCACCCACTGGTGGTTCTGGGGTTTTATCTCCACTCATGTGACTCCTATTTGCTTTCTTGTCCAGGGCAGCGGGGATACGTGCAGGAGGCTGAGAATGAGACGTGTCCTCGTTGATTCTGCCACAGGATGCCCCACTGGCCCTCACCCAGCCCAGAAGCCAGAATGCAGGGTAGAGTATTCAGCGGCTGAGGCACCTTCACACAGCCCTGTAACAGGACGAGCAGGAGGCTCCCCCCAGGCTTTGAGAGGGTCAGAGCGAAAGAGCATCTGAGGCCTCCAGTCCAGCTCCAGGGGGAAACGGAGGTTCAAGGCAGAGGCTTCCTCCCACCTCCAGAGTCTTACACACCTGGACACTCTACTCCCTCACGTAAGGACAGCAGTCCTTGGCGTGTCCAAGAATCCAAACCCAAGCCAAGCCTCTGCCCTGGCGGGGTGTCAGCGGCCCTCAGGCTCTGCACCGCCCACTCGAGTCTGCGGGTCTGTTAGGGGCCGGGTTGGGGGGCCGCCCCTCACTCTCACAGGAACGTCTCTGTGTCGACAGGTCTGTGCAAGGTGCATTTCAATCTTGGCTTTTCTTAGAGGCTCCCTTTTCTTTCCAGATTCCTTCCCGCCTCCCGCCTTGAACTGACCATCCAAAGATAAGAATTAGGTGTGCCCAGGTCTTAGCCTGAGAAACCTGTCTCTGCCATCCACGATGTCTGCCACCCAGGCCCTGACCCCTGTCTGACCCTTCCACTAGCCACCCCAAGGCCATGCTGCTCGTTATACTGTGGGAGCAACCCAGACCTTCCACCTCTGCGGGCTGCCCTGCTTCCCTCCACTGAGCTCCGGAAAGATCGCCAGCTTTGCTGCCTTCAGCCCTGACGTCTCTCAAGGCTGAGCGGATGGCAGAGCAGTACTGCCGCGTCACAGAAATTCCCACACCCTGAGCACACAGCTCCTCCGACTCCTCTGTCCCTCAGAGGCAGTGGGAGGGGGTGACGGGCTGGGGGTCCCCTCAGGGAAACCTGGCCATGTCCACCTAGCTCTCAGATCCAGGTGCACTGGCGGGGGCGGGGCACTGTCTCCCTGGAGAAAGGACTTTCTAAGTGTTCACACGTACGTACCAGTCAACCTGTGTGCACCGCCTCCTGATGCCCCCCGAGCAGTGATCAGCCCCTGTGCCCGCCACGCTGGGCCCCTCCAGGCCCCCACCCAGCACCAGACCACCATGCCCATCCCGCCAGGCCTGCCTCGTCCCCCATCCTCCATCTCCCCGGGAAGCTGCCATGGCAATGTTCCTCGGAAGGCGGCTCCCTGATCCCCCACCCAGATCACCCGGGGAGCCTGTCAACGTGCAGATTCCCAGGGTCTCATGTAAGACCTCCCAATCGACCTCCAGGGTTAGGCTCGGAATCTACATGTTGCAAGAACCCAGGGGGAACCTCATGCTCCAGCTTAGGGACCCTAGGCTTAAATGTTGCCCATCAGATTATAACACTCCCCCAACTGGCCTCCCTGTCTCAAAGCCCCCCACTCCTACCCACGTCTGCCCTTTACAATGAGCTCCTTACAAGGTGAAGGTGTCTAACACCTTCACGGTGACTCTCCACTGCCTGATAAATTAATCTGGGCTCCTTTACCCGCCATGAAGGCCCCTCACAATCTAGCTCCAACTCCCCTCTGCAGTCCCGTCTCCCATGACCTGCCCCCAGTCCCTCCTAAGACTGGCTCCCGCCACCTCATCCACTCATCACCCATAAACAAGCCTCTCCTCCAGCCGGGGGCCTCCCTTCTCATGTTTGCCCTCTGCCTCTGCCAAGAAGACGTTCCCTGGTGGCCCCTCTCACGCGTACCCTCTCCTGCTCACATACGCTGCACAGGCGGGTCCTATCTACATGGATGATTTCTAAGCTCCTTGAGGGCAGGGCCACTTCACCCTCAAATATTTTTATTGTTCTAAAGCCCAATCAGTGTTTGTGAGATGAACCCGAAGTCAGGGTTATTAGGCAACAACGGGAACGCAAGTGCTTCGTCTCATCCAAGTGACTGTTCATCGCTGTAGCCTATGGCAGGTTAGACAGCCTATGGCAGGACCCATCCCCTCAAGAGGCTCAACTTAAGCAGCTTGATTTGCCCAAGGTCAAAGGTGTGATGAGAGATAAGGAAGTCGGCCAGCTCTTCTTCAAAGAGCACGCCCCTCTCAACAAGGCCACCCTCTTAGGATTACACAGTGACAGCACAGTCAGAAGAAGCTGCAGGAACAAGAGTCGCGCCTGAGCACCGAGCTCCAGTCCTTGAGCCGCCACTGATCAGGTGGGCAAGCCCATCTCTCCTCTGGGCCTCGGTTTTCCCATCTGTCGAGTGAAAGTGGGAGGCTGGTTGATCAGAGGGTCTGGCTGTCTGTGTGCTGCTCAAGTCCTAGAACAAGTCCTAGGCCCCTCCTAGAGGGAAGGCAGTCCTTGTCCCAGAGACACTGACATGGACGGTCTGAACACAGGCCGTCCGCGACAAACAGTTCCCACGTGGTGCTTAAAAGGCAGTGAGAGGGAGGATCCCGATAAAGTCGTGAGTGTGTGTGTGTGACAGAGACGCATCCTCGGGATGGTTACTTACTGTCCTATCTTAGAAGGGACAAGATGCCCTTCCATCAGACCTCTTCTGTACCCTGCCCCTATGAACATTTGGAAAAGAGTGATGCTCAACCCCAGTGGGGAACATGGAGAGATCGGAGACGCACTACGGTCTTTTGTGGGGGCAGGGATGCTGCTGCTGCTAAGTGGCTTCAGTCCTCTCCAACCCTGTGCAACCCCAAAGACGGCAGCCCACCAGGCTCCCCCGTCCCTGGGATTCTCCAGGCAAGAACACTGGAGTGGGTTGCCATTTCCTTCTCCAATGCATGAAAGGGAAAAGTGAAAGTGAAGTCGCTCAGTCATGTCCGACTTCTAATGACCCCATGGACTGCAGCCCACCAGGCTCCTCCATCCATGGGATTTTCCAGGCAAGAGTACTGGAGTGGGGTGCCATTGCCTTTTCCGGGGGAAGGGATGACTTCAGTCTTTTCTGCACCCTTTTCTCAGCAGTCAAGGGTAGGCTGGGGAATCAGGGATCTGAAGGCTAGAAGGATCTCGGGTTGCTGGCCAGAGAGCATAAGGAAAGGTCCAGGGTCCATCTTACCCAGGAAAAGGCAATGTCAGGAGGGGCAGAGCATGCCCTCCCTGGGAAGAGGAGGTAGCAACAGCTGTCAGTTTGAACAAGGTGGGGGACCGGGGTCCTGGAGCCGTGTGGGGGCTAGAGGCATCCGGGCAAGCAGCAGGAATCTTGACATCCCAAGGGCTTGTCAGCTGGTGAGCTGAGCCCCACACTGTTCTCTCAAGAGGGCCAGGCCATCGCTTCTCAGGGCTTGGAGCCAGCTCAGGGAAAAAGGGCCCTGCAGAAAGAAGAGCCCTGCCTCAGACTAGCCCTGGGACCCCAGGAAAAGCCTCGTCTCTGAGCTCAGTATCCTTCAAGTGAAACGGGGAAATGTTCTCACCCCTAGTACCTGCCATAACCAAAAACTGAAGAAGAAATAAGCTCATAAGGACAAAACTGCGGGAACAAGTTCCTGAGATTTCACGCACTGGCCGCACTCTGCGTGGAGAGAGAGGCCCGAGAACCAGGACTGAAGCTAACCCTCCTGTCGGGCAGGCTGGGCTAGGGGCCACGCTAAAGCGGCAGCAACAGCGGAAGCCTCGGGCTCTCTAAGATCCTCGTACCTGGGGTTGATCTCGTTCTTCACGAGGGCGAAGTAACTGTGTATCTTGTGCCAGAGGGTGGGCTTAGGCAGGCTGCCGTTGGCATGGATGGTGTGAATCTTGGCCATTTCTAAGGCGATCAGCCTGCAGCAGAAAACAGGGAGAGCAGTCTGAGAGTGGGGCCAGTGTGGGACTGTCACAAGTCAGAAGCTCTTGGTCCTGCAGAAGGAAGGCCTCGGGACCTTCAGGACCTGAAAGCTGTAAGGCCTTCAGCCCTGCAGCTCCCCTTCCTGAACAGAGCTGGGGCAGCAGCAGGAAGCGAAAGGGCAAAGCAGTGGGCTGTTGCCACAGGTCAAGGACCTTGCCCCACCACAAGGTTGAGTAACCACAGCAAACCCCAAGGACAGAGGGGTCACCTGGGCATGGGGGCGGAACCCCTCCCACCACCCCGCCCCGCGCATCTGCACTCAGACCCATGCATCAGAGTGAGGTAGATGCCCGGCCCCCAGGAATCGGGGGTGGTGATGCCAGGTAGAGGAGCAATGCGCATCTCTTATCAGCCTGGCCAAGGTGGGGAAGGGAGGCAGGCTGGCCCTGGGCAGCCCCACTTCTGCAGCAAGGAGGCGATGCTGGCGGCTGGGTGCCAAGGACGCAAAACAAACCAGCGTTCTATTTTCAAGTTCTCCCGTGGACATTATCCAAGGTCCCAGGAGGGAAGCAGGGGGTGGTGGGAGGGGAGAAAGCAGAGCTGGGGAGGTTGCTGGGAGAGGGCGGGAGTGGACAGAGGACGGGGCGCTCAAAGAGGGAAGGCCCTGATAAGGAGCCCAGCGTCTGAGGCCCGCGCCCCCGCAGGCTCCCCCACCCCCTGCAGCCCCACCCCCACCCAGCTGCGAGCCTCCAACATTCAAGCTTCCTTCGCCCCTGCCTGCTGCTCAAATAATAATCACTGGGAAAGACAACAAGGGCATGGGCCGTTTGAAACCTTGTTACTAACTTGTTCTAGGGACAACCCCTCCACTCACCAGGTCCTGGCAAGGAGCAGCCATCACCCACCAGGAGAGCCGGGCAGACTAGGGGCTCCCCCAGAAGCCCCCAAGGCTCTCACCTTTAAAGGGTAGAGGGGCAGGAGGCGTGGTAGCAACCAAGTGGGTGAGAGAGGAAGCGTGTCCTCTCAGGGGCGAGAGGCCCTAGAACAGGAGTGAGCCGCCAGAGCTTGGGCAAGGCGGGGACACAGACCTGGAACCCCGGGCTCCCCTACTCCAGGGAAGATTCCTAAGCAAAGAGCCTAAACAGAGCGTTTCCTTGAATAACAACAGGGTTGTTGTCTGGAATAGCAAAGACAGTAACCTCAACACAGCATTTTTATGCTGCAGAGCATGGAAGCATCACGCAGAGGTTGGGAGGTGAGGTTCAGGGACACCCGGGGAAGTAGCTCCTGCGCGTCCCCCCTGCCTTTTCCCCAGAGATCCACCTTCACCAGAAGGACAATGGTCCGTCCTGGGAATCATCGAGGAAGCACCTGCTTCCTGTCTCTGTCCCAAGTTCTGACTCTCCCCTAAGTGTAAAGTTCTTATCAAACCTAGACCCATCTGCAATATTCCTGACAGTGCTGTTTCCACGGGAGGATGCCGGGCAGTATCCGTGGGAGAACAGGGGTGCGGAGGATCTGTGAGCTTCTTGACACAAGGCTGAGGGGGAGCTGGGGGGGACTATGGGAGGAGTCAGGATGGGGTCTGCCCCGCCTCAACCCACTCTGACCTCACGTCTCCAGCTGGGTGCATATGGGCCTGTCACCTGCAGCCTGAGAAGACTCTCTCACAGGGGTGCACGCTCCATCCTTACCCCCACCCCCGCCACACACAACTGCACGTGAATATCCTGGGGCCAACCAGCCCAAAAGGCAGGGCTCTCAGAGTCCCTTCTTCCAGGTCCCCAGAGGGCCTGCTAGGGCTTCGCTGCAGATGAGGCAGGGGCACTAACTAACTCGGCGTAAGCTGGGCGACCTCAGCTGACGGAGCAAAGATGCTTCTTGGTCTACTCCCCAAGTGGGCTTTCCTGTTTCCCCTCGAGAGCTGAAAAGCTTCTTCCCCTTAGGTGGGATAGGACAGACCCCACGGCTCTCAGGCAGACCCCTGTGCTGCTGTCGGGGGTGTCTGGGGTAAATTTCAGCCTGCCTCAAGCCTCCCTGCGGTCTGAGCGCCCTGCCCGTGGGCGTGGCAAGGAGAATCCTGCCCGACCTCCCTGCCCAGCATGGTAAGAAGAGAGCATCAGAGGGCTCTTCTTTTGTTCTCCCCCTTCCAGACCCCCAACAGAGGCATCCACAGGTTAAGTCTAGTTCCTGGGTCCTACACATCCAGGCACTGAATAGGAGGTGATCCCTAAGGGGTGTAGGTCCTTAGGAATCTCTGGAAGGAAGCCTCAGCAGTCTCCCAACCTGGGCTCCCACCCTGTCAGGAAGAACAGAAAGAGCTCGTATGGGAGAGGGCTGGCACCTTCTGGGCGGGGACAGCCATGCTCAGCGCAGGGTAAGGCCCATTCTCCAGGAGTCCCTGGGCTCTTGGCAGGAGAGGGTAAGCAGGAAACCTTGAGCGCTCTGGAGATTTGGCTCAGATTTCACTTCCAAGGCTACGAGATGTTTCCAGGTCAGATGTGGGGTGGGCAGAGGACTGAGGCATGGACCAGGAAGCAGATCCCCTTTGGTTTCATGTTCAGCAAAATTCTCACTTGCCTCCCCAAGAACACACCCTTTTAGCTGACCTCACTGAATATCGAGACAAAACGACAGCTGCTCTCCACAGAGCAAGGCATATAAGCACACGCACACGTTTCATGCAATTTCAAGGAGTTCATAGATCCTAAGACTCTTTCACGGACTCCGCTCCACCAGGGAAGCTGGCCAATGACTTGAAAGCCTAAGGCCTGTGGAATCCTGGAGATGAGCAGTACCCCGGGTGCCCTCCTCACCTGAAGAGCCGGGGCTCACGGATGTGCTCTGGCCCCAGGGCCACGCCCCTCATGTACTCATAGCACAGACCATTCTGGAAGGTGCAGTAGAGTTTCGGGGCACAGCCGTGAGCCCGCAGCAGCTGGAAGTTCCGGACCTCGCTCTCGCGGTCCACCAGCAGCTCCGTCCGCTCCCCGTAGACTCGGACCAGCACACAGTCCCGCATGTCCTCCTCCACGTAGCAGGCCACCAGCTTGTTGGTGATGCCATCAGTGAAGCGCTGGCACAGGGGAGAGGGCAGTGCAAGGGCGTGTGGGGCAGGCCAGGCGCCCTGTGCTGCCCCAGCTCCAGCACGCGCTGCTGGTTTGAATGCTGAGCGTAATCACACAGCACCAGCATCTTTTAGCCCTCTCATTTAGTGAAGAGCTTAGCACTGTTCCTAACCCTCCACCCTTTCCCAACGCTTGAGACAGACCAGAGAGTTCAAGAAAGAAACAAGAGCTTGGGCTCAGCCCAGACACACTTCTCCTGGGTCTGCCTCTGGTGAATGGGATTTGGCTGCTGAAGAATTTTCACACCACTTGGTGGGTAGAAGCCTGCCCCATCCCCCACCCCCAGGTCCCATCAGGCCCTAAAGGAAACCTCTATGGGCCAGAGTGCCACAGAGGGGGCAGGGAGTGACCTAGGACGGGGGCAGCCTGACCTAACTCGCCTGTCATCTCTCTGCCTGCCAGACCGAGGGCCCCTTGCCATCCCTCTTGCCCCACCCAGTGGCAGGGTACTGAGATTGGCACCCACCCCAGGGCCAGGTGGCCACAGCTCCTTGTGGCCAGAAGAGACAGAAGGCCCTGGGCTGGGAGAGCAGGTTCTCTGAGCAGGGTGACAAGGGGGAGTGACCACGGAGTTTATGGGGTACAGAGTGCGAGGGCTGGAAGGGGCCTCAGGGGACATCTGAAGCAAGAAAAGGTGCGGGAGCTGAGGCGCAGAGAGTGGAGGGACTGGAAAGCAGCATGTTAGGCGGGAGCTGGAACTAACCTCAGGCCTGCCTGATGGCCTGACAGTTTTACAGCAAGGCGGCCTTTTGCTGTGGAAAGGTTACCCCTCCCCCTCTCCGAAAGGGTCTGTAAGCCTTCCCAGGCCCTGAAGCCCCCTCTCCCCGCCAGCAGCCCCACCAGCGCAGAGCCCCTGCCGCTCCAGCACGAGCCGCAGGTGCCCACTCAAGGCAGCAGCCCCCACAGGCAGCTCCCGGAGGGGCTGGGGCAGCTGAGGACCCTCTACCGAGGTCTGCTGGGGAGTCAGCCTGGGGCTGCTCAGGGAGAGACTCTGCCCGCGTCTGTGCCCCTACGCCTGTGCCCAGCGGAGCAGGGAGGTGCCCTGTGTAGGGGGTGTTGAGCCAGAGCTCAAGGCAGTAGAGAGGCTTTCCACCGGGCGCGGGGCTGGGGGCTAGCTCGAGTTCCACAGGGTGGCTCCCGGGACCAGCAGGAGCAGCTCAGAGCCCGGAGACTTCGCTTCCACTCTGGGCTGCAGCAGGGGCACTGATGTGAGACGTGAGAGCGTGGGGGGCGCCCTTAAAAGTTCCTGCCTCCGCAGCTTTCAGAGCCGGGTGGGCACCGGCTCCTGGGCAGCGGGGAACACGCGCGCACAGCGTCCGGGGGTGGGGCCCGCACGCGCGGCACGCTGACAGTGGGCAGGTGGCCCTCCGGCGCGCCCGGGCCCCAAGAGGAGGGGTGCGTGTGCAGGCAGGGCCGAGAGAGCGGGGAGCCTGGCTGTGCTCAGGGACCGAGACAGAGAAAGAAGGACCCAGGCACGTCGCCGGAGCAACGCCTCGCGTGCAGCAGCGGCGCGCACCTCTGAGACCCACACCCGGAGGGATGCCCGGCCAGACGCGCGCGCAGCGCAGCTGCAGCCCCTCGGGGCCGCGTCCCCGGCCGCCCGCCTGTTCGGCTTACCTTGGTCCGGACTCGTTCGGGCTTCCAGAGCGGCCGCAGCTCCCGGATGAGGCGCAGGGCGCCCGGGAGGATGTCGTCCGGGTCCACCGAAATGCCGAAACACGGGACGGCGGCGGCTCTCGGGGGCCCCGGGGGCGCCCCGCGGCCCGCGCCGGCCGCCGCCTCCATGCCCCATGCGCGCCGCGGGGGTGGCCCCGGCCCTCAGGTAGGAGGGCGGGCCGGGCAGCCGGGCCACGGCCGGCCCCTGCAGCCCCGCCCCCGGAGCGCCGCGCGGACGGGGGCGCGGCGGGGGCGGGGCCGGGGCGCGGCGGGGGCGGGGCCGGAGAGCGGCGCGGGCGGGGCGCGGCGGCGGCGGGGGCGGGGCGGGGTGCGGCGCGGGGGCGGGGGCGCGGCAGGGGTGGGCGCCGGCGGCCGCGACGTCACGGGCCGCCGGCCGGGGCGGCACCGCCTCCTGCAGCCTCGGCGGCCCGAGCGCGGGATTCCCGCGCGAGCCGGGAAGCCTGGCCGGGGCGCGGCGGGGACCGGGCCGCGGATGGGGCAGCCCCGGTTCGCTCCCCGACTTTCGAGGCCGCGAGGGGCCTCCTCCCTCCCGCCCCACCGGAGGCTGCGCCCCCGGATAACCGGGGCGGGGCCCGGGGAAAGCGCCCCCCGCGCCCCGAGTCCGCCCGGAGGTATGGAGGTTCCGCCGCCCCCAGGTGGTTAGCTTGGGCGGCACCACCTGAGCCCCCAGTCCCTGGACTCCTGCAAGAGGCTCCGCGGGAGTAGGCCTTTTGGGATGGCGAGGGGACTGGGGAGATGCATTTTGTTGGCGGCCGTGCCCATGGGGACCTCAGTCACCAGCCGACTTGGGAGAGCGCTCGCGGCGCCACCCAGGAAAGTGCCTGTTTCCCCACGTGGCCCCTTCCACCTCTTTGGGAATCTCCCAACCGCAAGGCCCCTGTCCTCATCGCTGCGCAGAATCCCGCTCTGCCCCAAAGAACTTCTGGGCTGATGAGTGTTCTGTTTTTGTGTTGTCCAGGGCTGAAATGGGGCTAGTGTGACATTTAATTCAATTTTATGTTTAATGTAAACAGCTGTATATGGCTGTCTTATAGAATAGGATAGAAGATGTTGGGGGGCGGGGCGCTACTTAAGGTCGCGGAACCCAGGATGTTGGGAAAGAACCCTGACTCCAAGCCTTCCTGCAGCGAGGAAATACAGCTAAGCAGGCAAGAAGACTCAGAGAGTCATGCTCCTGGCTCTGCACAGGGATGTCACAGATGTGGGAATGCTGCCAGGGAGAGGTCCTGGGATTCCATACAATCCCAACAGGCGGTAATTCTCGAGCTATGAGGTTTGCTGAGGCCTGGGTGAGCCCCTCAGTGCCTCACTTCTTTCAGTCAAAAGAGGGGTGAGCAGCTGTCATGAAGAGGGACAGTGTCAATGGCTTCATTTGGGCGGATACGGTGTCTTATTCCCCAAGCTACACGTCTCCCACAGCCAGTCCAAGGCGTCAGAGTGGGAGAACACCTCGACCTGAGCCCCAGGTCTCGTGATCGGGAAGAGCGCAGCGCGTAGATCTATGTGCTTGTGCACCTGGGCCCGTACTGGGGTGGCTGAAGCTCTGAACCTGTGGAGACTCCCACCTGTATGTGGGAAGGTGGGAAGCTCCTGAGGTCTGAGTCAGATGGGCGGCCTTCTAGTTGTGGTCTTTCACACGTCACTGAGCAACCCTGGCCAGAGCTTTCACTCTCTGAGGCTCAGTTTCTCCTCCTGTACAAGGGGAGTATCAGGCAGACCTCTGTGGCTCTATGTTTTTAGGTGTTAGTGCCTTAGATGGCATGTTAGATGGCTACGCGGGGAAGCACAGAGCCTGCGCTGGCGGCTGACCTCCATGAGCTTGGAGCATCTTTCTGTCTACAGTCCACTGCCGCGGCGTTAGCTTTGGTTCTCCAGGGGCTGGCTCTCTGCAAACTTCCCGCCCAGGGTAGTGTGAACAACTCCATCTGAACCCTGCCGACGTTGCATGGGTGGCATCAGCCCTGCGTGCAGGAGCCTGTGCTTGTGCGCTTGTGAGTTTGTCATTGTGTCGCGTTCTGTCTGCACAAGATCACACACTGTACTTCCCTGTTTCAAATCCTTGAGAACCCAGATGCAGTGGGGTTGGAAACATGAAGTCTTTATTTTGTGGTCCTCAAAGAAGGGAAGAGCCAGTACTGGGGGCAAGGCACACATCTGGGGGGACTTCCACCCCCCTGAGTGAGGGCACAGGCAGGGGTTGGGGGGTGGTCCCAGAGAGTGCTCTAGTTCTGGGCCAGGGCAGGGCAGCAGAGGGCCTCAGCGGGCCAGGGCAAAGCCGATGCGATTGTTACGCCGATCAAACTCCGTGTAGAACTTGCGGATGAAGGTGGCACCCAGGACCCAGACTGGTCCAGTGGGTGGTGGGATGTCCATACCATGCAGGGCCAGTGTGCACAGATCATCATTATTGTAGGGGTCCTGGCAGGAAGCAGAAAGGTTCCTCCACTGCCTGGCACATAACCGCCTTGCCAGACCCCTCAGCAGCATCTGCCCACCCATGCCCCATCCGCACTGGGCCTCCATCACATCTTGGCCCTTTCAGCCATCATGGGTCACACCCCTCCTAGAGGCAGGTACCAAGCCGGATGCTACTGACAGTGGATCAGGGGCAGCTCTGCCTTCAGGAGCTCACAGTCTGGCAGAGCTTCTGGTCCTAGACAAACTATTAACACCTCTAAACATGCTGAGTATAAAAAGCAGATAGCATTACTGGGGACATTTGATCAGAATGGAGATCAGGAGATGGGCACAGTGATTTCCAAATTCGGCTGCATGCTGCGATCACCTGGGGAGTTTTGTAAACATTGTTGCCCAGTTATCCCCAGAGGTATCAGTTGGTATGGGATGTGGCTTGTTACTGGGACTTTTAAAAGCTCGCAGGTAACCCTAATGTGCAGCCAAGTTTGAGAACCACTGGTCTAGCAGGTAATCTGTGCATAATGACATGTCTGTTTTTGAAGGCCCTTGCCCCCTCTTCCTCCCTGCCACGGAGGAGCAAACCGCAGCCTCACCTGTAACACATAGTCCGCACTGGTGAGTGTGTAGGCTTTGCCTCCAAGGTGGAAGGAGATGTCGGGGAGTGTGGGCATCTGGTTACAGTTCACGACATACTGGCAGCGGGTAGGGTCACAGGAGCCCCTTTGAGTGTGGGAGGTACCCCAGGAGACGCAGCCCCGTGCTTGTGGCCTGGCCCCTCTGCTGCAGAGGGGTGGGCACAGCCCCCAGCTTCCCAAGCCCCCCTCCCAGGGCCCAGGTCACATGTGGAAGAGTGTGAGAGGGAGGAGGGGAAGGCCAGAAACGGTCCCCTTCGGAAACAAAGCATCCTGGGGTGATCTGGGGGCCTGGGCCAGGTGGTGCACCCTCCTCCCTGGTGCCCACCCCCCAGCTCCTTACTTCATCTATGCTGAGCTCCTTGGCCCCCAAGGCCTCCATGAGCAGTCTCAGGGAGCTGGTGGGGCCTGAGATGTAAGATGCACCAGTATCCACTACGACCATGCAGCCCTCCTCACAGAGCAAGGTGGTCGACCTCACAGACACCCTGGGGGAGGCCACCGTGTCAGACAGACAGCTGGACAGAAGGCTGAGGGGCACCACCAAGCTGCACAGCTTTCCTGAGTGCGGGCAGGTGATGGGAGGCCATGCCAGAGGTCAGGTGACGCGGTGAGGGATGCGTGACACGTGAGCTGGAAGAAGAGAATGCTGCCTACCCCAGCACACAGCTTAGTGACCCTCTGCCTCTTCTTTTTGCGCCCTCCCCCTGACCCATCATCTCCGTGTCCCTTTCCTGGACCAAGCAAGCAGAGAGCAAGGGCTGCACTCGGAGAGAGGGCAGGACGGCAGCCCAGCCCCCTTGCAGGCCCACCCCCAGCAGCAGCAGCACTTTCAGAGGGAAGAGGGTTGAGGGTCCTGACCCTTTCATTCTGATCTGCCAGGAGCCAGGCTTGCTGATGCTCACGTAGTGGAAATTCTCTTGGTAATACTGGGGGTCACTGCCTCCCAGCACGATCTCGCCCCCTAGCAAGTGGGAATTCCTAAAGGGAAGATTACAGTAGCGTGGACACCCAAGGCCTCCAGGACTCAGTAAGCCCAGCCACCAGGGAGGCGGGGCCCAGGCTCAGGGCCAGCGGCAAGGCTGGGGCGTGGCGTGGAGGCCGCTTCTCCACCTCTGCCCGTCCCCAAAGCTCAGTCAGAGGGTTCCAGGGTGATCCAGCAGCACCCAGTAAAGCCTCCCCAGAGAGGCCACAGAGGAGGGGCAGACGCAGGACAGAGTCGCCCCCACCTCACTGGGGCCTGAGCAGTGGGGGACCTGGGATGGGCCCCCGGGAGCTGCTAGGGTGGTAGGCAGGGGCGTGAGGGAGGCGGGGGTAGATGGGGAGCTTGGGCGTCAGTGGTGTCTGGCCCGCTGCAGTGAGTTTGGGGCGGGTGGCATGTGTGATTCTGGGCCAGGTGCTCTGGAGGGTCAGGGCCAAGTCGGGGCTTTCCATCTCCTTACTTGGAATCTCTGCAGAGAAAGAGACAGCAGAAAGGAAGCTTTTGTTTCAGGTGAGCCCACCAGCCCATTGTTTGGCAGGGGGGTGTTACACACTCTTTATCCTCCAGGCAGTGGAGTCACCAGGAGGTAAGTTGCTGAAGTCACCCCAGCAGTGAGTGGGGGGCCTGGAGCCAGGGCCTCTGGTGCCCCATCCGCAGCTGATGCCCCTTGCTTTCCTCTCCTTGAGATGGCATGATGCCTCCCACAGGTCAGGGTCTACCTTGGGGATGGTTTCGTGTGTGTGTGTGTGTGTGTGTGTGTGTGTGTGTGTAAGAGAGAGAGATGGGGTTTCCAGCCCTCTTAGGAGGCAGGTGTGTGTGTGCATTGCAGCACGTAGCTCACATGTGTTACTGGTGCAGGTTGCATCATTATGAGTCCAGCACACGTGCACCTGTGCTAGACGAGCTCCGCTCACCTCTCTCCCAACACTTCACGGTCTCTCCGGGCATTTCCTCCTTCTCATCCCAGAGTAAAGGAAGAGGCAGGCCTCTCCTCGACAAGGCCTCTTTGCCGGGATTCCCCTCCATCCCGTGGCCTCTCGGCTCCTGCCCTCAATTGTCTTCTTTTCCTGCCTTTTCAGTTGCTGGCCCTCTGCTGGCTGCTTCTCCCACCTGCCCATACTCGGGCATCCTCCAGCATTTACAGACACCTGCACGTCTCTCCCTGCTTCTCTGCGCAGCGGTGTCTGCGTCCCTCCCCAGGCAGACTTCTCACGGTGGGCCTTTCCCTCCCTGACACCCACACCTGTCTGCACTGCCTGCCGCCTGCCCTGGCCCGGCCTCTGGAGCAGCTCTTCCCAAGGCTGCCCCGCCTGCCAGTTGGTGGCCTTTTCTCAGTCACTCTCGCCAAACCAGACACTCCTTTCCGTTTTATCTTTGCGATGTTTCTGGGTGCTGGCCTTCCCCTCTGTCCTCACTGCTACTGGGCTGCAGCTCTCATGCCTATGACCCCCTGTCTCCAGCTTGTGCCCAGCAGCTCAGGGCAGATCGCAGCTCTGCTCCACAGCTGGTGCTAGCTTCCGCAAGCCTGGCTGTGCTGCACGCAAGTCTGGCCTGGAGTTGAAAGCGCAGGGTTTCAGCCTCATGTCCCCTGTTTTGCTCATCACATTGTAATGTTGCTTGTCCTCCCTGCTGGACTGTGAGCCCTGTGAGGGCTGGAACTCTGTCTTGTACACTGTGTTCATGGCCGTACCCCTAGAGCCTTGCACAGTGCTTGTCATGTCAGTGTCCAGGGTTTGTGGAGTCAGGGACTGAGCAGATAAGTGAAGGGACTAATGAATGAAGTCAGCAGTCCACATGAGAGGAGCCAGGCCCTCACAGGGAGGCCCAGCGGTCATGGCAAGGCCTCCCTTCCCATCACCGCCACTCTGCGCTCTTCTCTTGCTCTAGAGCAGTGCTGAACTAAACTGTAAGTAAAAGCCTCGTCTGCCAAGATGGAACTGTGCTGTGCTTGTATAGTCCGGTGTGGTAGCCGGTAGTCACTGCGGCCACTGAGTACTTGAAAGGTACAGTATGACTGAGGATTTGAGTGCCTGACTTTATTTCCTTTTTATTTAAGCGCTGGCTTCCATGTTGGATCGTATCCCTCTGGATATGGAGCACCTGATCCTGAACGCAGCACAGGAGCTCGACCCGCCCCCTCTCCCCCGGCCCCGCCCCGCCCCGCCCCGCCCCGCCCCGCCCCGCCCCGGCCCGGCCCCGGCCCGGCCCCGCCCCGCCCCCGGCCCGGCCCGCCCCGGCCCCGCCCAGGCCCCGCCCCGGCCCGCCCCCGGCCCCGCCCCGGCCCCGGCCCCGCCCCGCCCACCTGCTGTAGTAGACGGAGAAGACGTCCTCGGTCAGCACCCGCTGGGCGAGGATGTGGTCAAAGACGGGCGTGACGCCGCCGACTGCCTGGGCAGGGAAGCCCATGCCCAGGACGCCGTCAAATTTGGCCAGCATGAAGGGCCTCAGGGGCAGCTCCGTGACCTCGCCAAAGGTCTGTGTGACTGTGATCCCACCCACCTGTGGGAGGAAGGAGCACCAGGGGAGACCAAGCCCACGGCCCATCCCCTGGTCAGAGTCCGGTCCAGGCCTCCCCACGAAGGGCCCTAGGGACACACCACCGCGGGTGTGACCACTTCATCAACCCCACGTGCACAGCAGCTCTCCTAACGCACATCTGGGCTGGGGGTCCAGAGGGACTAGGAGGGACAGAGGCAGAAGGCGGCACCACAGTCAGGCCTGCCGTTCACGCCCCCTTTCCCCTATTTCATGGGCTCACACTGATTTCTCCCAGTTCCATGGGTACCCCTACCCTGACTCTGCCAGAGCAGGGAGTGGAGAAGCCTAGAGATGGAGGCAGGTCAGACCCAGACCAAGTGACAGTGAGAACCAGGACTGACCCTAATTCCAAACTCTGAATTCAGCTGTGACCTTACAACCTGTGCCTAACTCCAAAAGTGATCCTGACCATAAGGCTGACAGTACCCTTGACCCTGACCCTGACTCGGGATTTCAGTCTAGGGTCTGGTTAAGAGCTCAGTCAGAGTCGGATGACCCCAAGCAGGTTCCTCGATTGGAGACTGGGCTCAGGACAAGCTCCATGAATGCCATAGCTGCAGAGGCCCTCACAGATTACTTGGGTAGTGCCCAGAAATCAGCTCTGCTCTGCCCCAGGTGCTTGCAGCTCCAGGGAGCAGTAGCAGAGGAGGGTGCTCCTCCAAGGCGGGCTGGGCTGCACCATCCCCAACCGCGGGCGCTAGGGTGGCAGAGGAGGCCTGGGGACAAGGAGGGCAGATGACCTGAGACAGCCTCACTTACAGTCACCAGGTCCTGGCTCAGGAAACCTTTGACATTCCCAGATCCATAGTAGATGGTGAACTCCGTCCCATTCTCCACATAGCTGGAGGATTCCAGGGAGTCGTAGAGGCTGTGAATCTCTGGCGGGGAGACAAAGGCTCAGGGCAGAGAAGCCCGGGGAAGGGGTTGGAGGCGGGCACTGGGTGGGGCCGATGTGTTGAGGCCTGAGTGCAAAGACAGGGCGGCCCTGAGCTGGGAGGCTTGAAAAACGTGGTTAGTCAATCAAGGTCTGTATTTCTTGGACCCCTGTAATGTGCTCATGTCTCTGAGAACTTTGTCTCAGATGAAGTGTCTTAAAGTAATTGCTAATCCCAGGCTGGCGAGAGGACTCTGGTCCCTGGAAGCATTCAGCGGTTCCCTGAGGTTGAGGAGGACACAGCCTGTGCTCTGAATGGGCCTGAGAATTCAGTCCTTCTGGAGCCTGCTTTTCACTTGGCCATGACATTCTCTCCTCTCCTCTCAGGGGCAGGGGGCGGAGGCAGATGGAGGAAGCTCAGGGGGCAGCAGGAGGTACTGAGCTGGGCCTGGCCTGACAGGGGAGTGGCGTGGGGAGGCACTCGGGCCCCTGGTCTCACCACAGGCTGTGTAGAGGGGGCTGCACTTGGTGGACGGCACCCAGAGGTTGGCGGAGCCCGTGTCAAAGATGACTTTGAAGGTCTGTGGTGGGGTGCCGATGCCGATCTCACCATAGTACTGGGTCTGCAGGACGAAGGAGAGGTGTGGTGGCCTGAGGCGCCTGGGGAGCCCTGGGGTCTTGCCTGATATGCCCTTTGGAACTTGGGGTGAAATGAGGCAGACCACGTAGCCTGGGTGGTCTGGGCTTCCATTTTCAGCAGGGATGGAGTCAGAGGCTTAGCAGTGTCTCATGACACGAAGTGGGAGGCTCAGTAAGACCAGAGGGCAAATTAAATGTACTGCCAGTGAAGCAGGGAGGTGCCCCATGCCCCACAGAAATCCTGATGCTTCGCTGAACCCCTGCCCCTGCAACACCTGTACTTGGGGGCCCAGGGCCTGGATTCCTGAGTTCCAAACCTGACCCCGCCTCTGGGCTCCTTCCGGTCCTCTGTGCCTCAGTCTTTCCAGCTGTGAAATGGGAATTTCGTGAGGTGCTCAGAAAGGGCAAAAATGCCTTAGGCCCAAGAGAAGAAGGAGAGAGTGAAGTGGGCAAGGGACCGAGCTGGGCACTCACGTCCAGGTAGTTGGTGAGGACCACAGGGGAGGTGCGGTTGCCAAAGGAGAGAGTCTTGGTGAGCTGGCTCCACTCAGCACCCAGCTGGGCCATGTCCACGCCTCGCTCCTTCAGGCTTTCCCGGACTGAGGGCATCTTCTTGAGGAAGATCCTGGCCCATGATGGAGTAAGAAAAAGTAGAAGAGCTCTGTCCCTTCCCACAGTAATGGTAGAGTTCTAGAAGCTTCTAATAAAACTACCCCAACCTTAGCCCAGGCACCTAGGGATCAGTCTTCAACTCTTATACCTGTGCTGGTATTAAATGATCCTCAACTAACTCGCTCCTGTTGTTTGATTTTGCTCATCATTTTAAGGTCATTTGTTCATCCATTCTCTCCACAATCACAGGTTGGACACCTACTCTGTGCCTGCACCACGCTGGATGCTAGAGATAAAAAGACCATCACCGCCTTCGAGGGGCTCCAGCGGATGGGAAGACGGAGGAGGAAACAGCACGACGTCCCCCTAAGGAGGTGAAGGCTGGGCAAGCCGGCTCACGGCTGGATGGGTGAGGCAGTGCCACGCGGGGCCTGCAGGTGGCAGCACATGCCCGCACGGCCGGGGCGGGGGCTCCAGGAAGCAGCAGGCAGCACCGGGCCCTGGGCCTGGACTGGGCGGGGTCGGGGAAGGCAGGCGTCTCCAGGGTGCCCGAGCAGCCTGCCCTCGGGAAGAAGCGCCTTCCTGAGCCTAGGTCCCAGGCCCTCCGCTTCTGGTCCCGTCACCTTCGGGAGGCAGAGTTAAAGAGAACTGGGAAACTCACTCGCCCTGAGCTGCCACCGTGCGGGCACCCCGCGCCGTGCAGGCCACCGCCACCACATGACCTCGTTCCCATCCTGCAGGCTGGCTGTCCTCACTCTGGGGTGAGGGATGAGGCGACTCAGGAGTAGGTGCAGCAGGGATTCGAGGTGCCCTGACTGGCCCATCTCCCACAGAGGGGCACCGGACTCCGACGTGAAGGCTGTGTGCCTGAGCCGTTGTTGGGGGTCCCGGGCTTGCAGCCCAAAGCCTGGAGGGTCCCTATTTCTTCTGTACTTGCACTAGCCTTTCCTTCTCAGGCCCCATGCATTTTGCCCACAAACGTGAATGCAACTTTCATGCTTGTTGGTGTTAATATTTTAACAGAAATGACTTGCCATATTCATAACATGGTCTGTCCTTCCACAAAGTATTTTCACGACTATGATCTATTTGATTCGCAGCCATCACCTGAGGTGAGTATCTTTACTATTCTCATTTTACAGACGGGAAAATGGAGGGACAGAGAAGGCTAGACCCCAGAGAGGGGTCCTTTTACCCTCTCCTTTTAGAGAATCCCTTCCTTCTCCCCTTTCCCTCACTCTCCCCCCGACGCCAGCACTTTCCAGCGTTTTCCAGCCCTCTAAGGCCAGCGTGCACCCCACCTCCTGGAAGCCCCCATGCCCCCACGCTGGCCTCCCCTTTGCCTGGGCACCTGCCCCGTTTCCCCCGGGTGTCCGTAACCAGCGCTGCACAGCCTCGCGCCCTCTGTGATGAGGGTGTAGTGGTCGTGGTGATGTGCTCGAATCCCCTCCTACCTGCCTGATTCTGAGCAACTTACCTGACCTCCTCTGGGTCTCTGTAAGAATGGACTTAATGGTAGTACCTACCACTGAGAGTACGCACTTTGCAGATTGAGTTGCCCAGTGCTCAGTACATGTTGTTAAGAGGCGTCTGTGTGTAAAAGGCAATGACTGCACCTTGAGACTGGAATCGGCCATTCAGAGTGCCGCAAAGCCTTGCATGGGGACGTTGAGGCTCATGTCAGTTAGCAAAACTCCTCTAAGTACATTTGGAAAGCCTGACTCCCTCTTCACCCTGGTCTAATTTCATTCTTCTCGTTCTGAAGAGACGAGGGAAAATGTTTTTTTCCTTTCCCTCCCTTTATCCTCGAGGTGGGGGCCACGCTCAGACACGTACTGCCACTGGGAAGCGCCTCTCCCCCTCACCACGCCCCCAGCCCAGCAGCTACTCTCCCTGGAGCAGAGGAAAGAGGCTTTGGAAACATGGTGCAGCGTGTGCCCAGGCTGAGCCTCCTACATCGGACCTCCCTGAACCTCAGTGTCCCCAGCTATAAAATGGGACTGTTGGGAGGATGATTTGAGCTGAGGCACAGGAGGCAATCCTATGAAGTCCTCAGCATTTTACAGGCCTAGCAACTACCACTGTTAGGAAAGCCTGCCCCTTAACTTCAGGTCTTCTGGTCCCTTCTGCTTCCCCAGCGTGAAACCCTTTCTCTGGAAGGCCCTCTCCCACCTGCTGCCCCGCTCCTGCAGCCTTGAAGAAGCCTTGTTCCCTCAGGGAAGAAAGTGAAACTGAAAGCCACTCAGTCGTGTCCAACTCTCTGCGACCCCATGGACTATACAGTCCATCGAATTCTCCAGGCCTTTCCCTTCTCCAGGGGATCTTCCCAACCCAGGGATCGAACCCAGGTCTCCCGCATTGCAGGCAGAGCCATCAGGGTTCCCTCAGGGCCTGTCGCCAAACATGGATGTTGGGTCTTTATCCTCCTCCTTTGGGCTACCTTAAACTTTTCTTTTAATAATCGTGATAATCCCCCCTGGAGATGGTAACAGCTGGGTTTTTACAGCATGCCTGCACCAGGCTGAGGCATTTACAGGCAATATCTTATTCACTCTTCAGAGCAGCTCTGTAAAATAGGTATTTTATTATCCCTGTTTTAAAAATGGTGAACTGGAACTTCCCTGATGGTCCGCTGGCCAAGACTCCATGCTCCCAATGCTGGGGGCCTGTGTTCAATCCCCGGTCAGGGAACTAGATGCCACGTGCGACAACTAAGTGTTCTCACACCACAACTAAAAGATCCTGCCTGCTGCCATGAAGATCCAAGCGGCCAGTGTAGCCAAATACTTGAATATTGAAAAGTGAAAGTGGCCAACTTGGACCTGGCCAGGTTCAGGGGCTTGCCCACGGTTCCAGAGTTAGTTGGCACTGCTAGTGGAACAGAATTTAAACCAGGACTGTTCAGCTCTGGAAGCGCTGCGTTTAACCACTACGTTGCCCTGCTTCCCTGGCAGGGTTAACAATACCACACCCTTCTTAGTAATTAGTCTGTGAGCTCCCGAGGGGCAGAGAACATGTCTCAGTCATCTCCGAGTCGCCCCAAAGCGCCTAGCATGGTGATCTGTGCAGGAACTGAAAACTCTGGGCCAGGATCCAAAGGCCCAGCTAGTGCTTCTGCTGGCTGTGTGACGTCGGGCAAGTCACCTGACCTCTCTGAATGGGGCGAAACTCTCCCTGCCCGGCTGCTTGCGAGGATGGGTGACATCCCTTGTTTGAACCGCCCCCCAACCCATGTCAGGACAGCGAGGATCCCTCCTCCCCCCACCCTTTCTCCCAGTTACCGTCTGAAGGCAGCGGTGTCTGCAGGGAGACTGAAGGTGCTGCAGCCCCAGAGCGCCAGCAGGAGTCCCCAGAGAGGCATCTTGCTGCTCTGGCCCACACTTCGCCTGGGTGCCCAGCTCGCTCTGGGGTCCCCTGAAGCACCCTCTCCTTTTATACATGCACACTCGGGATGGCTGCGATTCTGCTCTGCCCTGATTTATTACTGCGGGGCAGATGGCGGGGCAGCCGGTAATAAATCCCTCAACGGGACTGAGCTAAGTGGGTGAAGGGTGACCAGGTTTCTGACGTGGAGCTGGGGGGCTAGAAGAAGGATGGCTGTGGGAAAGCAAGGCTGCACCCAGTGACGCCAGTAGCCCTGTCTCGGCCTGGCCCTGTGACCCCTCAGGGAAGACCGAAGCCGATGAGAAACAGCACCACTAGGGAACCAGGAAAGGGCTGGGACAAGCACAGGACCCCGGTTTCCAGCCCCCAAGCCCGTCTCGCCGACCCCTTGCCTCTGTGTTAACCTCGGCTGTGCCCCTGACTGGCGTCTCCCAGGCTGCGCCTCAGTGTTACCATCTGGAACACGGGTGATCCCTCCAGCTCGTTCCCTGACAGAGCCAGATCCAGGGAGTCCCGACACGGCCTCCCCCCAGGTCTCTGTCACCAGTGGTGGCTTACGGGAAAGTGCAGCACAGACCTCCTCTGGAAGCAAGGAGCTGAGGGCAGGGGACGTGGTTCCGTTTTAGATAACCTGTGTTGGTGGAAGGGAAGGGAAGCCCCGGGACTGGGGGAGGCTGCTTTCTGCCAAAGTGCGAGGTGGAGCAGCTGGTCTCTCCACCCCTCTCCCTCTCTCTGCTTCTCCCTGAGTACTCTCTGGGGCATGTCTCAGCCTCCTTCCCTTTCCCTTATGGCTTACCAGCAGTCTGGAGCTGCTCACCACGCATCCACCTGGCCCCTGAATCCCAGGGTGGATGTTGTTTACGCAGCCGAGGACCTCCTCTCCTGGCTCCTCCCTGCTCACTCCTTGGGGCCCACTTCCAGGATCTCTGTCTCCTCCAGGAAGCAGGCTTGGATTCAGCCTGGAATTGACTGTCTCTGCTGGGGCTCCCACGGTGCAGACACGCGCCTTCTGTGAAAGCACAGGCCTCGAATGTCCTCTCTCGGAACCATTTCGATGTGCACGCCTCTGCCTCTCACCCAGAGTGGTACTCCCCGCTCATCAAATGAGTGCCCAGTGAACCGACAGGCAGGGCCAGGGGCCTGGCTTCGGGTTCTGACTGTACCCCCAACTTGCCGCATGTCGTGGGGGTGTCCGCCCCTCTCTGGGCCGTAGTCCCCAGGCGGTGTGAGGAAGCAGACGCCGGGCGACCCCAGGGTGCCCACCCGTGAGGACGCTCCAGCAGCCAAGTCCCGTGTCTTCAGAATGCTCCTCTCTGCACCTATGGGCAGAAAGAACTTAACCGGCAGAGCGAAACTCTGTTGCTGGTGTGCAGACTACTTAATGCGTCGGGATCTCTGAAATTACAACACCCTTGCCGAGGGATGGGAGAAGCTGGTGCTTCTTGGAACAAACTCTCACTGGAGAATTTTCAAGCATTGTGGTTGGCACTGGGGGAAGCATTTGAGGGGCCAGGAGAACCTTTTCGTGGGAACTTCTGTCTTATCAGACTAAATAAATAGTTATTAAACTGAATCAATGTTTATCTGTAGGCTCCAGTGCTCTGCCATTCCTTAGCAAGTGTCACTGAATGTTTCTTACGTGTCAGGCGCATGTCCAGATGCACAGCCCTCTGAGGGGCGACCCTCAGCCCCCCTGGTCAGACAGGAGGCTGAGCCTTCAGAGGACTCAAGGAAGGGCAAGCCGAGCGGTGTGCCCGCAACTCCCAGCTCCTCTCTGGGGCTACGTGCCCACCCGAGCCCACAGGATGCAAAGGAGAGGGTGCCGGGCTGGGGCTGAGTCTGCCAGCCCAGGGAGCTCCTCAGAGCCGCGGCCTTGCTGCAGTGTGGGCGCCCGGCACAGCGGGGCCCTCGGCTGTGTCCCAGGTCCGGACTCCGGTCTCTTCCATGGCAAAGGCAGGGCCGGGGGTACCCCCGCCGGTCCAGCCCTCTGCGGCCCCAGGCGCTCTCCAGCCAGAAACACCCTTCCCGCCACCTCCCTGTGTCCTGCCAGTGTGTGCAGCTCACACGAGTGCTGGGCCTGTGCGCCAGTGTGAATAGCAGAGGGCGTGACCTGCAGGAGAGACACAATTTGTCAGAGTGCAGACCAGAGTCGCAGGCACCAGAGGGGAGGCAGGGAGCCAGCTTCTGAGGGGTGACACGCCCGGACACCATCGGCTCTCGCTTCTCCCAGGACCCCGGCCGAGCTGGGAGCGGCAGCCGTTTCTCACTTTCTCACCAGCTCCTCTCAGCCCACCCGCCCCACCCTTGTGGGACCCGGATCCTGAGGCCAGACACCAGGTTGCACATCCCAGCGAGACTGTGGCCCGGAGTCAGAACCAGCAGGAATCCCGGAATCGAGACCTGGAGGTCCATGGAGGGCTCCGCGGAAGCTTGACTGGGAGCGAGAGGCCTTAGGGGTCACAGAGCCCTTGAAGGTTCTTCCACAGAAGCTGGAACCAGAGCTGTTTGTGCAGCCTCATCGTCCAGAGCTGAGGTCTGTGACGGCAGGAGAAAGAATCCGGTTTCAGCTCCACTCTAAGGAGGAACCGTCGAGCAGTCAGCATCATCCAGTGACCACAAATGCCCTGCCTGGGGTCGCCTTGGACCCTGGGACAGGCGGCCCGGGGTTTTAGGATTTCGTGGTCCTGCCTGCCTGCCTGGTGGCCAGCCTGTTCCTCTCCCATCTCCGGGGTCGTGTGGGGATGGTCAGGACGGCGGGTGGGTCTCCCTCTGAGCTGGGGCCCACCAGTGCCCCGGGCTGTGGGAGGGAAGGAGCGTGGGTAGGTAGGGACCTTTCTCAGGTTATCGAGCGGCCCCATCAGCCCGGGCCCAGGGTTTCTCACGGAAGCCCCCGCGGAGTCCCAGGCGAGGCCCCAGGCTGCGTCACCTGGAGGTCGGGAAGCAGCCGGGGCAGAGGCAGGGGCTGGGCGGCACCTGCCCTCTCCCCTGGGGCAGGCCCGTGACGCCAGCGCCCTCCGGAAAAGCGTAAATCCCTCCAGCCTCTCTGCTCTCCCTTCAGATCTGCCGGGCTTGCGGGGTGGGGGAAGGGACTTCCGCAGGGGGCTGGGGCGCCGCAAATCTCTCAGGAGACAGTGAGACTCAGGGTTTCTCTACAAGTCGTCCCAAACCCCATTTGCTCTAGGACAGTGATTCCAAGGAGATTCAGGAGTGTGACCAAGGATGGAGGGGCCAGCAGGGGTGAAGGGGAGAAGGGGAGAAGGCTGAGTGGCGCAGAGAGCCTGGTGTCGCCACTGTGAAAGGTTCGTGGATTTATTCCCACCAGCATTAGTTTAGTGGAAAACTTGCCAAGGCTACAGCCCTAGGGAAGGTGGAAAGAGGTCGAATTCACGAGGCTTGGAATTGGCGAGCTAAACATTTCTGGACTGGTCCTGCTTCTGTGCATAAAAAGCAAATGGGGGCTGTCCCCCAGCCCCCAGGGGAAGCTGTGTGGCAGTCGGATGCCCGTTTGTTTCAGAAAGTTTCACCGTTCTTTCCACGCTCTGTTCCTCTCTTTCCTCCAGAAGGAAGTTGATCCTAGTGATTTCAGCCCATGCATTAAACAGGAAACAATAATAAATGTGTAGAATTCATATTTTTCTAAAGGGAACTTAAAAAACTGCTGCTACATGTTGTGTACAAAACTGGTTGATGCCACATGAACAGAGAATCACAAGTTCGGTCTTGGTACTCCTCGTTGCTCTTTGTATCCAGTTGTATAGTACTTCCAAATTCAAAATGAGAAGAAACGCTGTTCTGTATCAAACCATCTAAAAGCAATAAATGTTATATTTTAAAATAAAAAAATAAAAAATAAAAAAAAAAAAAGCAAATGGGGAAGCAGGGGCAGAGGTAAAAAGGGACACCTCTTTTCTTTACCTGTCTTCCTCCCCACGTCACAATTAACCCCCTGTCCCCAGAGGGCCCAGCTGCCTCCTCGGAGGAATTTTTCAATCAGATGGGAACACTGAGCTTGCAGATGAGCAGCTGGGGCCCTGGGAGGAGGGCCTTGAGACCCAGAGTGGACTTTAATAGCCAGCCGGGGCTGCTTTGTGTGGGTGGACCCTCCAGAGGGGGTGACTACTTGGAAGGCATCGGGGCTGGGACCAGGAGCACCTTGAAGCTGGGGGCCGGGGATGCAGAGAACCAAGTGTCCTTAGCTGGTTGTTCTGGGGACCTTGGAGGAACAGAAATCCAGCCACAGGGTTGGGGTGATCCCAACTCGAGGCCTGCTCAAGTGAAGGCCCAGGAAATTGAAGGCAGGTCACCCAGGCCTTGGGAGGTGCAGGGGCCTGAGGGGGATGATAGGACTGGCAAGGAGGCTGAGGGCTCGGTGAAAGAGCCTGGTCAAAGGAGAATTTCTGAAATGAGATGCACCAATATAGTGGGACCAGACCCCATATCCTGAGGCATGGAAGCTAGAAGCATAATAAACTGCTTCCCCAGGTAGGGGTCTGCTCCAGTATCAGAGAAAGCTTAAACCAGAAGAAGGTTCCTTTTCCGGAAGAGGGGTACCAGTGGAGCAGCTTGGTGGAGGGTGTGTGTGCGCGTGCGCGTGAGCGTGTGCGTGCATGTGTGCGCATGTGTGTGTGTGTGTGTGCACGCGTGCATGAGCGCGTGCCTGCATGTGTGCACATGTGTGTGTGTGCGCGTGCGCGCGTGCATGAGCGCGTGCCTGCATGTGCGCATGTGTGTGTGTGTGTGCGTGTGCTGGGCGGGGGTGGTGACCCGGGACAGTGGTTCTGACGGGAAGGTGCTCGGCTGTGTGTGCTTGTCTCACCAGGGAAGTGGAGGGAAGTGGTTGTATCCCAAGAACATTTCCTAGAAAATGGACTTCTTCCTCTTTCTTCTCTCTTTCCTTTCTTTATCAGAGAAATAAAGGCTCTAGTTTAAAACCCAATAGAACCCAAAGGCTTTTAAGGGTAACCAGTCCCCATGACAAGTCCTGCTCTACTGAGGCAAAACCCTCCATCTCTCGGCTATTTTGCTATTGTTGTTTGTACATATCCCTAAAGGTTGTGCTTAAACTGCCATTTCTAGATTTTTCAATTTTATTCATTATTACTTCTTTTATGGCAATTAAAGATTTCTCTTATACTCTGTCCCTCTTGATTTGGCAAAATCAAAAGTCACTACTTAAATTATTATAATTAAACTAACATTCACGTGTATTAAAATTACATTTCCTTGTGTAATTTTCTGCTTTTAATTAAGTTCGTCATCACCCCCTTCCTTTCCCACTCCTTGTTTTTCTGTGTCCAGCTGCTCCAGACCACCCTCCGCCTGGTGGGATGCCCAGCTAATGCACCAGTGGGATTTTCTCCTGGGGGCTCGGTGCTCCCGAGCCTGCTGCAGGTCGTCCTCTGGGGCATCTCTTTGCTGCTCCCCTCTGTGGCTTCCTATGTCCCGGCTCTGGGGCTTTCTTCTTTCTCAGCTGACACGTGCTTAAGGGGAAGATGTATTCCGAAGTTTGCAGAGAAAGAGTACAGGGGAAGTCGACACTTCCGGTACTGGCGTGTCTAAAAATGTTTCCATTACTCCTCACTCTTCAAAGTGTGAGTAGAATTCTAGGTTGAAGCTTATTTCCCCTCTGAAATTGGAAGTTGTTTTCCAGTATCTCCTGATTTTAACAAATATGGTTCAACTCTGATTCCAGACTCTACTATGGTTTGATCTTCGGGGTGTCTCACCACCTTGCCTACCCCTGGCATAGATATTTTCCCATTCGTGTGCTGAGCACTCAGTGGATGCCCTCAACCTGGAAATTCATGCCCTTCCATTCTGGAAAATCATCCTGCATTAATTCTTCAGTCATTTCTTCCTTTCCATTTCCTCCTTTCTGACGTCTGGAACTCACATTATTAGGATATTGCAACTTCTGTTTGATTCCTAAATTTCTCATATTTTATCTCCTGATTTCTTTTTGTTCTACCTTCTATGAGATTTTTTTAACTTGATGTTCCAACTTTTAATTCTTAAAAAATCATCTCCTATCATTTTAACCTCGAAGGAGCTTTCTGACTCTGTTATTATGCCTACTTTATTGCAATCACTCTTTGTTTTACAGGTGCAAAACTTTCTCTTATGCCCTCTGAGGATATTAACTACACACTGATTTTTCCAAAATCACTGCAGATGGTGATGCAGCCATGGAATTGAAAGACTCTTACTTCTTGGGAGGAAAGTTATGACCAACCCAGACAGCATATTAAAAAGCAGAGACATTACTTTGTCAACAAAGGTCTGTCTAGTCAAGGCTATGGTTTTTCCAGTAGTCATGTATGAATGTGGGAGTTGGACTATAAAGAAAGCTGAGCACCAAAGAATTGATACTTTTGAACTGTGGTGTTGGAGAAGACTCTTGAGACTCCCTTGGACTGCAAGGAGATCCAACCAGTCCATCCTAAAGGAAGTCAATCCTGAATATTCATTGGAAGGACTGATGTTGAAGCTGAAACTCCAATACTTTGGCCACCTGATGCGAAGAGCTGACTCACTGGAAAAGACCCTGATGCTGGGAAAGATTGAGGGCAGGAGGAGAAGGGGATGACAGAGGATGAGATGGTTGGATGGCATCACTGACTCAATGGACATGGGTTTGGGTGGACTCCAGGAGTTGGTGATGGACAGGGAGGCCTGGCATGCTGTGGTTCATGGGGTTGCAAAGAGTTGGACACGACTGAGTAACTGAACTGAACTGAATGTTTTCACTATGTCTCTGGTTTATCTGTGTTTGTTTGATCTTCTCTTCCAAATAGAGGTTTTATTCAAGCTCCTGGGACAACTTGGCTCTCTGTTCATTAACACAGACAGGTGGAGGGGCCTAGATACTTGGTGTGCAGAGGCAAGGTCCACAGTTTGTGTGCCCTACTCCAGATGAGGGCTTTCAGCAGACTTTTCCCTGGAGCACTGCTACCAATGAATGTTTGTGTCCCCCCCAAATCATATGTTGAAATCTTAACTCTCAGTGTGATGCTATTAGGTGGTAGGGCCTTCATGGGTGATTAGGTCATGAGGGTGGAGCCCCCATGAAAGGGATTAGTGCCCTTATATAAAAGACCCCAGAGAGCTCCCTGCTCCTTTCTGCCATGTGAGGACACAACAAAAGCACAGTCATCTGTGAACAGGAAAGTGGGCCTTCACCAGGTAAAATCAGGGGTCCCTTGATTTTGGACTTTCCAGCCTCCAGAACTGGGAAAAATAAATTTCTGTTGTTTATTAGCCACTCAATTTGTGGTAGGTAGTTAAAACAGCCCAAGTGGACTAAGGCATGTACCCTTCAATGTCAGAATCTTTGGGTCTTTCCTTTGGGGCTTTCTCTCTCCCATTTGGGGGTTGGTCTTTGCCGACTACATTCTAAGAAGAGGTTGCAAAAGGTCTGGGGACTTACCCTGGAAGACTTTCACACAGTCCACTCTCTTTTTTCCTCTTTTCAGCCACTCTCTTTATCCCCATCCTCATTGTGCTTGTAACCCCCTGACTAGAGTCTCTACTGAATCCTTGAGAGAAAGCCTCTAGCTTCTTCCCGATGGGGAAGCAGGAAGCACGGCTGTGTTGGCTGGATAGAGGGGACACAGGCAGTCTGACTTCTCCACATAGAGATTTCCAGCCAGTCCCCTGTTTTCAGTCTAGAATTTGTCCCAGGTACCTCCAGGTACCAAGAGTTGGCTCTGGGAGTCAATCAGTTATGGCCCTTCAGTAGCCCCCTTTTGCTGGCTTTGAGGTTGTAGCTTCCTTCATTCTGCCAAGTCCTCCATCTAATTTCCATCTTCAATATTTTCCTGTCGTTTCTCATCTGCTGTGGTTTCCTATCCCTTCTCTTTGTCTTTGGGAGTTTATTCCTTTCTTGTTCCTTTGCTATCTTTTAAGGGGCTTAAGGAGTGAACAGGCATGAATGAGTCAAAAGTGGTACCGTGAAACATTTTGTGAAGGTAATACATGGACAAGATAGTTGTTGGACTATACTGTGACCAGCAATCCCACTCCTGGGCATACACCCTGAGAAAACCACAATTCTAAAAGACACGGAAAAAAAAAAAAAGAAAAAAAGAAAAGAAAATAAAAGACACGAGTACCCCAATGTTCATTGCAGCACTATTTTTGATAGCCAGGACTTGGAAGCAACCTAGATGTCCATCAACAGATGAATAAAGAAGTTGCACTACCTATATACTGTGGAATATTACTCAGCCATAACAGGAAAGAATTTGAGCCAGTTCTAGTGAAGTGGATGAAACTAGAGCCTCTAATACAGAGTGAAGAAGTCAGAAAGAGAAAAACAAATGTCGTATATTAATGCATATGTATGGAATCTAGAAAAATTGTACTGATGAAGCTAATTTGGGGGCAGGAATAGAGACACAGACATAGAGAACAGACCTTGGACATGGGGTGGGGAAGGAGAGGGTGGGACGAATTGAGAGAGTAGCATTAACACATATGCATACCATATGTAAGATAGATGGCCAGCAGGAATTTGCTGTCTGATGCAGGCAGCTCAACCCAGTGCTCTGTGACAACCTAGAGGGGTGGGATGGGGTGGGAGGTGGGAGGGAGGGTCAAGAGGGAGGGGACATATGTATACCTATGGCTGATTCATATTGATGTATGGCAGAAAAACCAACACAACATTGTAAAACAATTATCTTTCAATTGAAAATAAATTTTAAAATTTTAAAGGCTATATTGGACAGATAATAAATAAAATATAAGCAAGCAAGGAGAAGGCAATGGTACCCCACTCCAGTACTCTTGCCTGGAAAATCCCATGGACGGAGGAGCCTGGTAGGCTGCAGTCCATGGGGTCGCTAAGAGTCGGACATGACTGAGTGACTTCACTTTCACTTTTCACTTTCATGCATTGGAGAAGGAAATGGCAACCCACTCCAGTGTTCTTGCCTGGAGAATCCCAGGGACGGGGGAGCCTGGTGGGCTGCCATCTATGGGGTCGCACAGAGTCGGACACGACTGAAGCGACTTAGCAGCAGCAGGAGGAGGCAAGCAAAGTCCAAAAAGAGAATGAAATTGGCGCCTCTTTGCTGTAATCTGGCTCTCTCCCGATGACCAAAATCAGCCCTGCTGGCCTCCAGGCTCCCTGCTCTGAGCCTGTTGGGCTCTGATGTTTAAAATGGAAGAGGGCACCCGAGGTGAGCAAGGGCACACTAGCTCCCCTGGGACTTGACATCTTTGCCTCCCTGTGACCAAGTCTGGACCTGGGGAAGCTGCTCCCAGAGAAAGGAGACAGACAGGGACCACATCAGTTGCCTGATCCCTAATAGGAGGTTTGAGGGGAGGAGGCTTGCTCTGGGGATTGGTGAGCTCACCTGTGTTGTTATTAAAGAAGTCAGAGAGGGATCAGGATACAGTTACATCGACTGACAGAGACCTGCTACCCAAGACGTATCATTCAGGAAGAAGGCTGGCTCTGCCACACAGCACAGCAGAGAAAGGAAAGGTTGTAGTGTGTGGGAAGCTGATGGTAACACTCTCGCTCTCAGACTCGCCAGCTATGTGACCTTGGGCACATCACGTAACCTTTCTGAGAATACTGCCCACTTCATGCAGTTGTTGTGAGGTTAAAATGGAGTAGCCCTGCGCTTGGCACAGTGTAGTTTCTTAAAAAATTGCGCGTTAATATATTGAGTGATACTAGAGGCAGAAATCCCCCTGGATCCCTTCCACTCCCACCCCTCATATGCTTCGGGCCATGAGACCAACGCCTTCCTAGTGCAACAGACTTACCAAAAGGGGAGGAACATGGAAAGAGGTCCTCCCACTTCCCCTTCCCCAGGGAAAGATGCCCAGGCCTCCTGGGTTCTCGCCCCTTGGGGACTGTCCAGAGTTCTCAGGAAGGAGTGCATCTGAGAGCCCCAAACGCAACCCACTCCAGTGTTCTTGCCTGGAGAATCCCAGGGACGGGGGAGCCTGGTGGGCTGCTGTCTGTGGGGTCGCACAGAGTCAGACATGACTGAAGCGACTTAGCAGCAGCAGCAGCAGCAGGCAGCCCTACCTCCAAGTCTTCAGGCCCTGTTGCCCTAGCTCACTGAGCCCACCCAGAGGTCTTGGGAGTCCCTGGGGCGCCTCACTGCCTGCAATGTGCTCTGGACATTCCCTTCAATCTGTTCAGAGTCAGGCTGGGACCCTCATGAAACCAAAGACCCCTTCGTCCCATGGAGACCCCCATCCCTACACAGTACATGGGGCCCAAAACTGCAAGGCCTGGGGTCCTTGGAGAGAAGATAGGATTGGCAGACCCGGTTCTCCTCCTGCTGCCCACTGAAGCAGCTAGAACAGAGATCCTGGAGAGCATCTGGGTGGCAGAGGGAGCTAACAAGGCCTGAAATGCAGTTAGAGGGGCCACACCACAGACAGTCACACAAACCTGTGCTTCTCACATTTACCCCTCTCTTACACATACCTTCTCACACACAGGCCTGCTTCTTATACGAGAGAACACGTTTCACACTTTCACCCCTGAAGTCACACACACACACACACACACACAAGCACACACACAAGCACACACACCTGTCTCCTATCTGCTTAAACTTAAGGTCATGAGGAGAGTTAGAGGGGATCACAGGAGATTTTGTAAAAGTAGGCTGGCTAAAAGCAAATTTTGGAGACTCGTTAACTTCTTCCTACCCATAGACTTCATCAGAGAAAGGACTAGTCCAGAAATAGGAGAAAAACTCACCTAACAGAATAGGTGTTGAGTTTATGATTCCTCTCCTAGAAGTAGAGAGACACACTCTAGGCTGTTTGGGGGATGATATATCAGCAGCATCACCCTGTCGCACCACACTAGGACCTGAGCTCACAGCAGTTTCAAAAACATGAGAGATCCTTGAGGTTTCAGGGTAGAGGTGAGGGTGGGGCAGCTTGTCGTGTTTCCATGGCAGCCTGTCTCACTGCCATAGCAACAAGATTCTGCCTCTAATCTGCGGAGCCCGGGTTTCTGTAATGGGTAGAACACTGGTGTTTCATGGAACGGTGGTGAACCCCACAACCCTTCTAGGAAAGAGCATTTCCATTCTAGACCAAGCAGGGTAGTGGTAGCCTGAGGCTGTCAAATAGGGCTGGGTTTTTCTGTGGGCAGAAGCCTCGATTTCCTGGAGTTTCCTAACTACTCTCTCCTTCCTACAGCAATTTAAACTCCCCAGCCATTGGGGACCCCCAGGAATGTCTGCACAGGCAGATTGACCCTTTCTGATGTCCACCACAGCTTACTCTAATGCCATGTCATGTCAGAGAAGTGTGACCGTGCGATGGGGAAGCCAGGCTCTGCAGTCAGGAGCCTGAAATGGCTTGCTACTCATTGGCTGTGTGCCTTGAGTGAGTTTTCTTTTTAAACCTTAGGGTATTCACTGTGGAAAAGGGGTCAATACATGCTAAGCCCCCTGGGTGCCTCCAAGGATGTAGAGAAATGCTGCACATAAATCCATCCAGGGTTTCCAGCGGGGTGCGGTGGATTCATCCTGGTTTCCAGGGGGTGCGGTGGTGGGTGCATGGCCCAGTCCCTGCTGACACTCCTTGCAAATGGAGTGGGGCTTTAGGGTCTTGCGGCCAAGCATCCCAGCGGAGGTCTGACTGTGGAGCTGGGGTGATATTTATACCTCAGTGAATGGGGCAATGGTCAGCATCATCTCTCAGATCACGCTGTTTGACTGGCTGAAAGCTTCCCTGGGAAAAGGGGAGGTGCTTAAGCCAGCTGCCTTCCCTCCTAGAGCAGAGCTACTCAAGCGTGGGCGCTGGGCTCAGGGGCCTCTGCAAAATGCTTGCTACCCAGCTGCAGTGACATAAGTCTAGGAACTGAGAGAACGTCTTCAGAAAATTTTATAGTTATTTGATGCTGCTGTAATACCACCCAAGCAGCATCCAAAGCGTCCAACTGGGGCTTCTTTTTGGTGGGCGTGGGGGTGGGGGGCGGTGTGGGGGTTTGTGTGTGTGTGTGTGGCGAAACAAGCTGGTCCTTCACCACGTCTAGTTTGAAAAGCACTGACCTTGATAAGATGATAAAGCCACCTTAAAATCAGCTAAAGATGCAGGTGAGAGACAAGGGGAACAACCTCATCCGCAGCCACCTGCAAAAATGAGCCCCAGGTCACACGCAGAGGAGTCGGCAGCATTTCCTTTATTGCTTCGGGACACAAACTGCAGGTCGACACCCTGCCCTGCTCCGGCCCGGGTGGGGCTGGAGGTGAAGGCCCCACCTCGGCGCTCAGCCGCGCGCGGCGCCGCGGCCCCCGGGCAGCGCCGCCTGCCGCCTGCCGTAGCGCAGGCCGAAGGAGTTCCAGTTGTAGGCGGACACGTCCTTCTCCCGCTGCACCAGCACGGCGCCCCTCGGAGCCGGGATCAGGCGGCTGCGCGGGGCGCACGGGCCCGGCTGCCGGGGGCCCGCGGAGCTCTCAGAGGGGCAGAGCGCGGCCCCCCGAGGCCGAGGCCCGGCCGCTGTGGGCTTCCCCGCCGCGCACCGCGGGCTCTGCTCCCAGGGCGCCCGGAGCGTCGCGGGTCCGAGCTGCGAGCCTAGGACAGAGCCACAGGGTGAGGCTGAGTGAGGCGGGAGCCCAGAGAGAGGCTTTGGACCCCCTCCTCACATCCCCATCTTCGGCTTCCCTTTTGTCCCCTGACCCCTAGGAAGCTCAGCGCTCCACGCTGGGCACCAGCAGCAACTTAGCTTGGGTGGCTAGGCCATTTGCTCCTCTCTCCTTCAACATAGCTATGATTTCAGATATTTCACAGGATTTTCTTGAGTGTCTTTTACATTGAATTCCTTTTTTTTTTTTTTAAGGAAGCAAGCAGGATAGAGCTTGGAAATAATCAGCTTCGCTTCTCTTTGTGGCTGGCTGGCCGGCCCTCTACCCCTGGTTTTCATCAGGCTCCTACTAGACCGAGCTCCTTGGGGTAGTCAGGGCAGTGTCCACTCATCTGAGTCTCTCAGAGTCTTGAAAACAGTGCCTTGCTCATAGCAGGGCCTCAAAAAGCCTTGTTAAATATATAAAAACTAATGAAAGGCTTGCAGTTAAACAAATGAAGAAAGTGAAGCAAAGACCACTGTGCTCCACACCCTCAACAAATGTGACCCCTAAGAAGCTATATCAGGGCTTCTGCAAAGAAGGGGAACTGGGTCACCTCAACCAGCTCGCCTCCCCTACTCCACACTTTCCCTTCACACGGAGGGCTGATGAGGCTAACTTGGAAGGCACTTCACATACAAGGCTCATTAAGGTCATTAAATTGTTAGCAGTAAGATAGTGCAGCAAGCTCTCAGCAGACAATGAGCCCCGCCAGTTGTGGCCAGGGATAGGTGGAAATGCGGTCTGGGGTGTGAGTGGGTGTGTGCTGGGTGGAGGAGGATACTTGACTCTGAGCCCTGGTCTTCAGTGCCCCGGCACTCTCTGGAGAAGCGGAGCGTGGGTGAGTCTCATCCAGGGTGAGTGATACTCTTCCTAGGAGGGCCCTGGGCCTGGCAGAGATGGGAGGGACGATGACCTCTTTTCCAGCTACAGCCATCATCCCAGCAAGTGGATCACTACTTAGGCATGCCTGTTTTTAGCATCACCTAAAAGATTTTGCCAAGAAGAGCCAAGAGCTCAGCGTCCCCCCGGGCGGTGATGACATTGTTATTCTCCGGGGGATCCTCCCTTACCCAGAAAGAGCACCCGATCCCAGGAGAGAAGAAGTTCTTGGCCAAGGACACCCGCGTCCATGATCTCTTTGCACTGGAATATCTTTTTAAAATTTATTTTAGTTTTGGCAGCACAGGGCCTTCTGCACATGGGCTTTCTCTAGTTACAGCGGGCAGGGGCTGCTCTCTAGTTGTGGCAGGGGGGCTACTCATAGCAGTGGCTCCTCTTGTCGTGGAGTCCAGGCTCTCAAGGGTGCGGGCCTTGGTAGCTGCGGTTCTTGGGCTCTAAAGCACAGGCTCAACCGTTGTGGTGCTTGGGCTTAGCTGCTCCTTCCCAAACCAGGAATCAAACCTGTGTCTCCTGCCTTGGCAGCCAGATTCCTGGCCACTGAGCCACCAGGGAAGCCCGCTTTGGGATAGCTATGGGGACAAGGACATCTTGTTTGGAAAGAATGTTGCAAGTTCCCTCGCTGGAGAGGAACAGAGGTCCTGAGAGGCCAGGCTGACCCCTCAGCAGTGTTGAACCTTGATCCCTGGCTTGGGGATGAGCACTGTCCTAGCTCATGCCCTGTAGGGGGCACTCTTGGGGGAGCTCAGCACCTGCTGGGTTTCTGCAGCCTTGGATTGAGTGACTTTGGGAAGGTTTCTTTACCTCTTTGGGCCTCAGTTTCTCCAGGTCTTCAATTCCACGATGAACTCATGAGATTGAGAGGTATTAAGGATCTATCCTTTTGTGTAGGTTTTCTTTTTTTTTTTTTTTTGAAATTCCCCATAAAGGAACTGAGGTCACTGATAAGATGGACTTGCATAGTAAATGCCTTCCCAGCAGATCTGCACAGAGAAGCAGTTGGCACAGAGCAGAGAAGCCCACGAAGGAGCTCGGTGGTTACCCAGCACCTGAGCTTGGGCGAGCCTTTGTAACGGCAGAAGAGCCTCTCTTGCTTGCAGGTTAGTGGGGCCCCTGTATGTGCTGCACGTGCCCGTCTTGGGTTTCCATTGTGCAGCTTTCAGTTCATAGCAACAGATTAGCCATAGCTGAAAAATGTGGCAACTCTCATTTTGCATCAATTCACTGCTCCCTCCCAACCTTCTTCCCAGACAACTCATACCTGTGGTTCTAGGATTCTCCATGGGCGCCACCTTTTCCAAGGTCTCCCTGAAGGCGGTGGCACAAAGGAAGAGCATCAGCTGCCAGGAAAGCAGCACGTTCATCCTGGTGAGAAGATGCCGGTCCTGGAAGTGCCCTGAGGCCGAGACAGAGAGAGGGAGGAGGAACGGGCTTAGGCTTGCTGCCTGGGCTGGGCACTGCGGCAGAGCCCCGCGTGAAGCAGGCACCTGGAAGGGAGGAGACAACCCTGCCCTTGGGAGCCCCCCGTGGAGGGACGAGCCTGAACCGACACAGCATGGAAACAGGACTGAGAGCCCTCGCGCCATATAGTTCAGGCTAAACTCTTGCCAGGTGAGGATCGTCAGGGAGGGCCAGTAAAGTTAGGAAGGAAAGAAGGGAGGGAGGAGCCGTGCTGGTGGAAGGGGCAGGACTGCTCAGGCTGGAAAATGGCCAGGGCTCTGAACTTCAGGTTTGCTTGAGAGGAATGTTGGAAAAGCGAGGCGTGAGATGCAGTGGGACAGTGAGCAGGGAGGGGTTAAGCGAGGTGCGGCAAGGAGCCGCACTGAGTGGGGCATGCTGAGAACCCAGCCACTTCCCGGGAGCCTGGGAGCAGCGGCCTCTTGCCTGCACACTCGGCTTTGCATGAATCACAGCTCTCCGTGCTCCACTCTCCCAGCTGGAGCGTGCCTTTCTAAATCCAGCCCAGGCCCTCTTGCTGTAACAGGAAATTCTTTTTAATCATCTTGCATGCTCTCATAACCCTTCATAACCTTGAAAACCATCATTAAATTGTGTTATTGCCTATAATTCACGAAAGAGAAAAAGGCTTTCCCTGATGGATCAGGTCAATTGTCTCCACATTCTGTTCTCCGTGGGCCCTGAGAGGGTATGGATTTAATTGACTGCGTGAACTTGGCGGTTGAGGGGGGAGCTATAGACCCTGACCCCCTTTTCACCCCCTTCTCTTCTCATCCTCCACTGCCCCCCTCTGGCTCTTCCAGCTCCCAAGGCTGATTTCTCTTTGGAAAAGTCATCAGGCACTTTGAGACTGTCCAGCAAACATAAGGAAAGACAAATTGGTGGAGAGCCAGGCAGCACTGCAGGCTGAGAGAACAGGTGTGGGTGCCAGATCTAAGGCCGGACCCTCCCTGTGCGGCCAGGGGGAAGTGGGTGGGGGGACTCTCGTTCGTGCCCATCAGCTGCGAACACTAGCTCAGCCCATCCATCCCTCTGTTTCTTGCTCCTACGCCCTGGTCCCCGCCTGCTCCCTCTGAGATGCAAGCATGGGGTGGAATAAGAATGGTATCAGAAGGACTCAAATGTGGCTGCAGCTCCTCTCTCCCTCCTGTGAGATTAGAACAAGTCCACCCTCCCATCTCTGGATCTTATTGTTACCTGTGAAAATAAGAGCGTTGGATCAGACTGGCCACCAACTGTCCCCTAGATGGTCACTTTCCTTGTAGACTTTGACTCTGTGATACCCTGAAACCCAGATCATGGCTTTCTGCACCAGCCTTAAGGCATGGGGCAGGGCATGGAGTGGAGACAGGTTCAATCCACTAGAGAGAAGAGGGTAGAACTGTTTCTGTTGTGGCTTTAGACCACGGATGCACAGGGTCCAGGTCAGTTCAGAAATCATTCCTGGTAACAACCACCAGGTGTTGCACACCTCCCCTGGGCCTTCCCCTGAGATCTAGCACAAGAAATTGAGTCATAAGCAGACCATCTCAAGGTAACATGGCCAGTGATAGACCGGAGGCTTGTGAGCATGTGGGTGGGGTGGGGGAGACCCTGAGCCCTTTTTCACCCCCTTCCCTTCTCATTCTCCGCTGCCCCCCTCCAGCTCTTCCAGCTCCCAAGGCTGATTTCTCTTTGGAAAAGTCATCAGGCACTTTGAGGCTGTCCAGCAAACACGATGAGAGAGACTGGGGGGGGGGGGGGGGGGCAGACAGCACTGCAGGCCGCCCGGGGTGCTTCAGAGCCCACAGGAGCCTGACCTGGAGGGTCCAGGCAGGTTTTCTGCAGGGGTGGCACCTGAGCTGAGTTTCTGAGCACAAGTCAGCCAGGTGAATAAAGGTTCATCGACGCCAGGAGTAGAGGGAAGTGCCCCCCTCCAGCCTGCCAGGGGTGTGGGTCTTTGCTGGGGAGAGAGTGAGCGATGAGGCTGGGGAAGGCGCCACCAGGGGCTTCATCCCAGAGCGGTGCGAGCCAGACTGGAGTGTGTGTAGATGAGCATTTCGGATGGAGAATTCAGGCTGCTCTTCAGACGCAGGATGGTACATGAGGAAGGGGGCAGTGGCCAAGCTGTGTGGTTAGAAGGTGGTGTTCCTCCTTCATGCTCCTCTCACTTGTATGGCTTCCTCCCCATCCCAGCAGGCACCATGCGAGAACTTTGGTTTTTCCCACTCCCTGTCCCCAACACATACACACACCCGCCACACACACACACCCGCCACCCACCCACCCACCCACCCATACACACACACACACACACACACACACACACACACGCCTGCCACCCACCCACACACACCCTTGGTTCCTGCGCACAGGGGCTTTTAACATGTGGTAGAACTGAATTGTTTGGAAAAGAACCATCAGCTTCCAAGGGCCACAAGTGGCAATTTTGTGGTCCCTCTGTCCCAGGGGTTTTGGACCTAGAGAGTAACAGAAATTCCAGGCTTGCTTGGAAAGCTTTTGGGGCGGGGTGGCTCCCTCCTGGGGTGACCCCATCTCCTAGTGCTGGGGCTGGCAGGGCACTCAGGAGCTCTTTGTTTACGTCTGTGTTTGCCATCTGCGCAACGGGGAACTGCCCAGAGGAGCCCCCGGTGTTCCCCAGGTCCCTCCAGACGCCTCTGTGACCACTTATCCCAGCCACAGGGAGCTCATTCACTGCATTCACTCCCCAGAAAGTAACCCCCAAGGTCCTGGTTTCATAAAGTGCAAGTCAGTGTATTTACCCCGACATCCCAATCATCAGGGAAGAGCAGCACCCCTTTTGCCTGCCTGGACAAATGCCTGCTCCCACCTCGTGAGCCTCCCTGGGTCCCGCCAGACCCCTCGCCTGGTGTGGGGGCTGCAGGCCACCTACCTTGCCTTGGCTGTGTCCTGAGGGGTCTCCAAATGATGATACCGCTTGGGCGGGGGAGGGGGGGCACCTGGAGGGAGGCGAGCTGGGCTCCTGGGTTCACTCTCACTGATGCCCTGATCATGCCCCTTATAAAGCCCAGGGTGACGTCTGCAGGCACAGACCCACCTCTGCCCGCCCCCAGCCCCTTGGAGTGCGGCCCTCCCACTCCCTGCTGCTGGCTCCTGCCTCCTGGTGCCCGTGGCTAACATCAGCCTTTCGCTCCCTCTCCAGGAGTCTTCCAGGGCTGGCTTTCTGATTCCTAATAGTTCTTTGCAGCCTCCTCACCTGCTTCTCCCCAGGCCCACTCACAGATCCACTCTGCCCTCAAACAACGTGGAAAGGGACTGTTTGAGGGATGGGGGAGGCTCAGCACGCTTGTCCCTTGTGTGCCCCCAGCCCTGGCAGCTCAGCTGGGGTCTCTGACCAGAAAGTAGCGGCTTCTGGGTTGGGGCCTGGGGTCTGGAGCTTGGTAGGGGGATTGTCTCTTTTTTCTTCTCTGCTCCCTTCTTTCCCCAAGCAATTCCTGAGCTCAGCCCAGGGTTTGGAGAGGAATGCACCGTGGTCAGATGCGTGAGACAGGCATGTGAGCAGCCAGCTAGGAAGGCAGCGTGAAACAGCAGTTCTAGAAGGCGGGTGTCCCTGGGAGTGCTGAGGGAACGGAGGAGAGCCCTCCAGGTGAGTGTGTGTGACGTGCGGCTCTTGCAGCCCCTCGGCCACATCCTGTGGCGCCACAGCCTCGCCATTCTGAAATCGCTGTGAACCTCTCTTTGAAGTGGGGAGGTCTGCTTTCCTTTGCACCCTCAGCACCCGCTCCCTGGTTCTGCACAGACATAGGGGCCCTCACAGAAACGTATTAAATGTACTCATTGCAGGGGATTCCTGACTCTTTCCTGGGCCTGCAAGAGTGTGCTTTACCCTTAGCTGAGGGGCTTCCCAGGACAGACTGGGGCTCTTAGAAGGTAGGGGCACAGCCCTCTACCCCAGCACAGAAGCTGCCTGGTGAGTGCGCTGTGCAGACATCCACCTAATCAATAGCTGGGAAGCACTTCCCACCACCCTGGGGATTAATACTCGTCCCTTGTGTAACAGCTGCCGCTAACAGGGGCTTGCAAACATCTCCCTCATTAGGGCCGGTAAACACCAGGGTTTAATGATGGGCCGTGAGGGCTGGCCTGCCCCTCCTCAGGTGGAATGATGTCTGTGCACCCACCCTGAGTCAGAGAGTGGGCTTAGTGGGCTAGAGACACAGTCTCGGGCACGTTCACAGCTTGGGGATTTAATCTCTGCTTTTCCTCTCGTGGGCCCTGGGTCTCTGTTCCCAGCAGTCTTGACGGCTTCCTGCACTGACTTGGGGATCGAGGTCAGTCCCTCAGCTCCGTCCATCCTTCTGGACCTGGAGAGGTCCGGATGCGTCAGGGGGATGAGTCAGTGCGGGGTGGGCGCCTGCGAGATGTCTCCCATTTCCTTTCCAGCCCCCTTGCCCAGCGATCCAAGTTCAAGGAGTGCATCTCTGCTGTTCAGACCATTGAACTGGTGCCTTGAAGCCTCTGGAACAGCTGTGGGAGGCAAGAATCATTACTCCAGACAAAGAGTGGGGAGCAGACTCAATATCCAGGTTATTATGAAGCCGGCCTTGAGAGCCAGGAGCGCCAGGTGCAGGCAATGGAGGGGGGCCGTGTGGAGGGGGGTTGCGTCGAGGGGTGGCTGAGGGCCTCCCTGGGCTTCTAGAGAGCTTGTGTTCTGCCAGGTGCTTCAGAGGGGGGAGGGGCGGGGCCGGGGACCACCTCCTGCCCCAAGAAGAGGACAAAGGCACCACTGCCTTTCCTGTTCTCACGGGATGTCACACATCCTGTCTCCCCGGGGCCCAGATTCAGCCAGTTCTCCAGAAATCTGGCACTTTCTGCTGGGTCACCGAGAACCCCTAAGGCTCCGTTTCTTTGGCTCTAACAGGGAGCTGTTGACCAACACCATTCCCAACGTCCACACCTTTGGCACAACTGCCCCCAGAGCCCTCATCCGCTCTTGTCGGGAAGAAGGGCTGAGACGGGCCAGCCAGGGAGGGGTTTTGAGGGGAGACGGGAAAGGATCCTCTGCACCTGGGGAGCAGCTTCACCAAGTCCGTGTGCTTCCCCCTCCCCAAGGACCACCACCAAGCCATTCACATGATTCACTTACCGCACTCAGGAAGGGGATGTTGGAGGCGCTGCCCAGGAAGCCAAAGGCAACAGGGAAAAAGCCCCTAGGAGCAGAAAGGCAGAGGGGGGATCAGGGATGAGCCAGAGGAGAGGCTGAGGTCCCGCTACAGGCTCCAGCTTTGGCTCCCGGGAGAGCAGGCCCCTGGACCCTGGGCAGGCATGGCTCTGCACCCCTGCTTTTCAAGAGGCAGTGTGGTGGAGTAGTTACGAATGAAGGCCTTGGGGTCAGACTCCTGGGGTCTCATCTGGACTCCACCTCTCACTGGCCCTGTGCAAACTTGGGCAAATTCCTTAACACCTCTGAATCTGTTTCCAGTTGTAAAATGGAGTTAATAGTAATAGCATCCACATTTCCACAAAGAAATGCTTGGGAAATGTTTATTTTTGTTAGTCGTCTCTCCCTAGACTGGCTGTGAACCAGCAGCCACAGGTTTCTGGGCACGGATCACCACTGGAGGCTGTGCTCAGATTGCTCTCCCCCACACCCCTCCCCTACCATACCCTCCCCTGGCAAGAATGGTGACCCTCCACAGGGCTTTGGGGGCACAGAGGCTGGTGTGGGCAGGGAATAGAGATCTGAATTCTGGCTGAGCTACTTCCTTTCCTTGGACCTCGGTTCCCTGAGGTCCACTTGCATTTCTGGGGTCTCTGATGGCTGTGATTTTCTTCCCCCTCAATGCTGCTGCAAGCCGTCGTTGTCAAGACAGCTAGAACTGAGTCTGCTGAGGCCCCACTCCCACTTTTGGTCCACCCTTGGATCAAGGTCAGATCCTCCGCAGGCTCCTTGTGAGAGTTCAGGCAGGGGCAGCCTCTCTGGGCCTTGGTTCTCTTATCTCCAAGAGGACAGCCCTCCAGTGGGCTGTGGAGATGACAGAATGAGAGGAAAACTGTGAGCCTGCTTGGTGCCTGGGAGGGGCTTCGCAGATGTGAGTTCACTGTCCCTGCTCCCTGTCTGGTGGCTAGGCTTGCGGACAGGTCCTGGGCCTCCTCCCTGCTGCCGGGCACAGTGACGGGCACACAGCAGGTGCTCCATGTTTGCTGGTGGGTGTGCCGGCTCCTCCAGCTCGCAGTGTCCACCAGGTGCCCACCCCCGTTTCCAGCCCTTCTGAGTCTCCGCCTCTTTCGGGATCAAGTCCAGCTTCTGTATGCACTGCCAGTCACGCTGCCCACACCCGCTGGAGCCTGAGCTCAGCCAATCAGAGGCCCTGGGGTGCCCATCGCGAGGCCCAGGACCTGTTCTCACCTGAAGAGGCTAAAGAAGCCATAGGTTTCCAGGAACATGCCCAGGAGAGGCCAGCGCAGCAGGACGATGACCACGCCCCCCAGGAAGAAGCTGGTGCCCTTGAGTTTGTGCCTCTGGAAGAAGAAGGAGAACGTCCTCCTCAGGCCGATGATGAGGGAGAGGCCAGTCAGGAACAGCAGCTGCGGGGAGGGACAGCGGTCGGCGGGTGAGCGCGAGCACGCTGGCTGCACTGACCACCCCGCAGCGCAGAGCCCGAGGCCAGGCCCGCAGCCGCACCGGATGGGGGGCGGGACCTGCTCCTCCTCCAGAGGCCGACCATCAGCGAGGGCCGGCGAGCTCGCGGGAGCCCCGAGTCACTGGGGCTGGAGAGGGGCAGAAGGGCCCAGAGGCAGGGGACCCGAGGCCTCTGGAGGCCTCTGGCTTGTTACCCAGCTCGGCCTGGTTTCTTGGATCCCAAGCGCTTCCTCACGTCTGTTACCATTTCACACCTCCCAAGCAACGCGGAAAAGACTCCATTTCAGAGGCTGAAAGCCAGGCCTGGGTAGGTTGGGCAGCCACACCCGAGTCCCAGGGAGCTGGCGGAGCCCCGGCCCTCCACCCCGCGGCCTGTCGCCACCTCAGCCAGGCTCCTGGGGCTCCTGCCAGACTGAGCTCTCGGCTCTCTTCCAGCATGTTCCGTGCTTACCCCCTTCTCCATATGTCTGCTCCAGCGGGTCCACCCACCTGGAAGTGCTTTATCCTCCCCACACTCTTTCTTGTCTCAATTCTTTCCCGTCCTTCTGCCACTGTGGGTACTGTCTTTCTCCCAAGCACCTCTTTCCACATTAGATGCATTTATCTTTCAGTGACTTTGCCGCTGACCCTGCCTTCCTCCCCAGCCCTGTAGTTGATGTCACGTTCCCCTCCCTGGGTGGTGGGATTTGAAGGGAGAGACAGTGTCTGATTCATCTGAATTCCCGCCCCCCACCCTCAACCCAGGGCCTCACCTGGAGTTTAGCATGAGAATCCAGGTCCTCAGGTCCTCTGTGCCCAGGAAGCCTTATTGCCCATCCCCAGCCACCAGCCCTTGCCTGCCCAACGCCGGTGGCACACAATGCCTGGCTGGACCCGATCTGAGTAAACTCGGGGCTGACCCTCCTGGCAGTGGAGACCTCACGCAGGTTCTCAGGGCTGGAAGACTCACATTTCCGAAGGCCAGCAGCACGGAGTCAAAGTACAGGAGCATTCCAAAGAGGATGAAGAAGATGCCGAAGCCAGTGGTGCCCACGCCAATCTCTGCAATGCGCAAGGAAGTTGGGGTGGGACGGGTCTGGGGAGCAAGCTGGGACGCTGCAGCTGCCCTCATCACCCCTGGACAGGCGCCCTCCGGGGGTGGGAGGCGGGGCGGCTCTGTTGCCACCCGGGAATCTGGGCTTCCATGCTCTCCCGGAAGGATGGGAAGGAAGGGGAGGTGGGCACAAGCCTCTGTTTAGCGCTTGGAAACTGCTGTTGGGCCCTGCCCACACCCTGCCCTCACCACAGGAAGCTAGTGCTGCCCTCGCTGCTTCTGTTTGCAGTTTCCTCTTGTCTTCAGGGTCTTCAAGACTTCTCTGCTAGATCATTATCAGGGTTGTGACTCTGTCCCTGTTTTCTTGTAGTTGGGAGCCACTTGATGCCAACTCACCCCCAGGCCAAAGAGTACCCAAAGACACAGCCACAGCCCCAGAGGATCTCAGACCTGCCCAGCTGGCCTGCCCTATTTCTCAGGAGGCTTGTCCTCCTGATAATTCTCACAGTCTCTCCTTCCTTCTCTAAACTGCTCTGGTCCCCAGCTTTCCAGTGATGACCCTTCACACTTGATAGAGAAAGAGAAGTCATGGACCAGAAATGCGCTCATCACCTGAAGTCTATACCGCAGCCAGCAAAGCGATTGCCCCATACTATTTCCCACAGAAGTTACACCATTTTACGTTCCTAGACTGAGCGACTTCACTTTCACTTTTCACTTTCCTGCACTGGAGAAGGACATGGCAACCCACTCCAGTGTTCTTGCCTGGAGAATCCCAGGGACGGGGGAGCCTGGTGGGCTGCCGTCTCTGGGGTCACACAGAGTCAGACACGACTGAAGCGACTTAGCAGCAGCAGCAGTAGCAGCTGTAGTGATGCACAAGGGATTCCAGCTTCTCTACATCCTCACCAACACGTGTTCCTTTCTGTTTTTGCTTTGTTTTGTTTCTGATAGCATTCATCCTAAAGGGTGTGAAGTGGTATCTCACTGAGGCTGTGTTTGCCTTTCCTTGATGGTAACTAATGTTGAGAATCTTTCATGTGCTTGTTGGTCATTTGTATATCTGTTTTGGAGAAGTGTCTATTTAAGGCCTTTGTTCATTTTTAAAACATGTTGTTTGGATTTTTTGTTGTTATAGGAGTATTTTGTATATTTGAGATAGTAACCCCTAATCGGATATATGATCTGAAAATATTTTCTCCTATTCTGTAGGTTGCCTTTTCACTCTCTTGGATCCTTTGATGAGCAGGAGTTTTAAATTTTTATATAGTCCAATGTTTCTATTTTCTCTATAGTTGCCCGAGCTTTTGGTATCACACCCAAGAAATAATTGCCAAATCGAGCATTGTGAAGCTTTTCTCTTACGTTTTCTTCTAAGAACTGTTTTAGATCTTACTTAGAGCTAAAATGAACTTTAATTTTTATATGTGGTATAAGGTAAGGGTCCAGCTTCATTCTTTTGCCTGTGACTATCCAGTTTTCCCAACATCATTTGTTGAAAAGACTGTCCTTTCCCCACTGAATGGTCTTGGTGCCCTTATTGAAAACCATGCGCCCATGTATGCCGAGGCTTATTTCTGGGCTCTCTCTCACATTCCATTGCGCTCTCTGTTTGTCTTCGTACAGTCTCACCGCTTTGATTACTGTAGCTTTGTAATAAGTTTTGAAATCAAGAAGTTTGAAACCTCCAACTTCATTCTTCTTTTTCAAGATTGCTTTGGCTATTCAGGATTCCTTGAGATTCCATGTGCATTTAAGAATGAATTTTTCTATTTCTGCAAAAAATGTCATTAGGATTTTGATAGATTATTGCATTGAATCTGTAAACTGCTCTGAGTAGTATTGATAGCTTAACAGCAACATTGTCTGCCAATCCACAAATATGGGTCTTTCTACATATTAGCGTCTTTTAAAATTTCTTTTAGCAACATTTTTTAGTTTTCAGGGTACAAGGCTTTTGTCTCTTTAGTTAAGTTTTATTCCTAAGGATTTTATTCTTTTTGATGCTATGGTAAATGGAATCATGTTGCTTCCTTTTAAAGAAATTACTGATGAGGTACAACTTAAAGTTTATATTTTATTGTTCATATTGTTTTGCAACTCACTTTATTTACTTAATATAGCTAAAATGCCTTATTTTCTTTTTGTTGAATATGAAAATCATTTGTTATGACGAATAGAGAAAGAGCTAGAGTGTCTTTTTCAACTACAACATGTATAGCTTTATTAAAAATAGCTTAATTTTTAAAAAGAAAACACATAGGTAAATTTTAACGAGAAGATTTTTACGGGACTTGTTAACTAACATCTCAGAATTGATCCTTAGCATCTCTATGAAATTGGTACTATTGCCATGTTTCTGTGTGTTTGTGTGTGTTCATCAGTCACGCATGTCCAACTCTTTGTGACCCCGTGGACTGTAGCTCACCAGACTCCTCTGTACGTGGGGTTTTCCAGGCAAGAATACCATAGTGGGTTGCCGTTTCTACTCCAGGGGATCTTCCCGACCCAGGGATTGAACCTACCAGTGTCTCCGTAGAGCGTTGTGAAAAGTTGCTGAAAGTTTGGTTGTTAAGAGGCAGAACTAAGAAAACAGAACAGAAACAGAATTACGAGGACAAGGCTTACTGGCTTAATTACATTTACAGTTGGAAGAGAATGAAACCCAACTGTCTTTCAGGTGATTAATCTTTCCTAGTCTGTGCCCCGGGGCTCAGTGGGTAAAGAATCTGCTTGAAGTGCAGGAGACACAGGTTTGATCCCTGGGTCGGGAAGATCCCCTGGAGAAGGAAACAACAACCCACTCCAGTATTCTTGCCTGGAAATCCCATGGACAGAGGAGCCTGGCGGGCTACGGTCCATGGGGTCACAAAAGAGTTGGATATGACTTAGTGGCTAAACAAAAAACAACTTGTTATCATACAGGTCTTAAGAGGAGAATTAGCACCAGTTCCAGTATAGAAATAAGGCCAAAGGCTTTCCTTAAAAGAGTCATTAAAAATACAGAAATGAGATTTGTACTGAAACCTCATTCAACTCATATTAAAAAAAAAAAAAAGCCAGCCTAATTAGTTCTCCCTTTTGGCAGAGCTGGATTTGTTAGGAACCAGCACAGCATCATTCTTCTCAACATATTGCCTTACCACCAGAATCCATCTGCAACGAAGAGCAATTCCTCCTGTTTCTGACCAACCTCCGTAGTCTATTCAAGCTTCCTATTTCTACATTTCAGAATGCCTGCCCGAATTAAATCTCTTAGAGCCCAAGACACTGGGCAAAATACAGCCTCCTTGGCCATTATGAAGGTTGTGTTCTTTCCATGATTTTTCTACCCTCAGAGACAATAGGGGGTTCCCCAGTGGCTCAGCAGTAAAGAATCAGCCTGCAGTGCAGGAGACACAGGAGAGTGGGTTTGATCCCTGGATCAGAAAGATCCCCTGGAGGAGGGCATGGCAACCCACTCCAATACTCTTGCCAGGAAAATCCCATGGAGAGAGGGGCCTGGCAAGCTACGGTCCGTGGGTTTGCAAAGAGTTGGACATGACTGAAGTGGCTGAGCATGCATGCGTGAAGAGACAGTAAATTGAGGATCAAGAAGTATTTCTACCTTGTTGTTATTATTTTACATGGGCCAGGATATTGTGGAGGAAGTCCACAATCTGAATGACAAAAATATCTTAAGTTTTTATGACTGCTATTAAAAACCTCTTATTAGAGGTCAGGAGATTAACGCTGATGCATGACTACCATCCAGCGCTCAGCCCTGTTCGAGTTTCATCAGTTGTCCCTGTGATATCATTCACAGGGAAAAGGTCCAGTTCAGGGCCACATGTGGCGTGAGCTTGCCATCTCTTCAATTCTGCAGTCTCTCCTTGGCGGGACCTTGACACTTGGAAGACCTGCCGGCCATCCAGCAGCAGTGCCTCTCTCTGGGTTTGTCTGATGTCTGCGCATGACTGTATTCGGGTTATGCAGAAATATCAGCAAGAGGTGATGCCGTCTTCTCCTGCCACTGTCGGTTTGACCGCTGCTAAGGACGTTTCTTCAAGTCGGAGTCTGCAGGACCCTCCACATAAAGTGACTCTCCAGCTCCCACCATGACCCTGCCAGACGCCCCCCTCCTCCTGGCCAGCTGAACCCCACCCAGCGTGAACCCTCCAACCTGGGGAGTGCTTTGATGCCCGCCCTGGGCATTGCCCCCCTTCCGCAGTACGGCTTTAGGACTGAATTGTTGAGGAAGGAGGGAACGGGGAAGTGAAAGAGCCTGTTTCTCTTTACAGAATTGACAGCGCTGACTAATAGTGGTCATTGTTAACGCTGGTGAGTGCATGGTGCCAGGCAGTCTAAGCACTTCGTGTGTTTTAACTCATCTCGTCTTCATAACTGCCTGTCGATAGGTATGCTTTCCCCCCGTTTTGCAGACAAAACTGAAACATGAATGGTGTTGACCTGTGCCCACAGGTGCGCAGCCAGCAGCCCGCAGAACCAGGGTGTGAACCCAGTAGACCAACTCTAGAGAAGTGACTTTAACGCCCTGTCCAGCCCACTCCTGCCCCCATCCCCTCTGCAGGAACTGCTCTGGCCCGGGCCTCCCAACATACCAAATGCAAAGGATAGGGGTCGGGCCTCCTCTGTCAGCAGCTGGCCACCGCCTTCTTGCAGCATCCTCTAGTGGGCTCCATGACACCGTATTCTCGATTGCTTCCTGCTCTTCTGGCCGCTCCTCCCAGGCTTCTTTGCCAGCTCCCCCTTCTCTCTCTCCCTCTCGGGGTCTGAACTACTCAGGGCTTCAGCTCCAGCTCATTTCTCTTCTCATTCTAGTTGCACATGGACTCCCACTTCTTTAAGTATCTCCTGTGTGCTGACAATTCTCTCTCTAGCTCGTGGCTGCTTTGAGCTTCCAAACTCCTATCCAGCTGCCTACTTGGCATATCTGCACGCTTTTCTCTCTTCACGACATCTTGAACTCAACGGGTCCAAACTGAGCTATCGGTTTCTTTCCTTAAAGCTGCACTTGGCTCAGTTTTCCCCAAATGAATAAAATGTCATCACCATCCACCCAGCAGCTCAAGGCAGAAGCCCAGTGGCCTCACGGCTCCGCCACCCCCTTCCCATTCGATCCACAGGTGAGTATTATTGCTCCTTCCTCCCAAGTGTACCTTGAAAGCTGTCCATTCCTCTCCACGCTTAGGACTTAATTCTAAACCACCATTTCCTCTTTCCTGCACTCTGTGACATTCCCCAGTTAGTCTCCTGCTGCGTTCCTGCCCCCGTTATCCCTCCTCCATACAGTCGTCCGGGGTCTTGGAAAACATGCTGGCTGCTCGTATCAGCGCAGCGGACAGTCCATCCTGGTTCCCCATGGGCTTAGAAGGAGAGAGTCCTCCCAGCCGTGCCTTGGCTCACAGGCCCGCCACGGGGCCTCGGCTTGCTTGTCCGACTGCATCTCCTGGAGTAGGGCAGGCAGGGGTATGATCCTCGCCTGCCACACTCCGAGCACACCCTTGTTTCCAGGACGGGCCTTCCTGCCTCAGGGCCTCTGTACACACGGTTTCTTCCCACTCGTCTGGCCGACACATACTCCGCCTTCAGGCCTCAACGCAAATGTCAGCTTCTCAGGGAAGTCTGGTCCCCTCTCCTTTCCTGACTTAATTTGGTTGCCTCCTTTTTCTCTCTCGCAGGACTGAGGCACATTCTCCTTAGAACTTGGCACATTTTGGTTTAATAAAATGTAGGCTTGTCCCCAAGCTCAGGCCTCAGCCCTTTTCTCTATTTTTCCCCCAGGTCAGTGTTTCTCAACTTGGCGGGTGGGGGCAGGGCTGATAGATGGTGGTTGGCCATTCTGGTCCCCAGGGGACATTTGGGGCTGTATAGCCAGGCTGATGGTCACAGTTGGTAGTGAGGTGTGCTACTGCCATCTAGTGGGGAGAGGCCAGGGATGCTGCTAAAATCCCATAATAGGAAGGAAAAGTGAAGAGAAGTCGCTCAGTCACGTCCGACTCTTTGCGACCCGTGGACTGTAGCCCACCAAGCTCCTCCGTCCATGGGATTCTCCAGGCAAGCAAGAATACTGGAGTGGGTTGCCATTTCCTTCAAGACCCCCTTAAAACAAAGAACTGAAAGTCACGTCTGACTCTTTGTGACCCCACGGACTAGTCCATGGAGTTCTCCAGGCCAGATTGCTGGAGTGGGTAGCCTTCCCCTTCTCCAGGGGATCTTCCTAACCCAGGAATTGAGCCCAGGTCTCCTGCATTGCAGGCAGGTTCTTAACCAGCTGAACCACAAGGGAAGAATACTCAAGTGGGTAGCCTATCTCTTTTCCAGTGGAACTTCCCAACCCAGGAATTGAACCAGGGTCTCCTGCCTTGCAAAGAACTACCCTGCCCACAAATGTCAGTAGTGGGGAGGCTGAGAAACTCTGTGCCAGACAATCTCACGGTTTTAAATACTATCTGTATGCTGGCAGTTCCCAAATTTCTCTCCATTCCAGACTCATATACCTGACTACCTACCTGACCACAAACTCCACATCTCTAAAACCCAACTGCTGCTTTCCTTCTCAACCCTTCTAATTGCTCAGGCTGTAAATATTGGAGGCAGTCCTGAGTTCTTCCTTCACACCCCACATCCAAGCCACCAGCAAGCCCTTTCGGCAGTTTGCTCAGCGCACGTCTAGCAGTGTTTCCCACCGCTTTGGTGCTACCCCCTGGTCTCCCCACCATCTCTCACCTCAGAACATCTCCCCGTCACCGTCTCCTGCCTCTAAACCGGTCTCTCTGTTGCTGTCCCTCCAGTCTGTCTACTCTAAACCCAGTACTCAGAGTGATCTTTTAAACATAAGCAGACCACTCCTCTGCACAAAATCTTCTAACGGCTTCCCATCTTCTGCAGATAAAGCCGGACTCCTCACGCAGCCTGGCTGCTGCGTGGCCTCCTGACCAGCCTCCTGCCGCTCTCCCGTCCTCACTGTGTTCCTATGTGATGCCTCAGGGCTTTGGCCCTGGTGGTCCCCTCTCCCAAGAAGATTTCTCCCTCCAGACGGCTACATGGCTTTGCCCACTCAATTCCCATGCACCTCTGTAAAAAGCACTTTCCCTGGGTAGTTTAGTGACCATTCCATACAAAGCAGTAACCCCTCCTACTCGTCGCTTGCAAGCCTCTTTACCCTGTTTTAGTTTTGTCCAGAGGATGTATCACCACCCGACATGCTACATACTGACCTCTTCACCTGCTAGTTACCTGTTTCCTCATCCTGGAGTATAAGCAGAGAATATAATGTTTCACTCATTGGTGCATATGCTGTGCCCAACACCGTGCTTGGCACATAGAGGAGACAGTGGATGAATGGATACTATCTCCAGTTCACAGATGAGACACCGGCTTTAAGTAACTCACCCAAGCAAAACTCACAGAGCCACAGTTCTCACCACTTTTCCCGGCCCTGGGGACTACTTCCCTGCCCTCTCTCGGGAAGAAATGGGAAAGACATTTAAGAGGGAAGACCAGGTGATTTAGGGAGAGGATTTGAGTTTAGTTTCTGATAAGGTGCCAGGCTACAGGAGACTTTAATAGTTTGTGGGTGAAAGAGCCTGAATAGGCAGAGGCCTTCTAGGTCCACCCTTGCAGTACCCCCAGTTTCAGAATCCTGAATGGGGATGGGATCAAAGCGGCGAGCCTGCCAGGTCCTCCAGGCAGCAGCCTCTGGCCTCCTGGGAGCCCTGAGCAGCCCCCGCCCTGGACGGCAGGGCTCCCAGCTGGCCCCAGCCCTGCGGCCTGGAGGAGGCCAACGTGGCAGCTCCCAGCCATTGGCTCCAGAGGTCACCTTGCAGATTCCCCAGGGCTGGCCAGGCTGGGAGGGGCCACACCTCCCCGCACCCCAGCCCAGCCCCCTCAGCAGCATGGGCCCAGCCCCCTCAACAGCATGGGCCCAGCCCCCTCAACAGCATGGGCCCAGCCCCCTCAGCAGCAGGGGCCCAGCCCCCTCAGCAGCAGGGGCCCAGCCCCCTCAGGAGCAGGGGCCCTGCCCCCTCAGCAGCAGGGGCCCAGCCCCCTCAGCAGCAGGGGCCCAGCCCCCTCAGCAGCAGGGGCCCAGCCCCCTCAGGAGCAGGGGCCCAGCCCCCTCAGCAGCAGGGGCCCAGCCCCCTCAGGAGCAGGGGCCCTGCCCCCTCAGCAGCAGGGGCCCAGCCCCCAGCACTCACTCTGCCATTCAGTGATGGAGATCATGTCGAGGGCTGCCTGGGGGACGCTCCAGGGGGAAGCTGGCCAGGGGCAAGGAGCCCTGGGGACCGAACCTGCACATGCTCAAGGGAAGCTGACCCTTGGTAAGTTGTGAAATGAGCCTCTGGCAAATCATTAACTCCCCAACACATACACACACCTACACACACACATACACACGCACTCACCCACATACACTCACATACAGGGCTGCTTAAAGTCACAGTCTCCTGGTTTCTCCTGGCGGGCACTGCTCCCTACTGGATGAGTTAAATGGGAAGTCCACACCCATCTAACTCTCATAATTCCCCCCAAGCCATCCCCTGAGGCTGAGTTCTGCAGTTTCCATCTCTCTGGCAAATCTTGGACTGTTTAGGGAAGAACTGAGAGTAAGCAGTACCTGGGTTCCTTACATGGTTTGGTGGATGGTGTGGGAAGAGTTGGGATCTGCTTCTCTTTGGGAAAGTACTATTAATAAATTCATTTGTTGATGAAATTCATTAATAAATGCAGTATGAACTCAAGAGTGAAGTCAAAAGCAGTATTACTGTAGTACCTCCAGCCAGTATTAAGGGATGCTAATAAGAAGGCAATGGCACCCCACTCCAGTACTCTTGCCAGGAAAATCCCATGGACAGAGGAGCCTGGTAGGCTGCAGTCCATGGGGTTGCTAAGTCAGACATGACTGAGCAACTTCACTTTCAATTTTCACTTTCATGCATTGGAGAAGGAAATGGCAACCCACTCCAGTGTTCTTGCTTGGAGAATCCCAGGGACAGGGGAGCCTGGTGGGCTGCCGTCTATGGGGTTGCACAATCGGGCACAACTGAAACAAATTAGCAGCAGCAGCAGCAATGCAAATTCAAGTTGGAACCCACCAAAAAAGATAGCCCACAACCAAAAGCAAAGGAGAAGCCGCAACACGATGATAGGAGGGGTGCAATCGCTTTTAAATCAAACCTCATACCCGCCAGAGATGCTTGGAAGGCACAAACAAAACCTTGCGTGCACCAGGACCGAGGAAGAGGAGCAGTGACCCCACAAGAGACAGGCCAGACTTGCCCGTGTGTGTGTGGGACTCTCTGGTGGGGCGTGGGTCGACAGCGCGGGGTCAGGGCGCTGGCCACAGCAGTCCTGGGAGGCTCAGTGTGCCGGCAGAAATCCTTTTGAAGAAGTTCGCCATTACAGCCATTACCCCTACCAGTTTGGAAACTACAGGGAGGGAACACAGCCCCACCCATCAGCAGAAAATTGGATTAAAGATTTATTGGGCATGGCCCTGCCCACCAGAGCAAGACCCAGTTTTCCCCACAGCCAGTCCTTCCCATCAGGAAGGGTCCACAAGCCTCTTATCCTCATCCATCAGAGGGCAGACAGAATGAAAACCACAATCACAGGAAACTAACCAAATTGATCACATGGACCACAGCCTCACCTAACTCAATGGAACTATGAGTCATGCCGTGTAGGGCCACCCAAGACTGGTGGAGAGTGCTGACAAAATGTGGTCCACGAGAGAAGGGGATGGCAAACCACTTCAGCTTTCTTGCCTTGAGAACCCCATGAACAGGATGAGATGGTTGGAGGGCATCACTGACTCAGTGGACATGAGTTTGAGCAGACTCCAGGAGACAGTGAAGGACGCGGAAGCCTGGTGCACTGCGGTCCACGGGGTTGCCAAGAGTCGGACACATCTGAGCAACAACATTAATAGGTTCATCTTGTAAGCAGTTTGATCGCTTTGCACTGGTGCCCATGCTAGACGCTGGGGGCGACAAGCAGCTACCCGAGGCCTGTTGCTGGCCGTCTTAGAGGGCTAGATCCAGTTGACTCTAGGGCAGAAATGTCCCCAGGGCATTAGACACACAGCTTCACCCCTTTCCCCCAGCGTTGTCCAGCTCTGGACTGTGAGGCTGAGCTGTGGAAAGACGAATCCAGGCTTGGGGTGGGGCTGGACAAGAGTCAGGACGCTTGGTTCTAGCCTGCCCACCTGCTGTGTAGATACGGCTGCATCCCTCCTCCCTCTCTGGGCCTGAAAAAGGAGAAGCTGGCTGGTTCCTAACCTCCTCTCTCTCAGTGGAGAGCAGTGGTTCTGAATCCCACTAGAGCTGGCATCCCCTTTGCAACATCCCCTCTATCCTGCAGTGCAGTTTCATAGATGATATGACCAGTCTACAGCCTTCATTTAAACACCTCAAAGGTAATTACAATAAAGAAGAAAATATTACAGTAAGACACAATGCCTCCATATATAACTGTTCAGTTCAGTTCAGTCGTGTCCGACTCTTTGCGACCCCATGAATTGCAGCACGCCAGGCCTCCCTGTCCATCACCAACTCCCGGAGTTCACTCAGACTCACATCCATCGAGTCAGTGATGCCATCCAGCCATCTCATCCTCTGTTGTCCCCTTCTCCTCCTGCCCCCAATCCCTCCCAGCATCAGAGTTTTTTCCAATGAGTCAACTCTTCACATGAGGTGGCCAAAGTACTGGAGTTTCAGCTTTAGCATTACTCCTTCCAAAGAACACCCAGGACTGATCTCTTTTAGAATGGACTGGTTGGACCTCCTTGCAGTCCAAGGGACTCTCAAGAGTCTTCTCCTACTCCACAGTTCAAAAGCATCAATTCTTTGGCACTCAGCTTTCTTTACAGTCCAACTCTCACATCCATACATGACTACTGGAAAAACCATAGCCTTGACTAGACGGACCTTTGTTGGCAAAGTAATGTCTCTGCTTTTGAATATGCTATCTAGGCTGGTCATAACTTTCCTTCCAAGGAGTGAACATCTTTTAATCTCATGGCTGCAGTCACCATCTGTTAGACAAGACTTAACAGAAGGCATAAAGTAGGCAGATTGCTTGCCCCTAATTGTAATAAGTTTGAATTTAAGAGAAATACAAGACTTGGGCCACCCTTCCAAAAAAGAACCAAATAACCCCTCTCTCTATACAAAAAATCAAAGAGCAGTAGGGAGTGAACACTAGAATAAAAACTGTTGGGTAAAAACAGACCAGAGGTCTTTGCATATATACATATATATAAAAGAGGGAAACAACCTTCACTGAAGTAGAGCTAATGTAGCAAAGCAAGTTAAAGATGGCAAAGTGAGAAAATGGGGGAAATATGACGTGAGTGCAGACAGACTGAGAGAGGGAGTTCCTTGGAGGGCTGGTGGTTAGGATTTGGCTCTTTCACTGCTGTGGCCCGTGTTCCCTGGTCAGGCAACTGAAATCCCACAGGCCACCCAAAACCACAAACCAAAACCTGGATTTGATGTGCGCTGTTAAAAATAGCTCCCATGTTACCACATGGGATGGGGTAGTGGAACCATGTCACAGTCACAGATCTGTGTTTTACTTTTCTTTAAGATTTTTTTTTTTGATGTGGACTATTTTTAGTCTTTATTGAATTTGTTACAATATTGCTTCTTCTTCTTTTTTAATGTGTTATTGGGTGTGGGGGCATGTGTAATCTCAGCTCCCCGACCAGGGCTTAAACTCACACCCCATGCGTTGGAAGGCGAAGCCGTAACCCTGGGCCTCCAGGGAAGTGCCCACAGATCTGTGTTTTGAAACGCCACCGTGCGTTCAGGCAAACTTCAATCTGGGGGATTAAAAGGCCTTGGAGATCATATGTTTCCAATGGGCAATATAGGATGGATTGGGAAGGGAAGTGGTGATATAAGTTGTTTAAAGCAATTGAACGTGCACCCTGAGAAAAACAGCAGGCGATTGCCCCGAACATTTCCACGTGCAGTTATTACAACATAGATGTTCATCTTTGGGCTGTAAAAACTTAAAAAATATGAAGGAGGCAATACTGTAATGTGAAATAATTTCTAAAAGCAGGTATTAAGGAGAGCCAAGGAGACCTTGCATCTCAAGAATCTTTGCTTTAATGATGTTTGGTTCTCTCATAGCTCCTCTGTCAACTGTTTGCAATCAGCCTCTGCTTTTTCAGTAAGACTACTGCATTCGAACCAAATATACAGTAGTTGCAGTGTTAGAATCCATTGTGTAGACAACGATTGGAGTAGATTATTCAATAATTCCGAGACAATGTCTTTACTCCATTTAAGTGTCTTCTCCATAGTAAGCATTTCTTAGCTTACTGAGTTATTCAGAAAACTCATTTTTTAAAAAATCAGAAGCATGCAAAAACTTTTTAGAACTATTATGAATTGTAATATGACTGACTTACACTGGTAGTGGATTTAGTCTATTTGTACATTTTAAAGTTATACAGCAACAGTTAGAGCTGGACAGGGAACAACAGACTGGTTCCAAATAGGAAAAGGAGCACGTCAAGGCTGCATATTGTTGCCCTGCTTATTTAACTTATATGCAGAGTACATCATGAGAAACGCTGGACTGGAAGCAACACAAGCTGGAATCAAGATTGCCAGGAGAAATATCAATCACCTCAGATATGCAGATGACACCACCCTTATGGCAGAAAGTGAAGAGGAACTAAAAAGCCTCTTGATGAAAGTGAAAGTGGAGAGTGAAAAAGTTGGCTTAAAGCTCAACATTCAGAAAACGAAGATCATGGCATCCGGTCCCATCACTTCATGGGAAATAGATGGGGAAACAGTGGAAACAGTGTCAGACTTTATTTGGGGGGGCTCCAAATCACTGCAGATGGTGACTTCAGCCATGAAATTAAAAGACGCTTACTCCTTGGAAGAAAAGTTATGACCAACCTAGATAGCATATTCAAAAGCAGAGACATTACTTTGCCAACAAAGGTCCATCTAGTCAAGGCTATGGTTTTTCCTGTGGTCATATATGGATGTGAGAGTTGGACTGTGAAGAAAGCTGAGCGCCGAAGAATTGATGCTTTTGAACTGTGGTGTTGGAGAAGACTCTTTGAGAGTTCCTTGGACTGCAAGGAGGTCCAACCAGTCCATTCTAAAGGAGATCAGTCCTGGGTGTTCATTGGAAGGACTGATGTTGAAGCTGAAACTCCAATATTTTGGCCACTTCATGAGAAGAGCTGACTCATTGGGAGGGATGCTGGGAGGGATTCGGGGCAGGAGGAGAAGGGGCCGACAGAGGATGAGATGGCTGGATGGCATCACCGACTTGATGGACATGAGTTGGGTGAACTCTGGGAGCTGGTGATGGACAGGGAGGCCTGGCATGCTGCAATTCATGGGTTCACAAAGAGTCGGACACGACTGAGCGACTGAACTGAACTGAGAGTTATACAGGACAGAAGGCAATTCGTTATTTTGGAAAACTCTCCTGTGCATTGGAGCCACTAAATGCCAGTAAAAGTTTTACTGAGTTTTAACACTGAGACAACTTAAGACCTCCTGAAAATTTTCAAAATCACCCTTAGGGGGCCGTATAATTCCCACTGAAACTGGTAGGTAGAAAGCTCAGGCTATGAAATCAGAGTCCCCTGGGCTTCACTCCGGCTTCATAAGACCTTTAGATATTCTGCTCACTCTTTTTATGCCTCAGTTTCTTGGATAATAATCACATAAACGTGAGAATTAGTGAGTGAATGCGTGTGAAGTGCATAGAGCTGGACCTGGCTCATAGGGAATACTTAATGAGCCATTGTTGTTACTATTCTCATATAGTTGTAATAATTGTTATTAATATTACTATTATTAGCCTACTGTCTAGTGCTGCTATATGAAAGACTCCGATTTTAATTGTAGTTTCAAACTGCTCCCACAGGAGTGAAAGTCGCTCCATTGTATCCGAATCTTTGTGACCCCATGGACTACCACAGTCCATGGAATTCTCCAGGCCAGAATACTGGAGTGGGTAGCCATTCCTTCTCCAGAGGATCTTCCCAACCCAGGGATCAAACCCAGGTCTCTCATATTGCAGGCGGATTCTTTACCATCTGAGCTACTAGGAGTAGCAGCTAGGAATACATACCTCTCAGCCATGGAGCCCGCCTGTAAGCTAGGAACTGAACTCTCCGGAAATTGGACCATCTTCATCTGATCCTCGGATGACAGCACTGCATACCAGGGTTGGGCCCGAGGGGTTTGTCTACAGCCCACCATCCTGAAGAGGGGCCCCTTCATGGGGGCAACCCCCGAGAGGACGACGCAGGCCCTGGGATGCCTGTTCTGGTCTGTGGGGAAGGGCTGGGAGAGTGCAGCTGCTCCTGAGGCTGCAGGGATGGAAGTGGGCAGGGGAAGGACCTCCGATGGCTGAAGGGTAGGGGCCCTACCGAAGTTCTCCAGCGAAGACCGTGGGGTCAGCCAAGGAAACATTCTCCCTCTCCCTCCATCGTGACCCTAAAGACAGCCAAGGGGCCAACACAGGGTCACTACCGTCTCCTCACATTTGTAAATGAATTTGCATTTTCAAAGTGTTTTCCATCCATTTTTTTTAATTTGACATTCACGAGAGCTCCTTATGGATGGTAGTTAATACCCCCATTTCACAGATAAGGGAATTGTGATTCAAGAATTTTAGTGACTTGCCCAAATCTTTATGCAGCTAGCAAGGTGCGGGGCCAGGAATTGAGCACCAGTCTCGCAGTGGGGTGAGCCAGGTCTGCACTGGAGGCTTGGGGATAAGGGGGTGTGTGGCATGGCCCCCGTTCCCTGCAGCAGCAGGGTCTGAAGTCTGGCTGCTTGCCTGGCCCCAGCATGCCTCTCATCAAGAATAAAGACATGCCCATGCAGTTACAAAGTCTGCTCCTTAAAGGGCCTTCTCCAAGCTGCTTTTTCATGTCTGGTTCCTGACTACCGACCCCTTTTGCACCCCTAGCTTGGCTTGATGGAAGGACTGATCTGGGCCAGAGGGTGGAGCAGTCAGGGCCTGTGAGCATTCCGCCTAGAGGGAAGCCGGGCCATCACACTCCACCTCCTCTCCAAGCCCCTGGCTCTGGCCTGGACCGGGAGCTGCGGACAGAGGAGCAGGTCCGGCACGTGGACCATTTCTCCAGGACGCCTCCTCCAGCTCTACAGGCTTCTGGGTGAGCCTGCATCTGGTCCCAGTTCTTGCATCACAAAGGACATTAAGGTTTATAACTCTCTTGGGATGTCGCAAAATCCAAAATCCAGTCATTAATATACATGCTACTAGCCCTTTAGGGATGAGAAGCGGTGTCCAGAATTCAAAACCAGCCGATAGAACAAGGCTAATCAGGCTTGCCTTCCTATATCCTCTTTCTTGAACCATGAATGCCACCTTCTCTCCCCAGATATCCTGCGGAAGCCCAGCAAAGCCTGCTGCTGTCCTGGGTTCATGTTCACTCTCCACCTGCTTCTTAATTAAGAATTTCTTAATTCTTGATTCTCACTCCTCACAAACAGATTTCAAATTGAGCAGCTCTGCTGAAGTCCTTCACACTGAGTGTCAATCAAGGATAAGCACTGAGTACCTGCCAGGAAATGTGGCTCCAAATCTCTGAAGCTAGATGAATTCAGGCAGCCTTTCTGATACCAACCCTCACCCTGACTTCAGTGGAAGGTTCCAGGGCCTAAAGCATCTGATACTCCCATTGTTCAGGTTCTTGGGACAAGTCTTGATCTGGGATCACGTGGATCAAAAAGATGACAGTGGTGTTGACCACAAACCATCAGCCCCAGTCTGTGGGGAGGTCCCATCCTTCTGAGAATTCTGGGATTCCTGCCCGGGAGGGAGGCCAAGGGGGGCAGCCCACGGCTTAGGGGGAGCGGGTGGTCCCTTAGGGAAGGCCTAGCCCAGGCCTCCTCGCCCTTTCTGTCATGGACCCCAAGGCCAGGCACAGCAGACATGGACACGCAGTGCCAGAAACACGCCACTTGTACAAACCGTTTATTTCCTGGATTGGGTTTATACAAACTTGCAAGATACAAATGCAGAGTTCACTCAGTGCTTCAGGACCTGTATCTACAAAAAGAATGTTGCTGAGAAGGAAGCAAGCTCTCACCTGTCAGTCGGGATGGCCCCTCCCTGGGGAGGGGCTGTTACAGAGCCCTGACAGAGTCACTGTTTATCTAACCTGAACTCTTCTAAGGTCACTTTTATACTAAATAAAGACACCAAGATCATCAATTTCCTTGTATAGTTTATTGTCTAATACTAGCAAATCAAATTGGCCCCAATATGTGCATAAATAGATATATGTATATATACGTATATTTCATATTTTCCTTAGATTTAAGAGCTGCCAGGTGAGGGGCTGCCTAAAGGGAAGGGAATTACTTCTGTCTTGCTATAGTCAGCCCTGCTCCAAGAGCATCCCTCTCACCGATGCAGGTGAGCAAGTACGCACAGCCTTCAACCTCAGAAAATCTCTAAAGTGACATTAGTACTTGATTACAGCCTCCTGGTTATTGTTGAGGGAGGTAATGTGTTAATTGGGAAGGCCCCAGGTTAGTAACCAGGGCTTTCCCCAGGTGGGTTACTTAGCTCTGGGCCCCCAGCCAGGCCCCCTTCATTCCTAGCAAGATGCTTTAGGCTGGGAATAGGGTGCCAGCAAAGGTCAAAGTGGGAGGCCAGGCTTCTAAGGCTGGCCAGGAGCTCTGTGCTAGGTTCCAAAACCTTTGATTCCAGATCTGGACAAAAGACTTCCATTCTGCCCAAATCTTTGCAAAGCAAGAGCCCCTTGCCCACTTCAGTAGTCACTAAGCAGTTAGGAAGGCTGAGCTGGCTTAGCTCAGGGCCCCAGCAGCAGGAAAGTCCTGGGCAAGGCTGAGATGCACCTTGTCCTTCGGACCCTCAGGGCTGACTTCACAGTCTGGATGCCAGACTGGGGTACCATCCCCTTAACAACGGGCCCCAGAAGAAAGGTCACAGAGGGAGGCAGGTGCCGTAAATGTCACCCAGACCAGAGAGGGACCAAGTGAAGAGGAATGTGAGAAGTCCAAGGAACTTGAATGTGTCTGTCCCGAAGGACCAGAGATGTCAAACTGTTTCCACTGGCCGTTGCACCATATCCTGGGTCCATCAAACGATAGACAGACATTCTCAGTGCTGTTTGGCATATTCCAGCAGGGTGATAAAGGTGGTGGTCCAGGAGCACATCTGGGGCGTGTATGCCTGCAAGTGTCTGCTTCTGTGCACACAGCTGTAAACATTTCCTTCAAGAAGGTTCACATTCAATAACCCTAGAGAGTCATCAAAAGTTGACAGTGTAATCAAATCCTTAGACCAGGACTGCAAGAGAATGTCCTGCCCTGGCAAGATCCTCTCCGGCTGAGCTCTGGGGACCAGCCCTTGGCAGACTGGGAATGGGAAGGAGGAGGCTGCTGAGGAGGATGGAAAGGTGGGGGGCTGGACCTAGAGGCAGCCCCCCCCCCACCGTCCCTCACATCGTCTGCCAATTCCATTCAGACATTGCACATTTTGAAAATAGATTTGCTTTTATAACAAAAACGTAAAATAGTATCTGTCTTAAAATAACTCCTCTCCCCCTCTTTGGATCAAAAGGCATGGGGTATGGCCGCAGTATGCTTGGAATGCTGTGGAAAGGAAAGGAGAGAAAACGGGCCTGGCCAGGAGTTTCAGGAAAGGATCAGATGTCCAAACCAATATATATATTATATACACATCTGTAAAATGATAAATCTTCACAAAACATATATTAAGGCATGTAAAGCAACATAAAGAGCCAGCTTTATGAAAAAGAGCTGAAGGAGAGGTCGCAGAGGGGCAGACATTAATCCTTGGTATTTCACATGTATTTCTAAAAATATCGCTTAAAAAAAAGACACAAAGAAAGGGGAAGGCATGGGAGGACCCCAAAAATCTGCATTTTATGGATGGACAAGGCGTGGGAGAAGACAGAGAAGGGAGAGAGGGTTACCTGGGAGCTGATCCCACCTGCCAGTCTATGGGGGAGAAAGGACAAGTTTGGGGTGCTTGAGCTGTGCTGAAGATGGGAGGTGCAGCCAGGGGTCACGTTTACAAAAGCCTGCTAGATGTGAGGGCGAGCGAATCCTCCCGTCTGTAAACCCTCAGAAACACGGGAATGTCCTAAGCACCTAGAACAGTGCCTGGTACATAAAAGGTGCTCAGTAAATATTTGTTGAGTGAATTGTTAGCTTTACTTGCATATGAACCATAACCGTCCCAGCCACGAAGGAGGGGAGAGGAATTGCTCGTTCCCAGGGTCGTTGGAGGTCAGGTTGAAGTCTCGGGGAAGCAACCCTGGCAAAGAGAAGGTCTAGGGGCCAGGGGTTTCACTCTAGCTCCTCCATCCTCTCCGGCTACATGCATCAGAAGGTGGTGGAGCAGGGGGACAACAGGCTTGGCTCCTGTCTCTCCGCCACTGGTCCCCGGCTACGCAGGGTGTGAACGAGCCACACGAGAAGGGAGACGCTCAACAGCTTCAACTTATCCCCATGTAGGACGCCTGGGATTGAGAGTAGGGCTCCAGAATCTGGCCTACCAGGTTCAGGCCACATCTGCTCTCCTGGGGCACACGTTCAGCTGGCCCACAGCACATTCCAGGGGGAAGGAGATGAGATAGTGTCACAGAAATGTTTAGGGAAAGGCCCCGTGGCTGACCACACGCTCCACACCCTGACCACCCCACACTTTCTGGTTTTCCAGCAGGACCAAGACAGGTCCTTTTCTCTGCTCCTAACCCCAGGATGGGGAGGCCGAGGTCAGGCCCAGACCCAGGAGGAGCTGTCCCCAGCCCGCGCTCCCCGGACCCTCAGCACACACCTCCACCCTCCAGCAGCGGGCTCCGCGGGGGTCCTGGAGCTTGCAGCCCCCGATCCCGGCACAAGGTGGGGAGAGCTGAGCTGACACCTGGCGCTGTGCCTGGCACTAACCTGAGGCTCCACCCCGGGGAGACCAACCCGATTCCCTTCTCACCTCCGTCCTCCCCCTCCTCCTCGCGCACAAGCCCTGCCGTTCCCTTTCCTCTTGCCCTCCCGAGACCTCTCCCCATCTCTCCGCCGCCCCTTCTCAACCTGCCCTCAGACGCTGCACACACCTGCCGCTTCCCACCCACAGCCAGCGCTCCCCTCTGGGAGCCGAGGAGCCTCTCCCATCTCTCGTCAGCTTGTCTTTGGCTCAGGTAGGTGGTCAATCTCCACTGGACCCCAAAGGAGCACCCAGTAAACAAGGATGTGCCAAGACCCTGGGCACCGCTGGACAGCAGGGCGGGGCTGATGGAAGGGGATGACGGCAGGCCCCGCTCTTGGCATCGAGAGACGAGTCCTAACCTAAGAGGGCCCAGGGTGCATTCCCCACCAGGGCGTCTTCTCCACTAAGGAATGTTCCAGCAGGGCTGTCACAACCCCAGCCAGGGCCAGAGCGAGGCTCCCTGTGCCGAGGGCAGCAGACAGGATGGCGCTCCTCACCCTGCCACCTGAGGCCCCGGCCTAGGGCGGCCGTCTAGTCGCGAGGATCTCGGGCCGGAGCCCCGGTGGTGTGGACGCCACAGTGTCTGTGCTGCTGTTGGCGGCGACCCCAGCCCCTGGCCTGGCTCCCTGCGGCATTCCCACCGGAGCGCAGGGGCAGAGGGCCAGGGTGGGCAGCAGGGCAGAGGTGGGCTTCAGAACGTGGCTCTCTGGAGCTTCGCAGCGTTGGCTTCAGCCAGGGCTTGCACTGGAGGAGAGAGACGCAGGTGAGAAGGCACTGCACAGGGGGGTGGGCCCTCCAGCCCACCCACCCAGAAAGAAGTCTCTCCTGCAAAAACTACCCCTCAACCCTGAGAGAGGGGGACAAAGGAACAGAAGTCAGTTCTTGTTCAGCTGCCTGATACTGAGGGGCTGTGTGCTAGGGGGAAGGGACACAGCCTTTGCCTAGAGCTGTCCGGGGACACTTTAATTTACAGAAGACCTGGGCACCATCTGGGAGAGATAAGATCTGGGAGAAGCAGCTTTTAGGGGCTTCTGAGGCAGGGAACAGATGGCAGGCTTGCAGGCCAACAGGAGGTGCAGGGGTGGGGAGCTGGGGCAGCCCTCTGACAGCGGACAGGAGCGGCCTCTGTCCCGTCTGCTCCTGGAGATGCAAAGCCACTGGACCGGCAGCTTCCTGGGAGCAGCCCTGCCAGCCGGCTCCAGCCCAGCACCGCGCAGGATGGATGGACGGAGGGGAAGAGCGGCGAGGCGCGCCGGCGCGGGAGAAGCAATGGCGGGCAGGATGGAGGGTGCAGGCGGCTGGCCGGGGAAGGGCAGGGGTCCCGCGCCCGGGGCTGGATGAAATACGGTAGAAAAGTGCTTACGTCAGAGCTCAGACCCGCATGACATGGCTGCTGTCGGCGCCCCGCGGGGGTTCAGACGGTAGGGGGTTGGCTGGTGGAGCCGGGGAGGCAGGGGAGGTGGGAGGGCTTGGGGTGGCACATTGCACTGGAAACAGAAATGAACAGGGCGGTGAATACGGGCTGCGGGGAGGGGTGGGGGGTCAGGCGGAGGCAGGAGGCCGGTGCCCAGAGCAAGCGAGGCCCTCCTCCACGCAGCGAGCAAGGCAGGAGGCAAGCAGGGAGGAGCGCTGAGCTTGGGCATCTGTTCAAGCTGAGCGGAGCTGGTTCCAGGGTCGCCATGGAGGAGAGCACGGGACCCAGGGGAGACCTGGCCGCATCCAAGCTCTGCTGAGAAGCAGGGTGACGGGGGGGCGAGGCTGGCCCCTCTGAGCCTAGAGCTCCTCTTCCATGTGTGCAGCGGGGAGATGCTCACACCCCCCCACGACTGTGGACAGGGTGAGGGGCGGCACCTTCAGAGGCAGCAATATCATGACCATGATTAACACTGCAGTAAAATCACACTGATCCCAATCACCAGGCCCTCATTCAATGGCTCAGAGCGGAGTGATCCCAGTGTTTATCAGCCCACGAGGACAGAGGCTCCTGATGAGCTTCAGACCAGTCTGTTAGCTTCAGCTGGAGGGTTCAAAAGCGATTCCCCACTGTCACTTGAGATCTCATTTCATCCATCCAGGAAAGGCCAACTTCAATCCACCTCTAAACAGATCATTTAAGCCCGAAAGAGGTGACATTTAAATTAATGAGATTTTACTCTATCTTCATTCTTTTCCACGCTGAGAACAGCAAAGGGAAGGACAAGGGAGGAGGAGTCGTAGTGTCAGGAACAGGCTCTGCAAGTCTCTAGGCCCCCATGCTCCCTTGGTATGGCTGTGGGAGCCTCACTCAGGCTCAGAGCAGAACCAGACCTGGGCCAGGGTCACACTGTCTCCCCCCAGAGAGGGACCCTGGCACCGGACTTCCCAGACCCTTGCTCCCACCCTACCTGGGCCCTCATCACCTTCCCTGGCCTCTGCACAGGAGAAAGGGCCTCCGCAGGACCGCGGCTCATCTGTGCATGCCCACAAACACGCAGAAGACACAGCGCTCTCCCTGACAGGAAGCGATCCAGTCCGCATGGGTCCAGCAACACCACACCTTTCTACTCAGTGCACACAACTCATGTGTGTGTATGGGCATGACTGAACCTGGCCTTGTACACAACCCAACACACTTGTCACTTCTCATACAAATACAACCACAAACACCTTTGAAGCACACATCCGTGCGCACACCCGTATCACAGATCCAATGGTTAGTTGTCTGGTAACTTCAATTCCTAAGAGTCAAAGAACCAAAACCTAAGCAAGGAAGATCTTCAGGAAGCCAAATAGATGTTACAATGTACATGCAACAAAGCTCTTATAATTTATTCCCCGAAGAGTTCCTTGGAGTCCAGATACTCTTCAGTTCAGTTCAGTCGCTCAGTCGTGTCCGACTCTTTGTGACCCCATGAATTGCAGCACGCCAGGCCCCCCTGTCCATCACCATCTCCTGGAGTTCACGCAGACTCACGTCCATCGAGTCTGTGATGCCATCCAGCCATCTCATCCTGGGTCGTCCCCTTCTCCTGCCCCCAATCCCTCCCAGCATCAGAGTCTTTTCCAATGAGTCAACTCTTCACACGAGGTGGCCAAAGTACTGGAGCTTCAGCTTTAGCATCATTCCTTCCAAAGAAATCCCAGGGTTGATCTCCTTCAGAATGGACTGGTTGGATCTCCTTGCAGTCCAAGGGACTCTCAAGAGTCTTCTCCAACACCACAGTTCAAAAGCATCAATTCTTCGGCACTCAGCCTTCTTCACAGTCCAACTCTCACATCCATACATGACCACTGGAAAAATCATAGCCTTGACTAGACGGACCTTAGTCGGCAAAGTAATGTCTCTGCTTTTGAATATGCTATCTAGGTTGGTCATAACTTTTCTTTCAAGGAGCAACTGTCTTTTAATTTCATGGCTGTAGTCACCATCTACAGTGATTTTGGAGCCCAGAAAAATAAAGTCTGACACTGTTTCCACTGTTTCCCCATCTATTTCCCATGAAATGATGGGACTGGATGCCATGATCTTCGTTTTCTGAATGTTGAGCTTTAAGCCAACTTTTTCACTCTCCACTTTCACTTTCATCAAGAGGCTTTTTAGCTCCTCTTCACCTACTGCCATAAGGGTGGGGTCATCTGCATATCTGAGGTTATTGATATTTCTTCCAGCAATCTTGATTCCAGCTTGTGTTTCTTCCAGTCCAGCGTTTCTCATGGTGTACTCTGCATAGAAGTTAAATAAGCAGGGTGACAATATACAGCCTTGACGTACTCCTTTTCCTATTTGGAACCAGTCTGTTGTTCCACGTCCAGTTCTAACTGTTTCCAGATACTCTTATTTCAACATAATTACAAAAGCAGAGACATTACTTTGCTGTCTAAGGTCCGTCTAGTCAAGGCTATGGTTTTTCCAGTGGTCACGTATGGATGTGAGAGTTGGACTGTGAAGAAAGCTGAGCGCCGAAGAATTGATGCTTTTGAATTGTGGTGTTGGAGGAGACTCTTGAGAGTCCCTTGAACTGCCAGGAGATCCAACCAGTCTATTCTAAAGGAGGTCAATCCTGGGTGTTCTTTGGAAGGAATGATGCTAAAGCTGAAGCTCCAGTACTTTGGCCACCTCATGCGAAGAGTTGACTCATTGGAAAAGACTTTGATGCTGGGAGGGATCGGGGGCAGGAGGAGAAGGGGACGACAGAGGATGAGATAGCTGGATGGCATCACTGACTCGATGGACGTGAGTCTGAGTGAGCTCCGGGGGTTGATGATGGACAAGGAGGCCTGGTGTGCTGCGATTCATGGGGTCACGGGGAGTCAGACACGACTGAGTGACTGAACTGAAGATAGGTGTTGACTTGCTGGGCTTCTAGCCCATGAGAGATTAGAAACAGGAAAATTAGGAGAGGGAGAGAGAAAGAGGAATTGAGAGGCCCACTGAGGCACAACTGAAGGCGAGAACAGCTTCTGTGAAAAGGAGAAATATTAACTTTAAAACCTTCACAGTCTGGGAACATTTAGCAGGGCCACAAATAGATCTGTACAGATTAGAGACCCCAAGGGCATCTCTTCCACAGAGGTCAGCAAAATAAGGACATTTATAATGATAGTCTAGTGGTAAAGAACCCTCCCGCCAATACAGGAGATGCTGGTTCGACCCCGGGTTGGGAAGATCCTCTGGAGGAGGGCATGGCAACCCACTCCAGTATTCTTGCCTGGAGAATCCCCAGGGACAGAGGAGCCTGGTGGGCTGCAATCCACGGGGGCGCAAAGAGTTAGACACAACTGAAGTGACTTAGCACACGCACATGCATAATGACACTAAATGAGTGAGAACAAGAAAGATTAATTATGTTAGATACAACCTCTTTAAGAAATTGGAGAAACACTAAACGGATTATGAATGCGTCCATCAAAATACGTTCATATACGTAGCAGACAGGCACCGTACAATGTGCTACTCCAGTTGTGTGTTCACAGGTACTACCCCACCTGCACGTGCAAATAATCAGTCACACGTATTCACGGTCACGAGGCTGTGCTCTCTCCACCCTGCACACGTCGGTGCGTTTTCACAAAAGGTCCATACACACACTGTGCACAACATATACACAAATAGCCTTGATCATCCATCACCCTGCAAAGAAAGCCCATCACACGCATTTTTAAGCACCACCTCCACCTACATATTGTACACTCACAGCAACAGTTTCCCAAACACCACCTGTGCTGATAAATAATGGGTCTCTGCACAACACCCATAGACGTTTTGCACACACAGACACACTCCTATATTTGCAAACATTCCCTCCACGCATACATCACATACCGTGAACATACACACGTACATGTGTACCTACAACCATTACCCAGTACAGACACTGGCAATGACATCACGCCACATGGACAAGCCCAGTATTGCCACATCTTCCGTGTAACTGCACGCCAGGGACACCAGCAACGGCTATACGCTTGCCGCCCGCCTCGGCACCAGGCCACCCCCTGCCCGCTGCACCAGCCCACAGGCACCCTCTCCCACACAGCGACTGCCGTACCCCCTGCCCACTGTACCAGCCCACGGGCACCCTCTCCCACACCGCGACGGCCATGCCTGGCAGAGCTGGGCTCTGGGAACATGAGCCACAGGCCGAGGCAGTGGGCACAGGGTAAGTCTGAGGTCTGGCCGGGCCACAGCCATGTTTTAAATAGTTGGGTTTTGGCAAAAGCAGGGTGACCATTTGCTTTCCACACACAGACTCTGGAATGTAAGCCCATGTGTATCAAGGGAGAATCTGAAAAGCCGGGGTGAGTTTTATTTTCACAACGCCTTCGGTAGGGGAGCCGGTAGCAGGGAAAGCCAGGGGCTGGGGAGGGGCAGAGGGAAGTTTTAATAGCTCCAGTCTGTTCTAACTCTTGAAACAGGGAAGTTGCCTTTTGCCCAGAGCGTGTGGAATTTGATCTTTGGAAGGTTCCGGTTCATTCTGTAGCTAAACTACAGGGCGGTTAACAGAAGCTTCCTTGTAGCCGAACTGGTTCTGCTGCCGTTTGGCTGCAGGCTGGGGCTCTCTGAAGCCTGTCACTTCTCTTGCTCTCCTCTCCTGCCACGGAAAGCTTGTTTCTGAAAGATCTCCAAGGACGTTCCCTGGCCACCCATTCTAAAGTCCATTTATACCCCAACTGCTAATAGGTTCTTCCTTAAAAGCTTACTTAGATCCCTTTTGCTGTATCTCAAAACCCTTTGGTTTCTGAAAATACCCATATTTAAAATAGCTAGAAAAACCACCAAAGGCTCCTGCTTCTACGTTAGCTGCTGCTATTTCAGCTAATATGACCCCCAGAACTAGGGCTACTGTTCCTACAGCAGGGGGCATTCGCTGAGCAGCTACTGGGTGCCAGGCACGGGGCCACGTGCTCAGCACACCTTGTTTCCATCCTCACACCACGAGACAGGCATCTTGATTTAAATTTTACAGATGCAGAAAAGAGCCAGGACTGAAACCCTGTGTCCCTGACATGAAAAGCCTTTCCTTCCTCTGTGCGTCCAGCCATGATCCTGAGCTGACACGCACCCAGGGCTTTAGAGCTGTGGCCAGCACGACTAATGTCATCACAAGCCTGGCATCCATCTAGGGCATTCGTCTTGACTGGCCTTTGCAGCCTTCCCCCTCTCCATCCGAAGCACCTTTAGTGTTGAGGAAGAGGAAATATTCTGTCTCCAAGACTTCATGACTTGACCAACTTACTCCACCACAAAGCCTCCCATTCACAGAGTCTCTTCCATTCTTCCCAATTACATTCTCCTCTTTTCCAGGGTGCTTCCCTTCAGGCGGAAGAGAAGTTAATTTTACTGGCTACAACCCCGTAGTGTCCACTAAGACCCACTAGCCTTTGTGTCAGTGTGAAGTCAGCTCCTGACACTCATCTTTTCTTAGCAGCAAAGTGGTTTGGGTCAACAGCCAAGGTGGTGACTCTCTTGTCTACTTGTACCATCATCCCTTTGTATTCCTGCCATTTGCCTGCAGCACGAATGGGCAGTTGGAGAATGCCCTGGAACACTGGCCCTCACTCCGCTACACTCTGGCACACACGTGTATATCTCCCCATCAAGCTCAATCATCACCCCTTCTCTGGGCCTTTCCTGGAGCTGCATAGGTTCGGCGGCTCCCTACGCTCCCCACACGGCCTCTGGCCATTCCGCCAACCAGCAGCGAGGCGGGTCATCGTGACTCTGAGCCCCCAGATGTCAGCTCCTCTGGTCCCTTCGCACCCCGTGAGCCTAGCACAGTCCCTGGTGCCCAATAAGCGCACATCCTGACCTCAAGGAACACGGCCCTGGCTCTATGCTAGCCCCTGCCACGCTGCCTCCCCTACTCCTGGGCAGCCGGTCTCCCTGGCAGAGCGAGGCCCAGCCCCTCTCACCAGACAGCATGCGTCCTCTGCGGGAGGCCTCGGTCGCCAGGGCGCAGGAGATCTCAATCCTCTTCTCCTGCTCCTGCAGCTGGCTCTCCGAGTCCTGGGGCACGTCCACAAAGTCCCCCTCGCCGACGGGCACCACGCTCTGCATGCTGGAGAGGCACAGACACACAGACATGGAGCGGGCAGCATGGCCTGGCTGGCCTGGGGGACCTGCGGGCTGAGGGTGGTGGGGGTCCGGGGGCCTGTGAGTACGCAAGCCTGTCCCCCGGGGTGAGCAGGACCCTGGCAAATCGCATGTCAGGACCCCTGCCTACAACATTTCAAAACGAACTAGAAGGTTTAAGAGAACACTCAGGGCAGCCTCGGTGGGGAAGAGAAGTCAGCAGAGGGCAACTCATCCGTTTGTCTTGATGAGAGCACACACATGAGCCCAGGAGGTCTCTGCGGCGCCGCGGGATGCGGCACCGACCCGGCCACGTGTCTCGGCCCAGGCTGCCGCCTCAAACCACTTCTTCCATGGTGGGAGGCTTGGGAGAGCCAACCACATGTGTCCGGGCACTGGATTCAGCAGCACCAGCGCCCTCGATGTCCTGGGTGCCAGGGTGGGCGGAGGAGGCAGAAGCTCACCGGAGGCCTGTTACCTGGACTTGGCAATGAGCGTCTTGATCCTCTCCACCTTCTTCTGCTTCTCCTTCAGCTCCTCCGGGCTCAGGGGCGTGTCGGGCTCCAGGTCAATGTATCGCTCAGGGATGAGGACTTTGTCCGGGGTGGAGAGCTGTGGAGAAACGTGGTCACCGCCTCCACGCCCTTCTACAGCCCCCCCACCTCCCCGCCCCCCAGCCCCACCCCGCGCTGCCCTTGCAGGACGCTGCTGCTCACCTCCTTGTTGATATCCACGTCATAATGCTGGGGCTCCAGCTCCATCTTGCGGAGCCGGGCGATCTCCTCCCGTGGAGTCTCGTAGGCCTGCCCGCCGGGCTCCTCGGCTCGCAGCGCCGCCTCCAGGTTGGAGATGTCTACCTCGTGGATGCTGCGGTGGCGGCGCACCTGGGGTGGGCGGCAGAGTCAGGACCGCACGGGGCCTCTGTCCCGCTGCCTCCAGGCAGCCCCGACCATGCCGAGGTCCTCACCAGCCCTGCCCAGCACGGCTGACCTGGCCACCACCCCACTGGGCCCACTGTGTCCACTGCAAAGCTACCCTCCTTCCGTGCTTGTCCAAAGCCTGCTCACCCACAAGGGCGCAGAGGAGACACTTCACCACTGTCGCCTGTCATTGCTGTCTCTCTCCGCCTGCCTCACCTGTGTTCACATCCTGCACCATATATTTTGAGTAACAGAATCAGTGTGTCTTACATGGATCACTAGCCTTATCACATGAAAGAAGGGCAGGATTTATGGGTCATGAGTTTTCTTTTCTGAAATTTAGTGGAAAGAGAAGTTAGGCGCATAGTTTGGGCTATTCTTAGCTCTGCACTTAGGAGTTGTGTGGCCCAGAGCGCCTTAATTTCTCATGACTTTTTCCCCCGTCTCTAAAATGGGGACAAAGCCCGTCTAGTCAAAGCATGGTTTCTCCAGTGGTCATGTATGGATGTGAGAGTGGGACCATAAAGAAGGCTGAGAGCAAAGAATTGATGCTTTCGAATTGTGGTGCTGAAGACTCTTGAGAGTCCGTTGGACTGCAAGGAGATCCAATCAGTCAATCCTAAAGGAAATCAACCCTGAATATTCACTGGAAGCACTGATGCTTAAGCTCCAATACTTTTGACCACTTCATTTGAAGAGCCAACTCATTGGAAAGGATCATGATGCTGGGAAAGATTATAGGCAAAAGAAGGGGGTGACAGAGGATGAGACAGTTAATTAGCATCAGCATCTCAATGGACATACATCTGAGCAAGCTCCAAGAGATAGTGAAGGATGGGGAAGGCTGGTGTGCTGCGGTCCACGGGGTCGTAAAAAGTCTGACACGACCTAGTGACTGAACCACAGCAGTGGGGGTAACACTTCCTAGTCCCATGTCCTTGAAACGACTAAACGAGACGAAAGGGCCTGTGACCTGTACTGCACCATGTGTCGGTGTCCTATGATGGTGACCTTCAGCCGCCCCCAGCCCAATGTTAAGCACACAGGACATGCTCTAGAAACACGGACAACTAGAAACACGGACAACTGGCTACTTCCAGGTTGTGGATTCTGTACTATTCTCTATTCAATGAATGTTGTCTAATTCACTTCAACTAAAATAATCAAGGCATTTCTTTTTGTGAGTTATTTTTCTCAAAACACAAAAGAGGCAAACACTTGCTGCAATATGTCTTCTGCCCAGCGTGGGAGAAGCTTTCCCAGGTCTCCCAGTTGCCTGGCTTGGGTCCGTCCTGGCCCCTCCTTGCTGAAACCTCCTCCTCCCTCAGGCCCGTCTGGCTCGGGTTGACCATGCCTGGCGGTGGGCAGTGCTAGCGGACACCAGGCTGAGTCTGTGGGGCCGGGAAGACGTTACCACTTTGTAGGCAGGCCGGGCACCGGGGTCGGGGGCGGGGCTGGCTGGGAGCTGCAGACTCCTCCGCTTGTCCCTGGTGGAGCCGCTCTGCCGCCGCCGCATGCGGTCCATCTGCTCCTCCACGCTCATTTTGGCCTTGCCCTCGCCAGGAAACACAGCACTCTTGGGGCGCTCCTGCTGCGGGGGAAGGACAGGGCTTGGACTGGTGCCCTCCCCTGCCCTCCGACTTTTTATCTGCCTGGATCCCTTAAAATTTCCCTTCTCTGGGAAGCCTGCCTGTAATGGGTTACACAGCGAACCCTGAAGGGTACATCTAAGTCCTAACCGCAGTATCTGTGCATGTGACCTTATTTGGAAATGGAGTTTTTGCAGGTGTAATTAAGCTACGGAGCCCAAGATGAGATCATTTTCAATTGTGGTGTGTTCTAAATTGAATAATGGGTGCCTTTATAAGCAATAGGAAAAAGAAGACACATAGACTAGAAGGTGACGTGAAGGTGGGGCAGAGATTGGGGTGGCATGTCTACAAGCCAAATGTTGCCCACAACAACCAGGGGGCAGGCGGGAAGCACGGAATGGGTGTTTCCTCAGCCTGCACATGCAGCCCACCTTCAGACACCTTGATTCTGGACACTGGCCTCTGTAACGGTGAGGGAATAACTTCTGTTTTCAATCACCACATTCGTGGCATTTTGCTAACTTCCTAGGAAATTAACACAGTGCCTCTGGCCAGCACATGTACGTCTGACCATCGACGTTTGCGTTTGTGTTTCATCAGTAGCCCATTATAATAATTTTGTTCAGTCGTGATTATGCACAGCTTCCTCGTCTCATGACGTGTTTCCTTGAAGAACTCCCCCACTTCCCTTCTTCTGTCTTGTTCTACCTTCCTCCTCTAGCTCCGGGCTTCCTGAACTGTGACAGACAGGAGGACACACAGCCCAGCTTGGGCCGCCAAGCTCTCTGGGCCTGCGGGCGTGCACTCACCCGGGAGGAGAGGCCATTGGTGAGCCCGTTGGCACTCCTCCTCACCACCCTCGATGGAGTCACTTCTTCATCGGTGGGTGACTTGGTCCGTGGGGGTACGATGCCCACTGCAGGGAGACACAGTGGCCAGTGGGTCCCACAAAGCGGGACACAGGGCTGCCCGCTCCTCAGAGGGGCTCGGCCCCGCCCCTTCACGGGGAGGCTCGGCCCCGCCCCTTCACGGGGAGGCTCGGCCCCGCCCCTTCTCAGGGAGGTTCGTCCCGCCCCTTCTCAGAGGGGCTGGGTCCCACCAGCTGCAGAGGTGGAGGCCCAGGTGAGGAAGCGCTTCCTTGGGTGTGAGTGAGCACCTCTCTGGGCTCCCCTCTGGTGCGAAGCCTCGCTTCTAGGGGGCAGCGGGGCAGGGGGTACCTTTGTTGAGAGCTGCCTGCTTCTCTGCCTCAGCCTCTTGCCTGGTGGACACAAGGCTGATGTCTCTAGAGGTGTCCAGGGGGGACGTCTGCTGGGGGTCTCTCTTGCTTTGCTCGTAGCTTGCCTTGGGCTAGGGAGAAAGGATGAGAAGATGGATGGACAGACGGTGCTAGAGTAACCTCGGAGAACTGGGCCCTGGTGGTGATGTTTTGTTTTGCTATGGCTGGAGTGCCAGCCTCTGAAAGAGACACGGAGCAGGGAGACTGTGCACTCACTGGCAAGCGGGCAAGGATGCGCTTGAGCCTCCCCCCATGCCAACGTGGGGCCCTCGTGTGGAAAGAGGGCTCAGGGCCTCCAAGAGGCCCCCAGTTGAGGCTCATCAGAGAGATTCCCTCATGGCAGACATGGAATGTACAGGCCTGCTGTGAGCCAGAGGAGGAACGACGGGGGCAAGGGGCCACAAAGCCAAAGATCTCTGCAGATTCCATCGGGTTTTTCAACAAGAAAACCAGGTGAGTTTTGTGGGAAGGAAAAGGGCATTGGGGTTGTGGACTCCCAGAACCGCGTGACTCTGGCCCAACTGGAGAGCTTGGGTGAGTCCTACCACCTGTTTTTGTCTATAAAACTGAGGTAACCATGCCTGTCCTGCCCACCGCACCGGGCAGACCCTCGAGGGCTGTGCGTATTACCAGTAAATGGCTGAGCCTGTTTTACGACTCTTTCTGCTCAGCACACAACCTCTTCCAAGCCTAACTGCACATTCCTCCTGAACCTTGGCTAGCGATTCAGGTGAAGGGAGCCAGAACGGGGGAGAAAGTGTGTGTGTCCTTACATTCTGGGGGCTGGTGAGGCCCAGAGACACAGGCAACGGAAGAGGGAGAGCGTGCGGGGATGGGGGCTGAGGTGGACCAAGGCAGGAAGAGACCAGAACGGCGCTGCTGGGGATGCGGCGTCGCGGGGTCTCTGTCGTCGGTCACGCTGGCAGGGAGCGGGCCCCAACCCACCACCCTCAGCCACGGGCTGCCACGGGGCAGGGCAGCAACCAGTTTTCCGCTGTCCACAGGAAGCAAAAGGGGAAAGAGGTCCCATACGAGGGCCTCAGCCATCCCTCTGCTCATCCCAGAGTCTGACTAGACAGAGGCCAGGAACGCTGAGCTGCGGGAAAGCCAGCCCGGGAATAGGGTCAGTGACCTGGTCTCCTGCAGGCCGCTCCCTCCATCCCTGCCCTCGGGGCCCGAGGGCGCTGGGTACCTGACCCCTGGCTGTCTCACCACCGCAGTGCCAGGAAGGGGAGTTGGGGTGCGGCCAGAAGCGGCTCTCGCTAGGGAGTGGAGGCACAGTGGGAGGAGACTCCAGGGGGACGTAGGCTTTGGGGAGGGGGGGCCGCGGCGGGCCGGGCTCCTGAGGCAGAGAGAAGCCAGAGCGTTAGGAGGAGCGAGAGCAGCTGCTGTGAGAGCAGAGAAGAGAACGTTAGCAGAGGCGGACACACTGGGGGAGCCGGGGCGGGCGGACCCCCACTCCCACCCAGGCCGGGGCGGGCGGACCCCCTCACTCCCACCCGGGCCGGGGCGGGCGGACCCCCTCACTCCCACCCGAGCCGGGGCCGGGACCCCCTCACTCTCACCCGGGCCGGGGCGGGCCGGGACCCCCACACTCCCACCCGAGCTGGGGCCGGGACCCCCTCACTCTCACCCGGGCCGGGGCGGGCCGGGACCCCCTCACTCCCACCCGGGCCGGGGCGGGCCGGACCCCCTCACTCCCACCCGGGCCGGGGCGGGCCGGACCCCCTCACTCCCACCCGGGCCGGGGCGGGCCGGGACCCCCTCACTCCCACCCGGGCCGGGGTGGGCCGGGACCCCCTCACTCCCACCCGGGCCGGGGCGGGCCGGGACCCCCTCACTCCCACCCGGGCCGGGGCGGGCCGGACCCCCTCACTCCCACCCGAGCTGGGGCCGGGACCCCCTCACTCTCACCCGGGCCGGGGCGGGCCGGGACCCCCTCACTCCCACCCGAGCCGGGGCGGGCGGACCCCTCACTCCCACCCGAGCCGGGACGGGACCCCCTCACTCCCACCCGGGCCGGGGTGGGCTCACCTGCAGGCGAGCCCTGCCTGCCCGCGATGCCTCCTGTACTGAGGCCCCAGCGCGTTCCTCAGAGCTCTCTGCTCATCACCACGCCCGGCACTCTGGGCGCATCCCCCCTTCTCCCTCTGCTCTGCCATCTCTGCTGACTAAGGCCTCCGCCCACCCCTCTCCCTGCCCCAGTGCTTCATGGCCCAGTTTAGATTCCACCTTCTCTTTGGAACATTGGAGCTTCTGCGGTCTGAACTGTGTGGCTCAATATTGAGACACACGCCACCACGTTCCAGAGGGGGGCTGTTCCCTGCGATTGGGGTAAAGTCCCACAGGCATCTTTCTGAGAGGGCCTCATACTATCCCTTGCCCAGTCTCAGAAAAGACTTGCTGATTCACTGACTCAGGAAATGCTTCCCACACTGACTCTCAGCTCTCCCGTCCTGAAACAATCCCAGATTTAAATTTCTATTAAGTGTTTGGTATCTTTGCTAACCATCACGGAGCTCAGGAAGACTGCCACCTACGGCAACTGAAAATGACAGCTAGGGATGAGAGCAGGTAAAGGAGAAATCTGGAGCGAAGTTCACAAACTGGGTGTTAGAATGACTATCTTAGCGAGAGAGACAGAGCATTAGGGGCCTCTGGGGAGGAGATAAGCACAGAATTTGTACAGTTTCAAGCAAATGAGAACTGGGTCCTCCCTCCCCTGCCCACCTTACCCATGACCTCTGCTTACCTCACTGAAGCCAGGCTTGGTGGGGGACCCCTGAGAGCCAGACACCAGGGAGAAGGGGCTCAGTGGGCTGGTGAGGCTGGCGGAGCTCAGAGGGCTGGCAGGGCTGTTGGAGCTGTAAGTGCCCGAGGGGCCAAGTCCTCCTTGGGGAAGCAGAAGGGGAGAGAGGTGAGGACAGGGGCAGGGGTGTGGCCTGGAGTGTGGCCGGGCTCTGTGGTGGGAAGGCAGGGGTTGGTTTAGGGCATCAGGGCCACCTGGCCTGCTGAAGGGACTGGGGCTGGGTCACAGGCTGGCTGTCGAGAGGCAAGCTGGGCAGGAAAAGATAATGGACGGAAATGACATCACTGCCTCCAAGGGTCCAGAGAGCTAGACCAAAGTCCCTGGGCTGAAGGAAGGAAGATACTAAGCTAGTGGTCTCAGATCACCAGTTAGCCCACAGCTCCAAAATCACTGCAGATGGTGACTGCAGCCATGAAATTAAAAGACACTTACTCCTTGGAAGGAAAGTTATGACCAATCTAGACAGCATATTAAAAAGCAGAGACATTACTTTGTCAAAGGTCCGTCTAGTCAAGGCTATGGTTTTTCCAGCGGTCATGTATGGATGTGAGAGTTGGACTATAAAGAAAGCTGAGCTCAGAAGAATTGATGCTTTTGAACGGTGGTATTGGAGAAGACTCTTGAGAGTCCCTTGGACTGCAAGGAGATCCAACCAGTCCATCCTAAAGGAGATCAGTCCTGGATGTTCATTGGAAGGACTGATGTTGAAGCTGAAGCTCCAGTACTTTGGCCACCTGATGTGAAGAGCTGACTCATATGAAAAGACCCTGATGCTGGGAAAGATTGATGGCGGGAGGAGAAGGAGACGACAGAGGATGAGATGGTTGGATGGCATCACCAACTCAATGGACACGAGTTTGGGTAAACTCCGGGAGTTGGTGATGGACAGGAAGGCCTGGCCTGCTGCGGTTCATGGGGTTGCAAAGAGTTGGACACAACTGAGTGACTGAACTGAACTGAGGGCCAGGAAAGCGCTGTGCTCTTTGACCTGTCCCAGGGAGGAATCAAGAGGATCAAGGCAGCAGCCTCTTTGGTGTATCTGGTCTGTTCTGGGTGGGGGACGTTTCTGGAGCCCCGAGAAGGCCCGGGCTGGCTCTGAGCACGGTGTGAGGGCCTGCAGAGGTGCAAGTTGGCAGCTGCAGGATGGAGACTGGAAACACTTTTTCTGCTGAGGCCAGGAGCCCAGGAGGCTGCTGGAGAGAGCACCCACCTCTGTGCTTGGCTGTGTCTGTGCCCCGGGACGGGTTATTCTTCCTCAGCCCCTCCATTACATCCTGGATCCTCCAGATCTCCTTCTGGATTTGCCGGTTGAGCACCTCATTCTGAAATGGCCAGAGAGCAGGTCAAAGGAAGTCGCTACCAAGGAGTGTCCCGGTGGGAGCATTCCCATGCTCACGCGCGCACACGCATCCCTCCAGCACACGCCTTCCTCACAGGCAGCTTCTGTCTCTTCAGCTTCTAGAACTGCAGAAGAAGAGGGCTCTGTCATCACAGCAAAGAGCCCTCTTAAGTAAACCTGTGACCTCAGAACCAAGAGCGAGAACCTGTTCCTCTGACACCCCCACCCAGGGGCGCTCAGGGTGGTCTTGGAGTGGCTGCCCCTTTAGGTGGACACTTGGTGGTGGCCTGCTTTCCAGGGGCAAGAGCTTTGGGTTCCCTGTCTTCTTTCACAGCCAAATAGCCCTTCTGTAATGCCCACACCCAACTTCTGCCTAATTACCACGAATTCTACTCAGTTACAGTGTCCACGCTTTGAAAAATGACAGCTCCCTTTATTTAGCATTCCCTGCACCCCGTACCAGTCCTAGGGGCTGTGCTGAGTGCTTTGCACACACAAACTCACTGCAGCTGCACAGCACCTCTCTGAGGCAAGGATAGCAGTTGTCCCCACTTCAGAGGTGGAGAGGCTCACGCCCAAGACCATCCGTCAGTAAGCAGCATGGCCACCATCTGAATCTGGGTCTACTTGTCTCAAGAGCCAGTGCCTTGACCGCGATGTTCTCCTATCTCCCAAAATGTGCATGTTGGACTGAGGCCTTCCCCACAGGACATGGTGGCGCGTGGGGCCTCTGGCCCTCACCTCACCCACCTAGACAGCTGCAAGGTTGGGTGGTAAGCTTTGTTACCAGGAGGAAAAAGGGGGAAAGCAGGGTGTTAACTGCCTCAGAGAGCCAGGGCTTCCAAAGCAAGCTAAAGGAGTGGAGCCTGGGGAGAGAGAAGACAGCGGGAGGAAAATACAATGCCCCCAGAGTGTCCATCCTCCTGCCTCCAAGCAGGCATTCCTGACCCGTCCCAGAAAGGAAGGCCTCTTTCTCATCTAAAAACTCACCATTGTTTACATCTGTATGTCTGTTAAAGTCTCCCACGCTTCAACTTCTCTTTGTCCCTCATGATTTGACAGAACTAAAGAATGTTCCCACATTTTCTTCACCCCGAAACTCAGAGTCTGTTTTAAGAGGCCCTGAACTCCAATACTTTGGCCATCTGATGCGAAGAACTGACTCATCTGAAAAGACCCCGATGCTGGGAAAGATTGAGGGCGGGAGGAGAAGGGGACAACAGAGGATGAGATGGTTGGATGGCATCACTGATTCGATGGACATGAGTTTGAGTAAACTCCAAGAGTTGGTGATGGACTGGGAGGCCTAGCGTGCTGCAGTCCATGGGGTCACAAAGAGTCGGACACGACTGAGCGACTGAACGGAACTGAACCTTGTCTTTCATTCCAGGACGACCTCCCGGTTTTAAGTCTCTGCAATCTCTAAAGCATGAAAGGAAGATACTGTGGTCTCTCTTGGACCAAAGGAGGACAGGGGCCCCGCCTACCCGGAAGCCCCTTCACCTGGAGGTCCAAGCTGAGCTGCTCCCAGAGCTCGTCGTGCAGGGCAGAGACCTCTGCCTCCAGGCTCTCATACTCCATGGTGCTGTTTGCCAGGGCCTGCAAGGGGAGGGCTCACTGAGAAGCCACAAGTGCCAAACCGCCCCTCTTCGTCCTGCCTCGGGCCGGGGCACCTGGGGTCTGGCAGGTCAGGGAAGAGGACACGGAGGGACGGGAGAAGGCACAGGGCTGAGACAGTCCGATGACAGCCAAACCCTGGCCTTAGAGGAGGTGCAACCGCTCAGCCTGCTGCACGCCCAAACAGGGAGAAAACAGGGTCCTCTCCATACAGGCTGAACGGAGCTGATCTCACTCCTATGCCCCTTCTGTTCTCCCCATGTCGGGTGACAGAGACTAAAGGAGAGCCAGAGGAGTCCACTCTCTGGAGGCCAGACACCTTCCTCCCTTTGGGCTTCAGTTTTCCAGGGCTTTGGCTGCTGCTGTCTGCGTTGGAGGGCCCGCCCGGTGCCTACTAGGAAGCAGCCAGAGCGGCATGTTGCGTGGTCTCCAGAGAGGGGAGAGAAGGGGTGCGCAGCAAAGCTGTTAAAGCAGCCAAGAAAGTAAGTGGCCCTCGACTTCACTTTGTCATGAACAAATCCTGGTGCAGGTGTGGCTTGTGGGAAAGAAGCCAAACTCCCTGGTGGAGACTCGATGGGATGAGGAGGCTTGCTGCCATTTTTCAAGGCAGTGGTAAGGGCTTTGTTTACGCCCCTCCCAGAGAGCTTGCTCTTGCCCTCGGGGAGAGCAGGACTAGGGGAGCCCAGGCTGGGAGGGGTGGGAGCACAGGGTTACCGTGGTCGCCTGAGACAGCTCCACCCGGATGTTGATGAGCTGGTTCTGCAGCGACTCCTTCTTGTGCAGCAGTTTCTCTGGGTAGGCGGGCTGGCTTCCAAACATCTCCAGTTCCTGGTGGGTCCCCATCAATGCACTTTCCAGACTCTCCTGAAGAAAGGCAGGGGAATGCTATGAGAAGCCCTGTTAACTCCTCGCTGGGGCTTTCAGCAGCAAGGGCTGGAGCACAGGGGTTCAGCCAGGCAGCTTAGCGGAGGTTCCCTCACACTGGCCAAGATCCCCAGAGGAGCTTCAGCAGGGCTGAGGAAGGGCAAGACAGAGGTTTGGGGAGGGACAAAGCTTCACCAGCTGAGTTAGGGTGGAGGAGCCACCTACCCTTTCTCTGGGCCAGCCCCCGTGTGCCCGCTAAGGACCACCCCATGGCTCTCACCTTCTCAGCTCGCAGCTGCTGCACCAGCCGCTCCTGCTCCCGCACCGCCTTGTTCTGCTCACACAACTTGCCCAGCAGCTTCTAGGGTCCCCAAAGGGGAAGGGAGGGAGAGAGAAGGAAGTCAAGGACATGGCCTGACGGGCATCTGGGAACTGGATGAGCAGGACTGGGCCTCTGGATACCACCCTGCCCAGGAAGCCTGGCCCTTCACCCTAATCTTGGAAGCTCCTGGGAACAGGGAGTTGTCTTCACCTTGGGGCACTCCCCAGAGACCTGCTGGGGGACGAGATGGACTTATTCTCCGAGGACGCGAGTGAGCTTGAGCAGGGAGGGGGCTGAGAGCTGAATGTCGAGTTCCTGCTCGCCCCTCCTCTTGGAGGTGCCAGTTCACAAGGGGCTGAGGAGACAACACGGCCTCGCCTCCCAGGCCTCCAGGTATGTACAGATCGGAGGGGTACGCCAGTTTCCAAACAAATCTTAGTGAAACCAGTGAACAATGCACACTGGTCCCGAGGCCCACGGGACCCTGACCTCCCCTCCTCCTTCCAGAGTCTCTGGACGGCTGACGCTGGGGTCCCTCTGAGGTCTGGTCCTGGCCTGCACGGAGCCTGTGTCCTGCCTGCTGGGCAGATCCGCCACCCACACAAAGCCAGTGGGAAGAGGCAGGAGAGGCCAAACTTGTTTCCTGGGGAGACGTGTGCCTTGCCGTGTCCACACCTGTGTTCACGCCACTCCTCAAACACCCCCTTGGCTCCCTTCTATGGACCAAGAATCCTGTCCAATCTGTCTTGTGCCCTGGGTCCTTTACTTCAAGATTGGCTCATATGCCACCTGCTCGTGTCCTGGGCCCACCAGCTAGCATGGCACCCAGCCCTGCCCTACTGCAGGCCTCAGGACAGGTCTGCTGAGACTGGGCCTCCCGCTGCCCAGAAGCTCCCTGAGGAGGGACCAGGCCTCAGTCTTCTTTCCAGGCACCTGGGGCTACTTCCTACCAAAGTCTGCGTGCCTGAAATAAGCACGGGCCATTGCTATAGACAAGAGGGCCTCATACTCAGTGGAAAAACACGCAGCCACGATGCCAGGTAGGGTGAGCGGTGAGGATGAGAAGGGGCTGAGGGGGCTCGGGCAGAGAGCACTGTCTCTGCAGGGAGACGGGACAGGGACCAGATGTGTGAGGGGCTACAGGGGATGAGAGGGGGCGCAGGAAAAGCCCCCACGGGGAGAGCTAGAACGAGGGGTCTGCGGTGGGGCCAGCGGGGCGGAGGGAACAGTAAGCTGCTCTTACGTCTGTGTCTTGCTCGTTCAGCTTGTAGGTGTGGAGGCTGTCCTGGAACACTTCTGGGTATGGAGGGACCTGCAGGAACGGGAGACCGGTTACCGCGGCAGAGGCAGGGTGTTCGGGCACGGGAGAGCTGACGGCCCCGCCTTGTTCCTGCCACAGGCCACAGCCTTCCAGCTCAGGCAGCATCCACTCCAGAACCCGAGCTGAGCGGCGCTCTGCCTGCTGGAGAGCAGGGGACGGCCCGGCCAAAGCCCGTCCCAGCGGTTCTGGAGGGGCTCCAGCGCCGGGTAGCTCCCAAACAGCTCATGCGAAACAACCATGGGAACAACAGTTAAGTCTCAGCTAAGACCTGGGAGAAGGAAGGAGCATCAGAAGTGTCTGAAAATGACTGCCCTAGTAGATGGTGTGCCGGTCCCAGGGACTGGGCCTAAACCGGAGGCGCCTCTCGGCCTGGCAAACGCACCTTCACTGGTGCCACATGCAGCAAACAGCCCCCCTGCACAGCAGTGTCACCGGACGGCTCCCCACCCCAGCGACTGGTAAGCAGACACCAAACGCGCGAGAGAAGTCCTGGGCCCTTCGTGATCCCTCGCACGGCATGAGATGTCAGGGCTGGCTATGCTGATGGTCTGGGGAATGAGCCCGTTCACCCACGAACATGAAGAATGGAGGCGAGCCCAGGAATGAGAGGAGGAAGGCCGGGCTGAGCCCAGGGGTAAGGCCTGGCAGAGGAGCGGGCTCGACCATGCACGGGCGGTGGGAATGACGCTGACGTGAGTGTGCTGCCAGGCAGAGGCCTTACTTGCATGAAGAGCTGGGCGCTGGGGGAGGAGCTCTCCACCATGCGGTTCACCACACTGATCAGAGCCTCGCTCTCACTCATCTGCGGCAGAGGGAGGAACGGTCGGCTCAGATGCAGTCCCACGCGGGGGTCTTCCCCACGCCCGCCTGGGCTCCAGGAGACAGCGGAAGGCGGATCCTCCTGGGGCCTCCAGCACCCTCTCTGCTCTCGCCCATCACTCACCCGCTGTGAACTCTGGTTCGGGACCTAGACTGAAGCTGCCCATGAGGAAAGGCCATGGCAGGCAGGCGGGAGGTCGCCGTGGCCTCGCATGGGCCCAGGGACACCTCCCCGGGTGCCTGAGCATTGCGGGCCTTGCCCCCCGGCCCACCCCTTGTTTCTCACTCTGGTTTGGTCAAGGACCACGCGGGCAGTGGGAAAGGCCGATCTCCCTAAATGGGACCTAAGCGAAATAACTTTAAAGAAAATGCGACCTGCTCTCTGGATGGGCCTTCACGTCGGTTAGGCACAGGCCTCTCTCCCCGAGTGCTGCCCACCTCTGCTCTAGGGTAGAGAGGACTGTACAATTCTGTTTCCAGAGCTGGGCTGATAGCATCCATGCCGACCTGGGATGATGCCAGGGAGCAAATAAGGAGGTCAAAGCAAGCAAGCTGTGTTAGAGAGACACCAGAGAAGGTGTCGCCGCTCTCCCAACATGCACTCTTTATGCTCAGAGATCTTCAGGAACATGGAGGGGGAAAACTACTTGCCAAATGAAAGAGAAAGAGCGGGAGGAAGGGTGAGGGGGAATGAGAGGGTGGGGGGGGGGGTGCACTGGCCAAGCACACCAACCGGGAAGGCTGGCATCTCCCCCGGCTCCAGGGTGGCAGTGCCAAGTGTAGACACGTGCGGGCGTGTCCCTGGCTATGTCCCTGTAACTCAGCTGATCTGCAGGGGAAGGTGGCGGAACACAGCGGGCGTGTGCAGAAAAGCTTCCTGGGGAGGGGACGTGAGCCAGGGGAGGGGACGTGAGCCAGCGGAGGGGCAGAGCCGCCCTAGGGCAGACCTTCTGGGGTCCCAATTCAGGGGACTCCCACATTTTTTACCCTTGCTTCCCAGTCTGTGTTGGACCCACACATATTTCCCTCCTGCCTGGTTTGGGTGGCCACCCAAAGGCGGCCTTGCTTCTGTACTCTGCAGGCAGGCAAGGGGCACCCTTCCAGCTCCATGCACAGGCTCCAGCGCATGTTAAAGGGCTTTCCTAGGATCTGATTTTTCTACTTTTTTAGCCCACTTGGGAGGTTTTTTCCTATAATATAAAGTGTGATTTAAAAGGCTTCTAAAAGAACAACTATAATATGAAGTTGAGTATTTGTTAAATGGTTAAAAGTCAGGACATCAGCCACATTTTCTGTAGGCTCTAAGCTCAACTCCTGTCTTCTCAGAGCCTGTGCACACGTGTGCGTGTGAATAAGACTGTGTTTGCTGTGTACAGGGAGTGCCCATGTTGTATGTGTGTGGCTGTCGGTGGCGTGTGTATGTTCACATCTGCCGCCTACGTGGCGGGCCTGTGTCCCACATGCGGGGTACACGCGGATGCATACAGCACAGGGCATATCCACCAGCACATCAGGCTGAGAGGGCAGGCGAGCCCCAGGCTCTTGTTGGCCCCCCACCGGTCTCACTCCTTCCCCAACCAGGGATCTTAAACAGTAAAGGGAGCGGTGGCAGTCTGGCCCTGACGCACCCCCGCCATGCTGTGGCTCCCCGGATGCTTTAGCCCGTGCGGACCTTGCCTCTAGAGGAGCCCCTGTGTGCCACCGTCTGTCTCTCCAAAACGTTGGAGAAATCTGGTGAGAAAGCGCCTAACCCAGTACCTTATAGTAATACACAGCACCGGGGTCAGGGGTGGTCAAGTTAATACTTTTGACTTTCGGAAGAAAACGAAAAAGTGATCATATTAGCAATCACTACACACATCCGTGTCTGCCGGAGGGCTCTCATACGCCTTCCCACCTGGCTCTCCCAATAACTCTGAGGTATAAAGGGCAGGTCCTACAAAGTCCATCCCATGACTGAGAAAACAAAGGCCCAGAGAGACCAAGTGACATTTCCAAGGTCTCAGGAAAGTCCTTGTAAACGGCACAGTTGGAACTAGAGTTTAGTGTCTGACTATATTCTGGACTCTTCTCATCATCCAAAACTGTCTTTTAAGAATGTTATCCTTTATCTAGGAAGAGCTGCTCTGAAACGTTATTCCTGAAGCCCCCAGCCCTCCTGTGAGGGCAGAAGCCCCCCGGAAGGGGTCCTGACACCTGTACTGCATGGGACAGCCAGCCGTGCGGATGGGCTGCAGGGAGGAAGGCCCGACCGGGAGCCCTGCCGCTCACCAGCCCACACCCCTGCAGGCCCTGCTGCCCGCCAGTGCTTCCCAGCCCTGAGCTGTGGCGGGCATCAGAGACCCCCGCACACAGCCTAGGACGCGCACCGCGCCAACAGCACATGCTCCTTCTGGGACTAAAATGCCACGTTCTTGGGGACCGGGAGCCATCGCTGATTAAAGTGTGTCTCGCGTTTCCCAGCGCCCAAGGTCTCCCATGAGGCTGAGCTCACCGAGACACCACGACCTTAGAGAGAAAGTCACACGGCTTGTGACTAGCACCGCCAGCAGGTACAGCCCCGTCCTCTGATACCGTGTTTGTGGTCCCCTCCGCACGTTAAGGGCACACAATCAATCTGATGAGGTTTGACCCCAACTTCTCCACATGCTGGATGTCTCCTCAGCTGTAAACTGAGTCAAAGGCTCAGCGCCATACCCCGCCTCTGCTGCTCACTGGCTGCGTGTCCTTGGCATGTTACTTGATCTCTTTGGACTCTGGTTTCACCATTATTGTTCTTTAGTCGCCAAGTTGTGTCCGACTCCTTTGTGACCCCGTGGACTGTAGCCCACCAGGCTCCTCTGTCCATAGGATTCCCAGGCAAGAGTACTGGAGTGGGCTGCCACTTCCTTCTCCAGGGGATCCTCCTGACTCAGGGGTCAAACTTGCGTCTCCTGCATCGGCAGGTGGATTCTTTACCACTGAGCCTCCAGGGAAGCCCTTAGTTTCATCGTACCCTGTACAAAATGGGGATAATAGCAACACCCACCTTGCAGGGCTGTTATAAAGATTAAGTGAGTTAGGATCCGTAAAGTGCTTAAAACAGTAAGGGGCACGGAGGAAGCATCCAATTACGGTAAGTCTGCCGTTGTTATTATTACCATCATTATTCTTTCCACCACCCTAGGCTACCTCCAACTGGACCTGGTGCACACTCAGATCCCCCATGATTTGGGGGTACAGATCTGAACATGAGTACATCCTCATATAAACGCCCAGCATATTGACCCCTGACCTATCTAAACCCAGTATCACAGCCTCATTAGCCCCAAAAGGCACAGCAGCCAAAGGCAAGAGCCCAGTAGTGGATCCCTTCCATCACACGGGGACACTCACTGCCTCTTCAGGATGCGCCTCTGTAACACTGGGCTAGTTAATATTCCCTCTGTCTACAGCACTGAATTCTCAGGAAAACAGAAGCTGTGTCGAGAGAAGAACTTTGCAGAGGGACTGACAAATATGCTGAATGAACATAGACGAAGAAATCGTGAGGGCAGGTCTGTGGTCCTTCATTTACAAACTGTGGAATTTAACCACAACCTGGAACTGCGGAACAGGACAGGCTAATTTCCCAGATTCAAGCGGAACTATATCCTTAGCGTTAGGATTTAGTTTAGCTTTAGCCAAGACTCCTGTTTTAGAGCTCCTCCCTATCTCTGCAACTCTCTCCAGCAAAAATGCAAATTGTTGCCTGCTCCCTGGGGGCATTTCCATCTGGGCCGAACAAATAGATGGTGACATTAATTATTCATGTGGTCATTTACTATTCTCCTTTCCCCAGGAAACTCCCAGCTGTCCTAAAGGGCTTTGCAGAGAAGGCGTGTGAAGCTGCAAACCAAAATATAAGCCACTTTGTTGTGTCAACAAAGGTTGTTGAATGGATGGAAGATGAGGAGGCGAGGAGAAGCAGGCAGACGTGATGGAAGGGCAGGGGGTGGTGAGGGGCACCAGCTCTGCCTACCTGCTGATCCAAATACTCTAGGTTTCTTTGCAACTGAAGGTCTAAAAGTTCATCCTACCCGGAGCCCGAGGCCCAACAGCAACACAAACAACAGGAACACAACAGAAGACAATAAAAGGAAGCAAAGCAGTTAGGGTTAGCGGGGCAGTGACAAAGGGGGCCTCCCTGGCCCTGTGGGGTCTGGGGAAAGGAGAGGGGCAGAGGAGGGATACACTCCGCGGCCTGGCCCTCGCCTGGGAGAGGGAGGCACCAAGAAGCCCCCCAGGTAGCACTTTCTGTCAGCTCTGCATTTTCTGGGGAAACCCACTGTTTTTGGGTGGGTGCATTTGCTCTGCGTCAAGACTACAGAGTTTGGACATACGCAGAGGAGACTCGTCAAGGGGGGGGGGGTCAGTCACAGGCCCTTGGGGACAGGGACTCTGCCTGTTGCTTCCAGAGGCTCTCCCAGCTCTCCAAGTGGAACGTCTGTACCAAGTTCTCCAGGGGAGACGAAATTCTCAGGAGAACAAATTCCAGGAAGAGACACGAGGGGAAAGGTGAGAGGAGGCACAAGAAGACGCAGTAGGGACTCTTCCCCCGTCCTGCCTCTCGTCTCTTTCCCCCGAAGTAGCATTCCAGGTGAGGGCAAGCTCGAAGCAAGTACGCTTAGGAGGAAGAAACCTAGATGGTCTCGCCTGTTCGGGGCGCGCGAGCCTACGTTTTCTTCCCAGCCCGCAGCCTAAGCCAGGCCCCTCTGCATACTGGACAGCGGCTGTCCTGAGATGCAGAGGGTGGGGACAGCTCACGTTTCCGGGGTTTGTCCCTGCTCCTCGGCCCTCTGTCACCGCGGAGAAGGGGTACTTAGCACCGCACTCGGTACTGACGTTAGAGTCCAGGCTGGAGGGAGGAGGTATCCAGAGGCTGCCAAAGACCAGACGGTCCAGGCACCGGGCACAGAGCGCCCGTCCTCCCCTGGGAGGAGAGGGCCTGAGGGGAAGCGGAGTGGGAGGAAAGGACGTACCGTCTTATCGTGGACCGTGGGGGACGGTGGGTAGTTGTAGGGGAACAGTCCTGCAGGGACTGGCCGCCTGTCTCCCAGGTAATCATACTGGAAGAGAAAGGGGATTGGAGAGGTGAGGCTTCAGCTGGGACATAAGCTTCCCCACCAACTGCAGCTCACAGTCAGGGATGCTGTATCCTGTCCTGGAGCAGGTTTCAAACTAACATGGACAGCAGTCACCCATTGCAACATGCTTGCAGTGGTCTGTCCAGGTCCTCGAGGTCTGAAGCAAATAGAGCCTCTCTGCCCTCTTTTACAGCCTCAGGGCCTCTGGCACAGCCTGGGGAGGGGCACAGAGAGCAGTGTTCCTGTGCAGAGGCAAGCAAGGCAACTCCTCCGCGGACAGGACCGCAGGGCCAGTGGCCCCCGCCCCAGGAGCCACCTTTGGTCCTGTGGAGCCAGCTGAGGGACCCAAAGGCCCCAGATGCCCCTGCCTCTCCATGTCTTCTCGACAGATGGCCTCAGGCTTCCGGGGGACCTCAGGGGCTGAGGAAGGCGGGGAAGGCGGGGGGCTCACCTTGGGGGAGCTGATGGATCGCCTCATCACGTAGGCGGCAGGGTCAGCATAGATGTCCTCGCTGCGAGGCGGCAGCCGCTCAAAGTGGGCCCTGGGCGAGCGGGCGGGGGAGTAGAGGCGGCTGCGGCTGTAGGAGCCCTGGCCGGGAGAGCGGGGCACGGAGTGGGAGCGGGGCTGCAGGGACAGGCGGCGCAGGGAGCCGGAGGCGGCCTCCAGTTCATCGTAGAAGACGGGCTGCCGGGAGGGGCTGGGGGTCCAGACGGTGCCGTCAGGCCGCCCAAGGCCAGCAGGCTCCTTCCACTCGCGCAGCTGGAAGGCAGGGCCGCCTCCGTTCCGGAAGGAGTGCCGCTTGTCCTCCAGGCCCCAGGGCGGGCTGATCCGGTCGTAGGCCGGCATCGAGCAGATGCTGTCCGGCCGCACCCCTGGGGGGTAGTACTGGTAATCATCAGGGTACTGGGGAGAGTAGGGGCTGTAATACTCAGGGACCCTACGGGACACAGGGTAGAACCTAGAAGGACTGAGAGAGAGAGAGGACTCTGTAAGGAAGTCAGATAAGACGGGCATGTTCCCGGCCACCTGCCCGTGCCCCAGCCGCCCCTCCCTGTCCTCCAGCCTAGGGCGGGTTCTGACTAGGTGGATGTGCCCTAGGCTGACCTTGCGTGCACACAGAGGCGTCCACTGCCCACGCACAGAGGCTTGTTTTCCAGAGGTGCAAGAAGGACCAGTCCTCAAACTCCCTCCCTCAACCAGCTCCCTGAGGCCAGAAATTTCACTATTCAGAGCTTCCATCCCTGTCTCTTTAAAATTAAATACCCTAGGAGAAACTTTAAGCCCTCCAGCCATCTCTATCTCAGCATGAACCAATTTCTCAGATCCTTTCCAGAGAGGCTATGAGCAGAAATAAGTGGAGTGTACCAGGCCCCTGGAGGTGGGCAACAGAGGACACACAAGGGGGCACCTTCCCTGATTTCACGGTCCTGTCAAAGATTCAACCAGTCGGTTCCTGGGACTCAACCCAAGCGAGGTGCTCTCCCCAGGGCAGGGCAGATCACCACAGTGAGCTGTTACCTGCAGCCCCTGGAGCTGCCCAGAGCCCCAGGGAAGGAGCGGTAACCCCACCTGCCTGGTGAACATACTCAGGTCCAATAAAGGTCTTCAAATATCCAAATATCTAATATCCAATAAATGTCTTCTATCCAAAAGACATTTAAAGATATCCAAAAAAAAAGTCTTCTATCCAAAATGTCAAATATCTAAAAATTTCAAATATCAGATATCCAATAAATGTCTTCAAATGAAAGCCAGTCACTATTATCTAGTAATAGATAGTAATAGAAGCAATTGATGCTTTTGAACTGTGGTGCTGCAGAAGACTCTTGCAAGTTCCTTGGACTGCAAGGAGATCCAACCAGTCCATCCTAAAGGAGCTCAGTCCTGGGTGTTCATCGGACGGACTGATGCTGAGGCTGAAACTCCAATACTTTGGCCACCTCATGCGAAGAGTTGACTCACTGGAAAAGACTCTGATGCTGGGAGGGACTGGGGGCGGAAGGAGAAGGGGACGACAGAGGATGAGATGGCTGGATGGCATCACCGACTCAATGCACAGGAGTTTGGGTGAACTCCAGGAGTTGGTGATGGACAGGGAGGCCTGGTGTGCTGCAATTCATGGGGTCGCAAAGAGTCAGACATGACTGAGCAACTGAACTGAACTGAGTAAACTTGTCTAGAGGGTAGAACTAGGGCCAATGAGTGGCAACATCTTTCTTTTCCAAAAAGTGTTTATAAATAATGGCTTTCAAACAATTAGAGCCATTCAAACACAAAACGAGTTGTCTTGGCAGTTAGTGAGTCTCCCGTTGGTGGAAACACTGGATGCTGTATTGGGAAGCAGGGATGGATGTCTAGCTGGAACAGCTTTAAAGGCCCCTCGTTGTGACTGCCTACATGTTTCAGTCCACCCAGTGCCCTGTGGGGCTTCCCTGGTGGCTCAGATGGTAAAGAGTCCGCCTGCAAAGCAGGAGACCTGGGTTCCATCCCTGGGTCAGGAAGATCCCCTGGAGAAGGGAGTGGCAACCCACTCCTATACTCCTGCCTGGAAATCCCCACGGACAGAGGAGCCTGGTGGGCTACAGTCCGTGGGTTTGCAAAGAGTCGGACGCGACTGAGCGCCTTCACTTGCCTTCCCTGTTTACTCTCCCGGGTGAGGCACTGGGCGCTCTGCCCCTTTCTCTGAAGGAAGCCGGCAGACAGCATCAGGGGCAGGGGGCAACCGCGAGGCAGGAAGGACTTGGGCAGGCGGGGAATGGGGCTGGTCTCCCCATCCAGCCTGGCTTCCGGAAGCGGAGGCTGCCTGCATGTCATGCCCCAGCCCCGGAGGGAACAGCACCCCACCCTACCCGCCCCAGGCCGCACCTCCGAAGGTCTTCAGGAGGGGGGATCCCTCGGCGCAGGTTCACCCACTGCTGAAGCTGGTTCATGGAGCTCTTGCGCTGGGCGATTTTGTCGGGGTTGGTGCGTGGCGGGAAGCTCCGCCGGTGACCCCCGCTCTCGGAGTCCTGAGGCGGGAAGGCTGTGCTCCCCGGCCGGCTGGGGGAGCTATACTGCCAGCCGTTGGGCTGGGCGGGCCGCTCCCCGCCTCCCGGGACCCTCAGGCCCTCGGGGAAAGGGCTGCCCGGCTCTGAGGCGGGTTCTGGTCCGGCGTGGACACCGTTGGCTTTCGCCAGCGGCTCGCTCTTGGCGTCGGGCCTCTCGGGCCTCCGCTCCGCCTTCTCGCAGCCTCGGCCGTCGCCCTCACCGCGAGTCTTGGCCTCTGGTTCAGGCTTGGGAACGCTGTTGTGGGGGAGCTGATGGTGGTGTTTGCCGGGTGGGATGTTCTCAGAGTCTGGCTTCTCATGGCTGTGGGACGCCAAGGGCGGTGTTGTAAGTGACCCCAGCCCAGCATGGAGTTCAGGTGGGGGAAAGTGAGAAGGAGAAAAAGAATGAAAAGGATAGGCAAGAAAGCAGCGATGGAAACAGGAGTCAACGTATTCCATTCTGCTTCCTAAATCCCACCTACCGCTTTCTCTCCCTGCTCCAGTCCGGGCAACTGTAAAGCACGATCCAAGGCCACCTGTGCGCGTTTGCTCGTCGTCCCCAAGGGCCGCCCTCCACTCCCTTCTGCTGACCCACCTGGAGTCGAGCCCTCAAGCTATGGCCGAGACCAACCCCACCCAGACTGGGTCTCCTCTGCAGTCTGTCCGGGACCCAGCCGCCTCACTTGGTGGCAACTGTACGCGACACGGAGTAGAAACTGCTGATGTCCCAGCTACAGAGGCTTGTGACAGGCAAGCGTTCTCGCCTAGAGAAAGTTATTTAATGTCCACGAGTCTTGGGCTCCTCAGTGGCAGAGTGGGTAAGGACTGTGTGAGGTCAAACGTGGCAGGCACACCAGGGGCCAGAGTGGCTGCCTCAGACTTCACAGGCACAGAAACCCCTTTCCCAAACAAGCTTCTCACAGGACTTTCTCTGAGAATATAAGCTTCATGAGGTTTGAGCTTGTCAGACGTTTCCTACCTTGTTTTCCTAGCAGCCTATACACGTTGGTATTTACAGTAAATATTCTGAAAAGAATAAGTGAACTCCTGGAAGTTCACTCCTTGGTAGAGGCAAGGACGGACTCTCCTGACAACGTTCTCTTTATACCTTCTCTAATTCAACAGTCAAGCATCCTTGCTGAGATACTGCTTGGTGAACAATTCTAAGACATGCATAAAGTCTTAGAGTCTATACTGTAAAACCTGTTTCTACTGGGTCCCTATTAAAATCTAACTTCAGAAGCAAAGTTCAACCAGAGCCAGGGGCTGAGGCTCCGGGTAATGATGGGATAAAGTGACTCACATACTGAGCCCTTGCTGCAAGTCAAGCATTTTACATACACCATATTGTCCTCACAACAACTCAGAGGTAGGATTATAAAGGCTGTCTCTGAGGGTCAGAGGCTAAGTAACTTACACTCAGGTCACACAGTAGGCAAGTAGCCGAGCTGGGCTTCGAACCTGAGTCCCACAAAGGTGGTGTGCTGAACAAAATGAGCCAGTGACCCTATATGGTTCCTGGCCAGGCCCTGATGGAACTGGCTTTTCTGTTGGCCTCCACTGGCTCAGAAAGAAGAGGAGGAGATGCCCAAGGAAACAGACACTACAGCTCTGAAGTCACTTAGGCAGGCATGCTTCTGGGAGGCAAGGAGCTTGTTCACCTTTTCTCGGGGTTCAAGCCCATGTGCTGGGCTCAGCAATGGCATGGGGGGCCCCTCTTCACCCCCACTCTCTCTGATGGCACTACCCATGCCCTGCTCCACTCCTGCACTCACTTGTGACGTGAAGCTTGGGGCGGCGCCGACTTCTGGGCTGGGGGGATCTGTACTCGGGCGGCCTCCCCCATGGCCTGGATCCAGGCCTCCTGCTCCTCGGGGCTCTCGGCGCTGAAGAAGTAGGTGCGGACCCCGGCGTGCTCAGCCTGTGGGGAGAGGCAGTGCGTGGAACTGGCTCCAGCCTCGTCCACCCAGCAGACAGTCACCTGTGGGGAGAAGACACCCAGCCCGCAGGAGGGGTGGTCAGGCCGATCACTCCCCCAACCGGCAGCTCTTGGCTCCAGCTGGAGCTCAGGGCAAGCTGAAGAGGCAGGCCACAGCAGTCCTAAGGGCTCTGGCTGGCCTCCGCATGCCTGCCTGTGGCTAGCCCTCGGGACACCACCAGGCCGCCCAGTAATAGCCAGGTAGGTTTACCTACCCTACCCAAGGCGGTTACAAGCAGAAGGGACAATTACCTTGCCCGCTTTGCCCACCAAATTCAGTCTCTGATGTGAAGGTCAGTCACCCCCACGCCTGGGAGAGATGCCTCCCACCCCCAAGCATGGCCCATCCCAGCCCCAGCTCAGCCTCTGGGGAGCTGGCACCCTCCTGGGCACAGGAGCAGCACGGGCACACGGGGGCATGCAGAGACAGTCGGAGCACGCTACCTAGTTGGCGGCCGCAAGCAGGCATGGCAGGCGGGCACCCTGAAGAGAGCTCCTGTCCAGAGGAGGGGTCCTCACGTGGCCAGAAGGAGGAGAAGCACAGAACAGGTCAATCGAACACCAGAGGCAGAGACAAGAGACGGCGTGGCAGGAATGTTGAGGAGCAGGGGGCGTGGGGAGCTACTCGGGCCACCCCTCCTACTCGGTGTCACCACCGGGACCACAGCACCCAGCAAGGCCCAGGCCACCACCAGGAGCCGTGGTGGAGAGCTCAGACCCGGAGAACCTCGGCGGCGGAGGGGAGAGGGCAGGGCGGCCCAGTGCTAATCCTATTTCTGATCCTGACCAGCTCGGCAACTGCAAACACCTTGCCATGTGGCTCTGGTCTTAACTGAGGCAGCTGTCCCATGGGTATGTCCGTGAGGAAAAGACGCTCCCAAGCTCGATTCTGAGAGCTGAGAATACTCCCCAGGTGAGAGCCACCATCTCTCAGAAAAAGCAGCTGGCTCTGTGCATCCCACTCATCACGAGAGAGCCCAGAATGCACACTGGCCTCTGACCCCTTGAGTGAAAATCCTGGGTCTCCAGGGTTTGGGAGCAGAGAAGGTAGGGCTGTTCTGACAAGCCCCAGGGCTCTCCTAAACAGCAACGCTGGGCCCACACCCTCCGGGAGTTCCCCCAGCCAGGCTCCGCTCACCCTCAGCAGCTTCCCCGGGACAGGGTTTCCTTCCTAGGAGCCTCTGCCCAGTGGCGGAGCCTCCTGCTTCTCTCAGCACAGAGAGGGGGCTCCTTCCTCCGGATCCTGCCAGTCTCCACCATCCCGCCAGGCTGCCCAGCAGGCATGCAGAGGCAGGGGGTTGCTGACTGTGGAGCCACTGAGGCTGTAAGGAGGTATCCGGGGGGGCTGAGACTACAGCAGCGCCCCGAGTAAGGCCCCTGGGGTGGAGGACACAGGGATTCCGCAAAGGAGGACCACACTGGGGGACGAGGCCGCGTGCCCTGGGCTGGTGGGAGCAGCAGCAAACAATTCACCCGCTGCGCATCCAGGGAGCGCCCCTGTGTGCAGAGCTCTGCCCCGGACACCAGTCCCGGGGAGGGCAAAGACACCCTGTCTCCACCTGAAGAGCTGGCAGCCAAGCTGGAGGACAAAACACGCCCGTGCAAAGAGCGAAGGCATAGGAACAGCAGCCTGTGACGGGGAAGCAGAGGGCCCGGAAAAAGACAGGACAGCTGACGCGGAGCTGCACCAGCCTGGAAATACGAGAGGGGCCCCGAGAACAGGGGAGCCCACCGAGCCTCCCCGGGAGGCTCAGGGCACGGCAAGGCATTCAGCCACAGGACGGGCAGGACGGTCCCTCACTACCAGCCATCCGAGGGTGGCGCTTGCGGGTCGCAGCGGGACAAGCCTCCCATCTGTCTCCTCGCCCCTCCCTTCCCTGGGGAGGCCACTGAACGACCACAATCAGGACCTTTTGTGGGCCACCGAGCACAGCCCTCCAGTCGGGTTTAAAGAGGCAGTGTGCTCCTCGAGGAAAGGAGGAGAGGGCTGACGGGCGCGGAGGTCCGGGTTTGCGGAGCAGGTGTGGCAGTCACTAGGGACGGTTCTCTAAGATGACTGCCAGCAGGGGTCCGGGCTGGAGCGTGTCTGTGTGCACAGGTCTGCAGGGGAAGGTGAGACAGGCTGTCTGGCTGTGTGGGTGTATGTACATGTCTGTGTGTAGCAGGACTGTTGTTGGTTAAACAGCCTGTTCCTATTTCCCCAGCTAAAATCTGGTGCCCTGGAGCTAGACTCTTATTGATTATCCATTCTGCAGGGACCCTTGGAGACTGGAAACTAATTATGCGCCTAAGCAGTCCGTCGTTATTCCCCGGAGCAGCACCTGCATATCTGCCCACCTCTCTGGAGCCAGGTGACCAGAGTCTCTGGGGCCCCAGGAACTTGTCCGCTGCCCTCGAGCAACCTGTGGGTTTTCAGGGTCTTGGACAGTATTTCTCAACTAGGGGAGAGAGGGCTTTGTACGAAGAAAATGCATGGTCGATATCATAATTTTATATCTGGGAAGTGAAAAAGAACCTACGATCTCTGCATCGCAAAGTCCAAAAAAAGCATGGAATTTTCTATCATTTCAAACAGGCCATGAATTTTTAAATGTGGAAAAACACTGGCCCAGGAAGAGACAGCTGCAGGCCTGTCTTTGATGGGTGGATCCCCCATGGGTTCTGAGCAGCAACGCTCACTCACTGCTTAGAGCAGGCAGGTGAGGCCCGTCTCCCTGGGCCCTTACTCCTCAAATTGTGTCTCCATGAGGTTAGTGGCTCTTAATTACTGTGCCCTTCACACGCTTGCACCCAGTTAGTTGCTCAGCTGTATCTGACTCTTTGAGACTGCATGGACCGTAGCCTGCCAGGCTCCTGTCCATGGGATTGTCCGGGCAAGAATACTGGAGTGGGTTGCCATTCTCTTCTCCAGGGCATCTTCGTGACCCCGAGATTGAACCCAGGTCTGCACTGCAGGCAGATTCTTTACCGTCTGAGCCACCACGAAACTCACTTCCTAAATTTTCTCCAAAGGCTTTTTTCAGGTAGAGCACATCGTTTATGGGCTTTAAAGCACACAGGCCTACAAAAGCCATTTTGCAAGGCTACAAATATGGCAGGGTGCTGGGCCATGGCAAGGGCTGTGGAGGGGACAGGGAGCAGGCGGCAGGGTGGAAGGGCGAAGCGAAAGAGGGAAGTGAGGACCGATGACAAATCGAGGGCCCTTACACGGCCCGTGGGAGCATGCTGGGCACTGAATAGGAGCTGACATCGGAGACCCTTTAATCAAGCTAGCCTGGGGGTCTAGTTCCCTGGGCTAAAGGTGGGGAGGAAGACTTTCCAGAACGGATTTAAAAGCCCAGGGGCCCACAGCTTCTGCCTCTGAAGGGTTTCCTCAGTGCCAGGACGCTGGGCAGAGGGTCTGCGGACTCAGCACAGAATGAATTATCCCCCAGGAAAGACTGTGGTATCACTGAAGCTCATCTCTACAGGCTCCTCTGGGAGCGAAGACCAGGGGCCAGCCTCGGGTGAGCCTTGCAACAGCCTGGACTGAGTCCTGGGGCCACTGCCTACTCCCCCAGTACCACCATCCGGAACTGCAGAAGGCGGCGGCTCCTGACCCCGCTGCGTTCCGTGCGCTTGAGGAGAAGTGCCTCCAGCCCCCACCCAGCCTGGGAGAGGAAGGCCCACTGACCTTAAAGGTATGCTTCCGGCTGATGTTGTCCGAGGGCTGCACCGCGGCCACCCGGAAGCTCAGGAGGGGCACGCTGCCCAGGACGCTCTCCTCCTTCTCATCTGTGGAGGAAACGGGCGTCGGTGAGACGCGTGCGTGCCCGCGGGGCGGGGCGGGGAAGTGCAGCGCCTCAGCCTTACAGTGATAAATGCCCGGGAACCCCTGCTGCCACTGCCTGTCCGTCAGCTACTCGGGGGCCGTGGCTCAGCCACACAACAAGAGACGCACCCCCTGCAGTTGGGGTGCTGGGGAGCATGGCGGCCCTGCAGACACTGTGCTAGACTCGGGGAGCCACAAACAAGCACGTAAGGGCCAACATTTTGGAGTACTTGCAACAGGTCAGGCAGCGTTCTAAGTTAAAGCCTTAGGTTTAACGCGCCCAGCAATCCCGTGAAAGGTACTGTATGACCTCCATTTTTATGTAGGCAAGGAGGCTGAGGCACAGGAAGGTTATATAACTTCTGCTTAAGTAGAAAGTGGTAGGCTGGTCTTTAGCCCAAGACGTCTGACTGTCAAGCTAGCATTTGTAACCTCCCTCCCGCCCCCAGTGCCCCTCCAGACAAGGCAGTCCCGGCAGTGACGCCCAGAACAGGTCATAACGGGGGGTAGAGCGGACACTCGCATCTTGGCCTCCTCGGGGTGGCTGTCTCTAAGGTTCTCCCAGGCTCCTGGCAGCTTGCTCTGTCCTCCCCCGACTAGACTCCCTCCACTGAGGTCCGAGGCTGCCCAGAAGACACCCCCCTGCGTGGCCTCTGGCCCTCGGGCCCGGAGCAGGTGAACAAACAGACGGCGGCGTGACTCATCCCGGATCTCTGCAGGAGCCTGCTGGATCTGCTAGCTGGTTCCCAGGTGTCAGTGGGAGACTCATGGGGCAGAGGTGCTCTGTGGGGACCACGGGGTTGGGACTCACTGAGGCCATGCAAGAGCCTCCCCACTTTCCCGGGAGAGCACTTTATTCCCGGGCTGGAGACTCTGTGGAGTCCTCAGGAGGGGTCAGAGGAGCTGTCAGAGGGGTTACAGAACCCACGAGCCCCCCTCGCCCCCTTACTCATCCCTACAAGACCCCCGCATGGTGCCGAGCAAGGGCTGGGCGGACGCACAGGAGGGCTGGGGACCTGGAGCTTCTTCAAGAGGCCAAGGCTGTCTCCCTGGAGGGGGTGGGCCCCGCTGGGCTGAGTCCAGACCAGTGTTTAGGGGTCTCCTGAGAGCATGCCTCATGGAGGGCACCCCCCATCTCTGCACGCCTGGAGCTCAGGGCTTTTCAAGGGCCAGGGCGTCTCCCCCCGCAGAGACCCCAGCCTCCCTCCCACCTGGAGTTGCTGTCACTCTCTAGCTCCAGGGGGGCCCTGCGTCCCAGGGCCCGGTCCAAGCAGATTCCTCGCTCTCAGTCTCGGGATTTCCTCTGTGATTGGACCTACACGTGCAGCCCCTTCCTGCCTCTCTCCTCAGGACTCAGGAGTCTCTGGGCACAGCAACAGCAGGGAGGGGTCCCTGGGTACAACCTTTGTGTGCCAAAGTTAATGATCCACTGAACTGGCCCCAGGAGACCGGGAGAAGCCGGATCCCTGCCACTCCGGGGCATGCGGGAGAAGGAGACAGCCACGCCCGCTACATCCCTTCCCCCTCTCTCTCCTCAGCGCCCAGGCGTTAGCCAGACAGGTCATCAGCCCTCACCAGTTCCCTCCACTGGGAAGGCAACTTGCCCTCTGTGACAAATTGCTGCTGTGCGTGCTTTGAAAATAACCTCCTAGAGGCCGCTGCACCCAAGTTACAAGAGCTTTACCCTCTTTCGAGGGGAGGGAAGGGAGTGAGTATTGGGGCAGGCAGAGAGGGCAGAAGCTGGGGGATGACCGTTTATTGCACATCGACAGAGCGCCTACCACGTGCCACGTGCTGTTTTTGGTGCTGTGGATACAACAGTGAACAGAACTGACCCAAAAACCTGGCCTGCACAGGTCGGACCATGCACCCCGGTAGGGCAGAAGGGAGTTCAGCATACAAGGTCCAGTTAGCAGGTGGGCTGCTAGTGTGGCCAGGCACTCTCCTCTTCTCCCTCCTCCTCCTCTCCTGCCCTCCTCACCCAGACTTCACCCCCTGCCACCTGACGGTCCTGTTCATGCACTGCGCGACCCATCAGAACTGCCTGAAGCCCAGGAGGCGCTCGGTAAATACTGTCGAGTGAGTGAGAGTGTAAGCAAGAAAGCTGTGTCTCATCTCACGGTCACGCCCCACCGGTGCCAGAGAGCACAGAGGGGATGTGTGCACCCCTATGCACCCACACCCATCAGCTTAAGAGCCCCGTGACAGGGCAGAATAATAAAGAGGGGGCACTAGCTCTCGGCATCCCCTGCCAGCACCAGGGACAGGCTCACCTTTGTAGTAGAAGAGGCAGCGATCCACCAGGACGAACCAGCGCTTATTCCATTGCTTAACTCCAGAGCTGGCCTGCAGGACACGCGGGCGAACAGACAGGAGGGTCTGTGAGCTGGGTGCGGTGAGGAGGGGGCGTGCAGTGGAAAGAGGGCTGCGCTCAGCATAAGGACACCCTGCTTCTGGCTGAGGCTCTGTCACACTAAGTGGGCTCGGCCCACTAAGAAGGGCCGGCAACCCCCAAGAGCCCTCAGGGGTGGGGAATGACACTACAGAACTGCCTGGGACCTTCTACTTCTGTGATTCTGGGCCTCAGGGTCTCCCCAGGGAAGCTAAATGCAGCAGCAAAGGGTCAGAGGGATGGAGCAGAAGGTCAGGCAGCGGTCGTGGCAGGGTCAGCAAGGAGGACTGGACCCCGCAACTCAGGAGACACCCCTCCCTTCGTAACAAGCAGGCCTGCCAACCTAGCCGTTGGCTGCTCTCATAGGGTGGTTCAGTTCAGTTCAGTTCAGTTCAGTCGCTCAGTTGTGTCCGACTCTTTGCGACCCCATGAATCACAGCACACCAGGCCTCCCTGTTCATCACCCTCATAGGGTGGGGGGCCTACTTATTTCAAAGTCATTGCCTCTGCCCATCAGGAGACCTGGCTGGACTCCCAAATGTGATGCTAATTTCTCTTTGTGATTTTAGGAAGATACTCGACCTCCCGGAGCCTTTATAAAATCAGGAGATTCGTTCACAGAAATATACCAAAATAGAACCTGGGAAAGACATAGCAAAGTATACATGGGCTCTTCTAAGTACAGAGAAATGATGGTATAAGGAGAAAGCAGCATTGTGAGGGGCAGGATGGCAGAGGAGGCCTCACCTGCTTGAAGAGCCAGCCTGCCTTGGTGACGGGAGCGCTGGGGTTTCGCTTCATGGAGTGGGAGCGCTTGCCGAAAGCGATGGCCTTTCGGGATGGCCGGGCGGCCTAGGGAGACAGACAGCAGCCGGCTTCACTCTCTCCCTCTCCTTCCCGCCCCGCCTGCACGGGGAGGCTGCCCTTGGCAGGAGAGGTCCCTCTCCAGAGCCACCCCGGGGGCCCTCAGGTTAAGCAGCTCGGGTAAGAACCTTGGATCTGTTACTAACTCAAGCGCACAGGCTTTCAATTTTTTGACTCTTTTTTTAATCTCTAATGTGGGGCTCAAAAGAACAGTCCTACCTGTCTCACTGTGATGTGGTTTTTCTTAAGGAGAAAATAAGATTTTTTTTCCCATTTCACTTCCGGCCTAGCCTCCTCCTATTGGCCTTACTCCTTACCTCTTTCTTAATGCTGTCTTGGACCCACTCAGTTGGAAGTAGACTCCCTATATCTCCATCCTCTCCGAGTCCTATTCATTCTTGAACGCCCAGCATACCACAGACCAGGGAGGACGGACGGGTGTTCTCCTGGCTCCTTATTGCCACATGGACACTGCCATTCTTTCCCACCACGTTCTGGCAACACTGTCTCTCTCTCGAAGCACCACTGGCCTTTCACTGCCTAGCCTTTCTCACCACGATCAGCTCCTAGACCATTCCTTCAGAGACGAAGGGTTTTGGTGTCAGTCATCTGCTTTGTCCTAAGTCTTGGATCACAGCAACAATTTCTTGGCTCCAACAGCCCGTCCAGTGGCCTGACTTTAAACCACCCTGATTCCTCAGGTCCAGAGCCGTCCACTCCCACCCCAGCAGCTCACCCCTACGGCCACACCTTAGACCTGGCCTGCCCCCAAGGCTCCGCCGCCAGCATCGCCAGCTCTCACGCTCCCATCTTTCAACCTCAGCGCCCCATCCTCCGGGCTTTCTCACTCCATCACTCATCTACACCAGCCTTTCCACCGTCACCCCCAGCTCCTGAACGTCTCCCCTTTTCTTGTGATTCATCAGCTACCTCCTGGCATTGGTTGTCTTCCTAGAAAGCCCAGGTTCCCTGGCAGGGTAGATCAACCGCACTCTCCAGCACCCCATCCAGCGCCTTTCCTTGATCTTCTCTGCAACTCTAAACCACAGAGTAATCGAATCGTCCACCCTCCCTGCACTCCCAGGGAGATTACGGTGCTGCCCGCCGCTCCAGCGCACCCTCTGCCCTCTGCCCACCCCGCCCTCCATGGGGCCTGAGCCTCACCGAGAAAATGAGGGCTGTCAGATTCGCACTTCCTCAATTTCACACCCTTTTACCCAGAAAATGTCGCCCTCACCACTCTCCTTGTCTCCTTTCCTACAAGGTCAAAAGAAGAAGCGTTTTCCTTCTTTCCAAGGCCACTGAGTCCAGCCAGCTGTCTCCTCTGAGACTTGCTTCACCTATAATCTCTCAACTGTGTCTTCGTCTCTTCCTCCCCTACTGGCGGCTTCTCCTCGGCAAAGATGCTCAGGTCTGTCCATCTCAAATCAGCCATCCATCTGTCTGTCTCTCATACATGCACACACCCTGACTGCCCCTGCAGCCACAGCCCACTGTCCGGGAACGCCTGCCCTCCCTTCCACCTCTTTCTCGTCAGAGACGGGCCGCTTTTCCTCCTCCCTTTCCTCAGCCTCCCCCGCCTCTTCTGAAACGGCCCCTGCGATGTCACTGCACCCAGGACACGCAGCCCCTGACTTTGCAGAGCGCCTCTCCCCTCGGTCTCTGGGACGCCGTTCCTCACTCCTCAGTACTCCGTCTGCGCCAGCCCTTCCCGCGCTCGCCTCCACCGCAAGTGCTGGTGAACTCCAAGCTCACACCTTTCCTCTCGCCAAGCGCTGTGCATCACCTCGTCCACATCCATCGCCGCAGCTGCCAGCAAAGTGCCAAAAGCTCCCTAACCCTAGCTAAGGCCCAGTCCATTTGCTCACTAGCAGTCCAGCTAGGGCTGAATCAGCACAAAACCAAAGCCACCCCCTTTGCAACCGACCCTGCCCTTCTCTACTTCTGTGGTTCTCCTCTGGGGATGGCCCACGCCCCACTCGGGCCTAAAGCCGCTCTCTGCGCCCGCTGTCAGCGCCCCCTCCTCCCCGCGTGCCTCACAACCCTCCATACGGGGCTGGCGACTTTATCTTCTGGGTGGTTTTCAAGCCCACCCTTTCGCCTCAAATGCTGCTGCTGCTGTTGCCTCATGGCTTGTCGTCTCTTCTTGCTGGCTACCCTCTGCCATGAATTACACTTTTATTAATTATCCTCCTCTTTTGCTTAAAACTTCTCGCTTGCTCCGTCATTTAGAAGAGAATTCCAGTCCTCCGCAGAGCATGCAAGGACAGGTTTACAAGACCCGGCCGGGCTGTCGCCCACTCTCAGCAACTCCACCACGCAACTCCAACTCTGCCACTGGTCACGCCAGACTCCAAGTGGGTCTCTCCCACCCCACGAGGCCTTTCCTGGAAGGCCCCGCTGCCGTTACCCGTCCTTCTGAGCCTAGCGCAGCACCATGAGCCCACAGAACCTCCCTGCTCTCCCAGGGCGGCGCTGCTGCCCCTTCTTGTACATTCTCACAGTCTAGACCCTGTCACGCTGCAACGGGACCGCTGGCTTCCCATCCCCCTCTCTAGACTGTGAGCTCTCTGTACAGAGAAGCTTCTGTTCATCTTACATTAACCAGAGCCTAGCAAGGTGTCCAACTATCAACAAGCACTTACTAAACACTTGTAGGAAGAAGGAAAGAAGAAACCAGGGTTTATCAGAAAGTACCTCCCAAACTGGGAAGTGTAATTATTTTCTCTACTTTACTTGTAAAGACTCACACATAGTGGCAGAGATTAGCTATCTGAAGAAGTTATCCATCACCCTCAAAATATGAAAATCCTTAAGTCTCTCCCTTTTGTCTCAGTCCGACATCTGGCATAGTTTCACAGGCTCTCTGCAGCCTAAAAGCTGCTCCCAGAAGCAGCCACTTCAGCCATTCCCCTGCCAACCCCTCAGTAATAAACTGGCCTTCTTATCTCTCTGCCACTGCTTCCCAGCAACCCTCAACCTCGAGTCAATGCAAGGATCTTCCAGGCAGTGTTGCTGGAGAGGAACCACACCCACCCGTGAGTCAGAGCCACAGGCTCCATCTAGGACCTCAGGTGACCCTTCAGCATTATCAGACAATATTCCAAATGTCCCTTGCTGGCCGCTGATCCTTGGGTTTATTCTGAAGCCCTGCCCCCGATGCCCCTCTACCCACCCCACTCTTAGCAGAAAACCCTACCTCCTACTTTCCTGCAAAACCTGAAAACATCTGGTGGGGACGTCTTTAAACTCCTAGCCCCACCCTCAAGCTTCACACACCTTTCTATGCAGCCTCAGGAAGAGGCCCCTCCTCTAACCGGCTACCACCACCTCTGCACCTGGCTCCCGGCTCCACAGACACACGACACACTGGCTATGCCCTTTCTCCTGAAACTGCCTGCTGGGCCATTCCCCTCCTGCCCTTAACATCGTGAAACAAAGTAAACCAAGAAAACCTCCCTCCACCTTGCATATCTCACGGCTGCCACCCTCTGCCCCTCATTTCCCTTCATAGTCAAGTTTCTTTAAAGATATTTTTTTGAAATATTTCAGCCATTTCAGAAAAGTGGGGACTAAATCACCACTACATGGTGTCTTCTTTCCTAATAAAATCTGACAAATAGAGCCGAAACTCCCCTTGAGCCCCGTCCCTTTGAGCCCCTCCCTTTGAGCCCCTCCCTGACCTCACTGCCTTTTCTTCCTCCATGGTTATATGTTGGTACTGCAAGCCCATCTGTAAAAATGCTGAATTATTTTCATGTGTTTGCAATGTACATAAATGACACTATAGTTTTCATACTTTCCAACTTGACACCGTTCTTAGGATTTATCCTTGTCGCACACCTAGCTCCAGTCCCTGGACTAGAGAGCCCTCCGCTGTGTGGCCGTGCCGCCATGGACGGTCTCGTTTCCAGCAAGAGCAGCCTCTACTCCCCAGCGCCCCGTGCCCGCCCTGCCATCTCCTCGGAAGGCCTCTCCGCTTGTTTCTGCCTTCTGCTCTCCTCACAGCTCTGCGACTAGTCTTGTCAGAGCCCCAGCTACCAGTGTTACTAAACCCCACGGACACCTCCAGCCCGCCTCCAACCAGACCTCTCTGCGACCTCCTTCTCTGGCTGCTCCTTTCTCCTGACACTCTCTTCCTTCCTCCCCTGTTTCTGAGCACCCAGTTGCCAGGCCCTTCATTAGTTATCGTCCTGCTGCCCCCCAGGTCGGTGGTTTTCAGTGAGGGTGGGACAGTTTTGTCCCACAGGGGACATCTAACAATGTCGAGAGACATTTTTGGTCGTCGGGGATGGGTGATGGGCATCTTGGGTGGAGGCCAGGGACGCCGCTCAGCACCCTACAGTGAAAGGGCAGCCCCACACGGCAAAGAGCGACCCAGACCGAGTGCTAGCGGTGCTGAGGCTGAGACCCCCAGGCCAGAGGTGGGTCTTCCGTATGGTTCTGGTCTGAGCCCTCTTCCCTTCCTGCTCCCCACTGCGTGCATCCCGTCACCTGCTTTTTGGAACCTGCAGGAATAAGCAAGCAGCCTGATACATTTCCAAGGATCGGCTAGGCTTACCCGGACACTGGGCCGCTCTGGAGGGACCTCAGACACCATGCTGTGGTTGGTTAGGTCACTGTTGGTGGTAGTTGGCCGTTTCCCACCTGCTTTATTGGACATGTCCAAAGCTGATCTGATTTCAAGTTGACCAGAAAGGAAGAAAGAGGCTGGTGAGAACCAGGAAACAACAGGTGCTGCCCGCCCCTTCCCCACCCTGCCGTTCACCGTTCCAGTGTTCAGCACAAACGAGGGTCCCCAGCACCCCCAAGGGGGCCTCAGCTGCCCCCACTGCGCTTCTGAGATCATCCACCAGGGGCTCTGCACATTCTCCTCTTCCTTTCCTGAAAAGTTACCTTAAAAACCTAGGCCCTGTGACTCTGGGACTTCGTCTCCTTCTAATTTAAAAGACGTGGTGGCCCAGTGGACGTGAGAGACATTTAATTATCTTTTTTTTTCTTTCATTGACCGAGCCAAGGTTCTCGTGGTCACAGCAGAAGCTCACTAGCCCCTCAGAGGCCCAGGTGAATGACATGCCAGCCTCAGACCTGTCTCCTTGAGCTCAGCCCATGGGATGCATCAACCTGGGCCCCGCAAGATTCCAGGAAAGGGGGTAAGGTTGTCAAGCCAGATGGGCCTCAGAAGTTTCCCGCCCTCAGAACTGAGGTGAGTGACCCCAAAGTCCTCTGCTCCCCTTTCTGCCCCCCATTCCCTCTGCTTCCCAGCTGCACAGCTCCTGGTGGTCAAGGATGCAAAGGCCAAATAGTGGGCAGGGAGTAAACATACATTTTCAAGTCAAACTTTTTGTTTTCCTCTGGAACCTGGCCAGTCAGTGGGTGTAGAAATGTGTTCCGTCTTTCATTATGGCTGGAGAGGCAAGAGAGAGAGAAAAGCTGTGGTCAAGACACACACGCCCAAGGGTGGACGGGCCCTGGGCAGAGACGGGCACGGAGACCTCCAGGAGCTTGTCACTCTGCCCTCCAGCAGGACTGAAAGCGACAAGCGAGGGCCGGGCTGCAGAAGCAGCAGCAGGTCCGTCGGGAGGGGAAGCTGTCTTTCCGACAGTGTTAACCACTTACTGGAGATCCCTAGACTGGAAAGAAGCCCACTTAACCCTCTCCGTGGCTGTTCTGGGCATGTCTGTGGGGGTTGGGGAGGGGTCCAATGGCCAAGACTTGGCGTTTGACGGGCACCCTCAGCAAGACAACTCTGGCCAGGGCGCCGCATAAAACTGCTCACTCATCATTTGCTGAAAGAATTCTCTTGTGACCTTGGACCTCTTCCTCCCCTGTTCTACTTGTTTCTTCAAACGAAACAAGAGATCCAGGGCTTCTATTCTTGAGCTCGGGCTGGGCCCCACTCACTCCAAGTCCAGGACCTCCCTGGCAAGGGAGTAGCTGATGCAGCCGAGCCCTTGGACCAGTCCAGCATTGGAGGTGGCCGCTGGCTCAGCAGTCACGTCTGGCTAACGGGCACTGTGGCCGGGGAGTGGCTGCTGTAAAGACGGCCCGCCGGAAGCAGAGGGAGACATGGGCCAGGGGCGGGGTCTGTGCAGAGGCAGGTGGGGCTGTATCGTGGAGGCCCTGCTGGGGCTCTTCTGGCTGACTGTCAGGAAAGTTCCGTGGGGGCTCCGCAGAGAGACAGGGGAGGAAAGGCAGCAGACAGAACTTAGGGAGGGGCCGGGCAGAGGGTCTACACCATGAGTAGCTGTCATTTGAGGTGGACTCTGCAAGCCAAGGACCACCTGGCAAGAAAACAGTAGGAGATTCAAGCCTGCAGCCAGTGGGGGTGCTGGGAGAATTTTAAGGTCTTCTTTTCCCACCCCTCTTGAGAGAGGCTGAGAGCCCAGACATGCTCGGTCCACCCCCAGAGGCTGGTGTCTGCACGGAGCCCATGGAGGCTGCACTGGGGCTTGTGGGTCTCAATACCAGGCCACCAAGCCCTCCCACAGGGAAGGGTCAGTGCTCTGCTTGGCAAGTGGCAGGTCAGCTAGTAAGGGGAAGAGACCTCAGGACATCCCCTCAGCTGCATGAGAGAAGTAAAGTAACCTTTCGGAGAGCTGCTTTCCATAGTCTGGGACACTTCCCAGTGGAACTGTTTGCTGAAGTTAGACATAATATCAGCGGGTGATTTTTTCAGCTTCCAAACCAGTCATGTTCAGATCAAATCCAAAGACACGTGGTAGATAGAAACCCAGTGAGCAGTGGCTACAGCCTATGTGGAAATCTGGGTTTTGCAGCCTGGGCTTACCAGAGAGGACCCTAAGTCTGGCCAGTGTCTAGTTAGCCTGGGTTCTTTTTTTTTTTTTTTTTTCCCCTTTAAGAGGAATTTATTTTTTTCTTTTCTTTTTTTAAAATTTAAATGTATTTATTTTAATTGGAGGCTAATTACTTTACAGTATTGTATTGGTTTTGCCATACATCAACATGAATCCGCCACGGGTATACACATGTTCCCAATCCTGAACCCCCCCTCCCACCTCCCTCCCCATACCATCCCTCTGGGTCTAGCCTGGGTTCTAACTCTATCACACTGATAACTCACTTTCTGTTTCGCAAACTCTATTCCTCCCTTTGTCCCAGGTTTATAAGGATGCTCTCAACTTAACCACAGGGGGTCTCGGCAAGGGAGGGCAGCTGTGTCTAGTCACCAGCATGCCTGGCTCTGCCCCGGGGAGGGGGTGGGGGGCGAGCAGGCTGCAACAGCCAAGATCCTTGAGGCACCAAGGCCTCTGCCATTTCCCAGCTCAGATCACCCACCCCCCGACACTCTCCCCAAAGTCATCGCCTTTGGCCCACTCTGCTGTACACATTCCCTGTGACAGCTCTGCTGGAATCTTTCCTGCAGGCACTGGTACAGATGACCAGACGGAAAGACACACACACACACACACCCTGAAGCCACACAGAGTTTGCTGTCAGCCGGCACAAGTCTTTCAAAGGACACTGAATTCTTCCTGCCCTAGACTCTCCTACCCAGCAACCCCGACAGATGACGTCCTCACCGCACCCTGGCGCTACCAGTTTCAAGACAGCGTCCCCTTCACAAGCACTGCAATGCAGCAACCACTGACCTAACTACTCTGATCTCCAGGTCACACGGGGCGGGCCCCTCACTGTGACGCCCCCAGAGCCCGTGACCCGCCAATTCAGCTCTCACTTCACCTGGCTCACAGTCCGCTGCAGAAACCCTACCTGACCCGTCGATCGGCTCGAAACTTCAGCATCTTGTTGGCAGCTTTGGCCCCTGTGCAGCAGCCTCAGAGGACCCAGCAGCCAGCCCGCTCGTAGCATCCCTCTGAGAAGTGAGTCCTCCAGTTCCGCTCGCAGTGCCGGCCAGGCTCCAGCGCGTGGTGGCAGCGGGCACTGCTGGTTCCCTCCTCCGGCTCCGGCACTGGGGAGGGGGAGGGCCTCTCTCTGGGTGGCAGGGGTGCCCGGGTGCCCTAGGGGGGCCTGTGGCTTCCCAGCATTCAATCAGAATGTTGCTGGGCAGAGCGCCGGGGGCAGGATGAGTGAGTCGGGGATGATAGCTCAGGTCCCCGAGGAGAAACAGCGAACGCAGAGAGATGGAGCAGGCACACAGCGCAGGTGTTCCACTCCTAAGCAGTCTGACCTCGTGGCGCGAAGGACACGGAGTCTCTGGGAGGGTGGAGGAGTCTGGGGCTGCATCCCCATCTGCACGGCAGAAACCCACGCCAGCCCTCCCTGCCGCCCCATCTCCTGGCCCAGAACACAGGCCCTCGGATGAAATCCACTCGCTTCAGAGAGACCCTTCTGAGCCCGTGGGCACAGGGTTAAATGAAGCTCGGGATTCACGTGCGGCTGTTGTGCCATGCTGATGCTGGAAGCAGAGACTGACGGGGTCTCCTCTCTCTGCTCCCAGCCTGCCCAGCCTTCTTCTGTGCAGACAGGAACGTAATGAATGAGGCTTCTCCACGGCATCCCCCTACACGACCCCTCCAGACACCGCCCCAGGCTGTCGCCCAGGCCACTCACCCTCCGACTGGGGTGGCCCAGCAGATAAGCAAGTGAAGCGTGTGGGCGTGGGTGTCGTGGAGCCAGAGCCGGTGGTGAGGACTTACTTCTTTGCTCGGGTGAACTGGCAGAAAAGCTTCTTCCCAAATCTTGTGAGGAAGAGGGTAGCAAATGGGGCTCACAGCGGGGGTCATCATGTGTTAATTTTTGTAAATCTGCCCAGATGCAATATGATAAATCCCAGCTGGAGACTGTCAGATCTGCTTGGGGCAAGGAGGCCTGCATCCTCGTTCGCTACTCTGAACTCTCCAGAGATTGAAGACGGTCACCTCTCCTCTTTTCCTGAGGTCCTCCATGTCTTAAAGTGCAAGGGCCCTCCATGCAAGGGGCCTCTGACGGTCATCTCTTCCAAGCCCCTGCCACCAGGCAAGCCTGCTCTGCAGTCAGTCTCAGTGAGTGCCTCGGGTGTTTGTGAAGGGTTTCAGTAGAGGATGCTCCAGACCCACCGTTATCTTACACTGCCGAGATTTTTTTTTTTTTGGAGATGTTCTGTTTTGGTATCAAATTTTAGTTTCTTTAGCTTTGGATATTGTTCCATTTTTATCTTCCGATGACAGAATCCTTTCTGACCAAGGTGGTTCCTTTCAGCAGCACCAGGCATTCTGTTGACTTCATAGTCTCTTGTTACGGCAATTTTGTGACGCCAACAGACACTGAAAGGGAGGAGCTAATCTAATTGTTTGGTTTGAAGACAGAACCCAGTCAGAGAGCAATGCAATCAGTGAGTAGAAAAGACAACATTATTATTTAACCCGTGATGAGACAAGCTGGTCGGATATAACTGGGGCTGATATTTAAGCAACTAATCCTAAATCCAAAAGGTCAATATATTCAGCCATTTAGTGGTACTTCTGCAAATCTTTATCCTGATGACAAATGGCTTCACTTTGCAAATCCACCTCTCCGTGTCCCTAATTCAGTTCCTGGAGCCCTGCTGTGGTCATGGCGAGCTGGACCCTCTCCCAGTGCCTGCCTGGGATCTCTGCCTGTGCACAGTAGGTCCCGATAAATATTTGTTGAATGAATGAATGAACAAAAGAAGCTCCCTATGCTCTGATTTAATTTTTAGCCAGCTGCCTTTGGAGTTTGACATTCTATTACCAAGGGCTTCCTTATCTTTGCTCTCTCTTAAAATTAATTACTTCCTCTCCATGAGAACAGCTCCGTTTCTGCCCCCTCACCCCCTTCACTCAGCTTCCCTGCCTGGCTCCCCCTTGACTATATAGCTTGGCTTTGATCCATCTTCATTAGGAGGGGAAGAAAATTAAGCTCATGTGCACAGGAGGAGGCGTTGAGGTGCACTGAGAAGTGAGGTTTCTTCCACTAGAAGGCAAAAATGTCCCTTTTCCCCTTCAAGTTGAGCTCAGGGGCCTCCCACAGCCTTTGCTTGACTTTGCAAGTTAAATGCCTTCTCCTGCCTCATGGAGATAGCGCAGGCAGAGGGACAGAGGCCCAAGGGTTCCCCCTGTCTGGTGAGAGCTCTGCAATCCTCAGGATTACATGAGCACACAGAATACCTGACTGGAGATTTTCTTTTTCCTTTGCTACTAAACTACACATTTGACAGGCTTTCATTAGGTCAGACACCAGGAGGAACTTACCAAGTACTGAACACTATTAAAAAAGGGAAAGAGAGACAGGTGATCAGTTTTTTTTTCTCTCTCCTCTTCCCTTTCTTTTAGGACATCAAAGTCCTCCATTTCTCAAGGACAAATGGTTATGAAACCACCTCCAAATGTACTGCTCAAATTCCTCCCAAGGGAAGGGGGACTCTCAAGCAGTCTAGGGGGCAGGAGCATCCCTAAACTCCTGAGTTGCCCACTAGTGGTCCCCTTACCCACTGTACCTACGAAGGCGGTCCCAACGGTCATCAGAAAAGAGAACTGGAATGACTGATCTTTCCAGGCCCAACACGAGAGGGGCTTCCCTGGCAAGGGAGGTACTTTCTAGTTCTATGAAATAATGACCAGAAACTTTCAAAATGTGAAACATTTTATATATACCACATGATGGCTATATTATTCTGCTTAAAAACAAATCAAGATATATGCTAAGTATTGGAGCTAGAACATGAAAACCAGTCTCGGGCTTAAGATGGTTGTGAACATAGCAGGGACTGGCATTCCAGAAGTGCCCAAACCAATAAATTACAAAGAAAAGAGATAGGGCCTCTCCCTTTCCTAAGCACTGTCCCTTCATCTAGTTTGGGCTTTTCTACAGTTCAAGAGACACCTGCAGCCTCTGAGCACAGGTGCTAGGTGCAATCACAGCATCGCCACGGAGGTAACCGTATGCTGACCGACCTCCGAACTGCTCCCTAAGAATCCACAGTGACCTGGAATGACAGCCGGCTCCATGCAGTCAACAGCAGCAAAAGCAACCCGGAGGCTCAGGACCCTTTGCAGACATGCATGTTCACACATGTGTACACACATGCATGCACACACACACACACTCACAGTGGACAGCTCCCACCATGATAAATACTGAACAACGAGAGAGATACATTCAACTCCTTCCACCTTGGGCTTCTCTTGGTTATTTGCAAAACACCAAGCTGCTGCAACCCCAGAGCTCCTGAGAATGAGCACCAGCCAGGTTTTTCCATCCCAACAAAGCTCTGGCTTTTGGCCGTACAGTTCATTAGACGGAGAGAGTACTGCAAGGTGAGCGGGGAGGAGGGCTGCCACAGCCCACCCCTCGCACTTCCTTCTTCCCCTAGCTCGCAAATTCCAAGCTGAGGCTGTCCACACACAGGGAAACTTCTGCAGCCTGCAGAGGAACGAAGGTCGGGCTCCCGCTCTCCACCTCCCCTCTGGATGTCATCATCATTTCAAGGAGCTGCATGTGCTCCAATTTTCTGTCCCAGTTGAAAACCAACTTGGTTCACATTCCCAGCAATGCTGATGTGCCTGATTCCTGAGGCTCCCCCCTCCCACCCACCCCCGTCATTCCTAGGAAAAAATACACTTCCCTAGCCAGGTTCTCCCCAACCAAGCCCCACTGCTCTCCCGCCTACTGCAGCCATACAAAGAGGAGGCCGAAGGGGGTCAGGCCTGGAGGCACCTGTAGGTATTGCAAGGGGGAAAGACACCTTCACGAGACACTGGGTCTTTTCGAAATGCTGCCAACAGATCAAAACAGCAGCCGTGCGGTCTCGGGGGACACGGCTGTCAGCCCGGTGTTTGCGCTTGTTCTCTGTCCTCGCTGCCTTCACTCTAGTCTTCCTCCTGTGCACAGTCATTTCCAAAATGGCAAGATGAGAGTAAGCTCGGAACATACAAAACGCTGGCTACGGGGCCGCAGGAAGTAGCGAGGACGGAAGACCCGGGCTTGCTCTCTCCCACTTAACTCTGCATGTCCTCACAGCCCCATCACTGCCCCAAAGAGTCAGAACACCTTTCCTCCCCTGTCATGATCAGACATGGGGCACTGGGGCAATTTTGACCTGAGCTTGGCCCCGAGCTCAGGTAGCAAGCAGAAAAGCTGGCTCAGTAGCCAAGGGATGGAAGTCAGAAATCAGGGCTCCAGACCCAGGCTTCCTCCCTGCCATCCTATATGGATGTCCTTCCGTGGTCTCTCCGGTATCATCGCCTGGGCCTGGACATTGCTTTTATTTCAAGAATAGGAGGCAGGAAAGCCTACGACTGCAGGCAAGGGTAGGAGAGCCTCGGGTGCCCTTGAGGCAGGGTGATGCTTCACTATGTACGTGTGAGCGCACGTGTGCGTGTCTCCCTGGAAGGAGGAAATGCCAGCCCGCTCCAGCATTCTGGATGAGATAAGCCCTGGCCAGAGGAGCCTGGTGGGCTACAGTCCACAGGGTCACAAAGAATCAGACACGACTGAGCACACAACTTTACTGTGTGTATGTGAGTGCGTGAAGGTGTGTCTCAGTGGGTGTGTGTGTGTGTCTGGCAGAGGGGGAGTACTCAGGGGAAATTCATGGGGAATCTTCATGCTGATCTTCTGTCTCAACTTGCATTATCTTATCTTCAAACTGATTATTTTACTTTACGGACCTCCATTTGTCTTCTGAAAAATAAACGGGGTGGATATTCAGCATAACCATGCCATTTATTAAAATACTGAGACTCTTCCACACTAGTTGGTAAAGGGCTACTCTTCGAATACGGAAGAATCTCAGTACTTTCATAACTGGCCCTCCCCTCCTCTGTGTGATCCAGAAATGTCTTAGGGCCATCTAGGACTCCAGGCCTGTGTCCTTTCTGGTTGATAAATTATTAAATGTCATTCCTGGGATGACTGTTGCTTCACTGTCTGAACACTGACAGCCCTTTCAGGTATTAAAACAATGATTCTGGTCTCAGAAGTTGTCTTAGCACAACACTGTAAAGCAATTATCCTTCAATTAAAAAAAATCCTATGATAAACCATAATAGAAACCAATATTTTTTTAAAAAGAATGTGTGTATAACCAAATCACGCTGCTGTATAACAGAATGAACAACATTGCAAATCAACTACACTTCAATAAAAATAAATTTAAAAAAATAACAAAATAGAAGACTAAAATAAAAAAGCAGCTGTCTGAAGCAGGTTGGGAGGCGTTCTGCCTCCATACACTGTGACCCAACTTGGAGAGCTGGGGCAACCCGGCTCCCCGGCTCCTCGCACTCCTTGGCCCTGTGCTTCTGGCCGTCCCGCTGAGGGGAGAAGAGAAGGCGAAAAAGGGGTGCATGCTTTCCCTCTCTCAACCTCCCCTGGGGACCCCACCAAGCCAGACAGAACAGAGGGGAAGGAATCCAGTCCCCTCCTCTCAGCCTCTAAGCTGCTTCCCCTACGGTCAGCAACGGGGAAGAGGCCCCAGAGGCAACGAGCAGGGTAGTAACTAATTACCTCCCCTCGCCCAACAAAGCTGAGCCCTACTCTCCAGACACTGAGGCAGCCCAGCTGTCCACTTCCAGACCTCCCCCTTCCTAGTTTGGCAGCTTTGCTTCTGGCATCCCGCAGACAGCAGTCACCCCACCCACCCTGAGGGAAAGAACGGTACCAAGTGAGTGTTTGGAGAGTAACACAGCTGGGCTCGCCCCCTCCTTCCACACCCTGAAAAGCTACAAATGCCTTCTTGGTTCCCAACCCAGCAATCTGCAAGGGTCAAGCTGTTTCGTGCCTCCGTTTCCTCATTTTAAGAATGAAACAGCAGTAATGAGTGGTGGCCTGTTTAGTGCTCCACTGTGCTGTGCTTAAATATCCTACCAGACTAGACAGCAGAGGCATAAAGGTGATGATGCTCTGAAGGGGTGAACACAAGGAAAACATTAAACTCACGTGGTCTCTGGTCCTTGGCCTGGGAGCAAGGCAAGGCCCACGCAAGTCAGGGGAGCTGAGATTCATTGCCTCAGCTATAGTAACAAGGGGCTTCCCTGTGGCTCAGCTGGTAAAGAATTCTCCTGCAATGCGGGAGACCTGGGTTTGATCCCTGGGTTGGGAAGATCCCCTGGAGCAGGGAAAGGCTACCCACTCCAGTATTCTGGCCTGGAGAATTCCACAGACTATATAGTCCATGGGGCCGCAAAGAGTCAGACATGACTGAGCGACTTTCACTCACTCACTCACAGTAACAAGACAAAGTTCGCATCTCCTTGGTTTTCCCCAGTCCCAGCCACGTCTCCAGCCTGAGCTCCTCACCTCCAGAAGAAGAGGGAGACAGACTCGCGATTCGGGAGAAGGACTCTGGCTCCGCAAGGCCCGCAGGAAGAAGGCAGCGATGAAGGTCACATCCCCTCACTGCGAACCCCTGAGGGCCACAGGCGACATGTGTGTCGTGGGGTGGGAGGTGCCCAAAAACATGAGTCCCACAACACCTGCCTAGTGCAGAGGTGTGCAGGGGCAGCCACACACAAACTGCTCACAGCTTGGGCCTTCTGTGTCCCTGTGCCTGGCCAGCACCTCACACCCAGCAAGTGGACGGCTGTGTGGGGGGGTGACTGAGATTTGTCTGATGCGGTGGCTGCAATCCGTCTGGCCAGATCTGTGGCCAGCGGTCTGCCCATGGCAGGAGGATGGGGCATGCTGCTCTGCTCCGGGAGGCTGAGCTGGGAGTGAGGCAGGAGAGCTCAGCCATGAAGCCTCTCCCCAGGGGATCTGACAGACGGGCTCTATCTGCTCCGGGGCCTCTCCCTTCTCCCTTCCGACCAGCCAGCCGGGCTCTGCTAAGAGTCTACTGAGCAGAGCTTCGTCTGGTGGAGAAGAGAGCAGTAAATCAATGGGCGCGGGAGGGCAGGGCCGAGGCAACTGCTCTGGGAGGAAGGAGGTCCCCACCTCACAGGGCTGCACGTGGTGCAGATGCAAAGGCAGCTGAGCCAGGAGCAAAGCCCCAGTGTGAGCACCACTCCTCACTCGCTGGCTGGGAGGGCTCAGCTGCTTGGCTCTCCTGAACTGGAACAGCAGGGACACAGATGGATTGTGGGAAACTCTGAGCACCTCGGACACAGATGGATTGTGGGAAACTCTGAGCACCTCCTCCTGACGGGAGCAAGGAGTCTGGAACTTCCCATGGACGCGGGGAACTGGCTCAGGGCTTGGACGACAGGGGCTCTCCCAGATTGCTGTCTGCTGCAGAAAAGATACAAGGGGAGCTTGGGGACAAGGGCCACCAGGGGAACCAGCCAGCACACAATGGCTGTGCCTGGAGAGAGTCACTGCTCTCTCCACCTCTGTGTGCTGAGAAAAATCACCGTGAGCTCCCCTGACATCCCAGAAAGAGAAAGTGAGACCTGGGAGGGAAAGAACTTAAGAGAACTTTTGGAGACACTTGTCAGTTAAGGACAAAGAGTGGCAGGCGCGTGACTGTAGCTGACCCATACTGACATCTCGACTTTTCTGGATCTCAGTTTCCTCATCTGGAACATGGAATGAAACCGAATTGCTCAGAGAATTAAAGTAAAAGTGTTAGTCGCTCAGTCGTATCCGACTCTTTGCGACCCCATGGACTGTAGTCTACCAGGCTCTCTGTTCATGGGATTCTCTAGGCAAGAATACTGGAGTGGGAAGCCATGCCCTTCCCCAGGGATCAAACCCGGGTCTCCTGCATTGTCAGATTTCTCACCACCTGAGCTACTTGGGAAGCCCTCAGAAGATTAAACAAGATCACATATTTAAAGCACCCAGGAGAACGCTTGGCGCCTATCAGTTGCTCAGTCAGTGACTGCTGTTATAAACATTAATAAAATAAAAGAATGAAATAAAACAAAGAGCACTATCCCATCCATTTTAGTAGCCACTAGTCATATGCAGCTATTTACATTCTCATTAATGAAAATTAAATAAAATTAAAACTTCAGTTCCTCAGTCATGCTAGCCACAATCTGCTGGGGCTTGAGAGCCCCCACAGCTAGAGGCCACCAAATTGGACAGGAAAGTTGCAGCATGTTCTACCCCGGTGGATATTCTGTTGGACAGCACTGGGCTAGATGTTCTTTAAGCCATCTTCCAGTTCTAATAAGTTTGGATTCTATAAAACACATAACTCCAAACCAGCTTGTCCTTCCACCCGCTGACGTGGGCTCAGTGTCCTCAGGGGAATGCAGGTTCTCTTCTAGCCCTAAGCTAAGGGAAAAAGGAAAAGGAAACCTGTTGCCAACAATGATAACAAAAAAGTTAAACATCTAAAATCAAAGGATACATCTGAAAGTCCAATCAGAATTAACGTGGATATCTATCATTTTAAAATAGATGCACTAAGACTCCTCCAGGGTTTGAAAATATTGTTACTAACAGCCCCAGTGGGCTAGGCCCTGGGAGAGGCAATTGAGAAAAGTTACAAAGAGGATCACAGCGGTTGGCAAAGGGAAAAGAGCAAGAAACAGCCCTCCTTCCTGCCTCCTTCTCCTTCTTGGGTTCGCCAGCTGCTGGTGAGGCTGGAGGGGGAAGACGGGACAGCTGGCCTTCAGGGTCTGCCTGGTCCTGCCTCCACTGGGCGGAAGAGAGGGAAAGGAACTGCAGGGAAGACAGCAGGCTCAGGGTCTTCCTTTCCTTGCACCTTCCTATCCCCACCCAGCTGGAACCTGTGCTAATCCCAGGGGTACAGTCTGTTCTTAAACAAACAGCACCTGAAGCAGGTGCCAGAGTGTGTCCATTGATAACTGGCTTAGCGCGGGGATGGGAGAAGGCCCCAGAGGAATGGGAGAGGTGTTCCCAGGCCCAGACCCTGCCTGGAGCCCAGACAAGGGACAGAGGAGCTTGGGAAGAAAGGAAAGTGGATGAGGGAACCTGGGGAGGGACACTGCGGGCCCCTGCCTGTCCCCCTGCCATGCGGTAGCCTTGAAGGAGGCCTCGGTGGGGATGCTGAGACAAGACACATGTGCTTTGGAGATGACAAAAGGGACACTGGGCTTGGTCCTGGTCAGGAAGGAAGGCAGGCTTGGTAAGGGACACCTGAGTAACAGGTGAGTCTGCCTGAGCCTTCTGGAGCACGTGAACACCTGGAGCACGTGATGCTGCTCCTTGTGGCTGGCCTGGGAATAGTGCAGCTACATAATTCGTGGGCCTCAGAGCAAAATAAGGCTTCCCTGGTGGCTCAGAGGATAAAGCGTCTGCTGGCAATGCAGGAGACCCGGGTTCAATCCCTGGGTGGGGAAGATTCCCTGGAGAAGGAAATGGCAACCCACTCCTGTATTCTTGCCTGGAGAATCCCATGGACAGAGGAGACTGGCGGGCTACAGTCCACGGGGTCGCAAAGAGTCGGACACGACTGAGCAACTTCTCACACACACAGAGCAAAATAAAAGGCAGAGCTCCTTGCTCAAAAATTACGAAGTTCAGGACGGTGACAGGAGAGCATTAAACCAAGCCCTTCTGAGGATGCAGGGCCATGACGGGTTGTGTGTCCATGAAGACTGCCCTGCCTGGGAACACCGATTGCTCTGTGGTGCCTCTGGAAGTTCGAGGATGGAGGGCGGCTAGTCATCCTTGCGGCTAACTCTTAGCACAAGGCAGAACACCAGAAGGGGCAGCTCCTCTCCCAGTTCCTACTTTCCTCTCTTTCTTGGCTTGCATGCCCAGAAACACGGCTGCTTCCGCTCCTGCCCGCCGGGGCTGGTAGCTGGCACCGCCCCTTCTCCTGCCTGGTCTGTGTTTGCCTGTGGGCAGCTTAGCTGGAGGAAGCACCACAGCTGAAAGCCAGAGGGTTGGGCTTGCCTTATCTTTCAAACCTGCCTTCAGGACCGGCACAGGGAGCCCTCTGTTCCTACCCGACAGACCCCTCCAGGGCCGCCTACCATTACCATTATGTCATCGAACCATTTTCCTCCCAAGAAAGAGGCAGGGGACAAAAGGGCTTCTGGCTACAAGGGGGGTAAAGTCAACATTTCTGCTTTGGAGACAAATCAGGCTTTCATTTTTTCTGCACGCAAGAGTACACATACATACACACACACACACACACACACACACACCATCAGCTGAGACAAGTCCGTCTTAGCACTCCACCGACAAAGCCAGGAGACTCCTGTCCACACTGCCTGCAGAAGTCTGACCTGACGTGAGAAGGTGCCTCGGTCAAAGAGCCCCGATATTTAGAAGGAATGAGGGTCCTGAGTTGGCAGTTTGGGGAAAGGGGTATCTAAACCCAGAAGACTGGCTCTCTCTCTTCCTGGATTTCTGTTGCTCCCAAATGATAAACTTTGTCTTCTAAGGAGTTGAGTCCCACGCCAACTCTCTATTCCGCACCCCCTCCTTGATCCTGCCGCCCACCTCTCCATACTTGACGTGCGGTAAAGGGGATCAAAGGCAGGACCCAGCTATGCCAGTCTCCTCTGGCTGAGCCCTCGCCGCCTTCCTTCAGTGCTGGGCCCAGGAACTGGCTGTGAGGGGGCCGATGGCACTTCTGCCCAGAGCTCCTGAGTCCCCGGCTCTGGAGACAATGGCTCAGGGAGCGGGGGGAGCCGGGCTCCAGCTCTGCGCGCAGAGGGACACACGAAACCATTGTCTCCGCAGCGGGGCAGACAGTGACTTGTATTTCTGGCATCTCTGCCCAGGGGTTCACCCCCTTGGACCGAGAGAACCCTGACGATTTCCTTCTAATAAATAGGGGTGATACTGAAATCTGGCCCCACGCTGAGAATGTGCACCCGGCTGTAACAAAGCCCACTCCAGCTGATGGTATGGGAATACTGGAGCTCCCTTACTTGCTCCAGAGCCTCCCAGACAGACAGACAGCGAGACAGAGGACCACTCACCAGCTCGTCTCTGCGATGCCCTCTGCTCTCTCTGACTCCTTTCACAATCAGGAATAGGGAAAAGGCTCTCCTTTAACACTCATCAGGCCCTGGTGGGTAGCAATCATTAACAGCCACACATGCTGACTGGCTTTAACCCCTTCAGTGCTGGCCACCTCCAGCTGGCTGATGGACAGCCCCGTCCCCTCTTCCCAGCTCCGAGAAAGCGGGAACTCCTGCCTTGATGCCATCCACCTGAGTAATGCCGCTGCCTCCCATGTGGAGAGCAGGAGCCCTCTGGTCCCACCCAGGCTGCCCTGCCTGATTGGAGCACCCTGGCAACCTGAGGCGCTTGGTTCTGGCACGATGCCCAATTGGATGAGCCCATATTATGAAATATTTGCCTAGCAGGCCAATAGAGGAGCAGGATCGGGGGGAGGGGATGATATTTTTATTTATTCCTGGAGGAGACAGAACAGACAAAGGTAGTCCTGACATGCCTAGCCCTGGGCCAGGAAACAGTGGGAAGGCGGGCTTCAGGTCAGCCAAGCGCCTCTAGCCTCCCTGTCCAGGTACAGGGTGGAAGCCCGGAAGGCTTCTAGGCAATTTCAGCTCCTGGCTGTTGAGCTAGAGGGTTTTTTTTTGCCTTAATGATTCCCTGACTCACCCAGGAGTTTGGAGCTAGGAACTGTAACAGAAATGAGAAAGGAAAATAACTTGACAGGCAAAAGACTGCTTGTATCTACACAAACTGTGCGGCACAGGTAATCTTCCTTATATTTCAGAGTTGCAGAAATCATTTTTGCATCTTTGGTGGATGCAAAAGAAAGGTGAGCAGGAATGAGCAGAGACAAAGTACCTCTTTTTCCCTTTGAAAATAGGCAACTGATTTGGGAAAATCTAAATCCAGCATGAAAGTATCGACATGTAGGGCTTATGCAAATCTATGCAGATATGTGCAAATGAGCAGCTCCGGGCTTTTCAGAGTAAATCCTTGCCAGAATTTTTCTAGTTTGAGCAAGAAATCAGGTAGTCTCCAAACCCTATAAACGAGGATCTCACTGTATGCTGTAGCATAAGGACATCAGTAGAGGGAGCATAGCATATAGGGCTCAATAAACGTATTTACTGAACTGTTACTACATATAAAGCCTTGAAGTAGTCTAGTAGGGTTTTTAAACCACAACCATAAACATGATAGGCTATGCTGGAGAACGTCAGCGCCCTCTCTCTGCACACCCACAGTTAATACCCCCTCTTCTTTCTGGCCCCAGTGGGTGGTGCTGCTCCAGCTCGTACCAGCCTGGGTCTAGTGGCTCCATCTCCTCTCACCACCCCTTGTTCTTGTCTGTCAGTAGTCCAGTCGCTGTGGCTCAAGACCCCGGCTTAAATCTACCAGGGGGCCCCTTCTTATCTCCTGGGCTGCCTTCCCAGCTGCCTGATGGCGGGTTGGCCCTGGTCTCTTAAAGGGGCTGCGAGCATTCCCAGCCTGCCGTGTTCACTCTCAGGAATACTCCCGGAAACCTGGCATCGCGCTGCCTATAGAGTCAGGTTCACCAGCCGCTCCCCGCTCACGTCCTTCAGAGCCACAGCCGGCTGCAGGACTGCTAGAGTGTGATCAGCTTAAAACGGGAAAGGATGCTGATGCTTGTGCCTGCGTTGTAAATGCTTATCATATCATGTAAAAGCCCCACATCTCAGTATTTAAAGGTTCCCACTCTGAGTTTTAAAGGGGGACGGGGGTTCAGGATATAAAGTCAACATAGAAAAATCAGTTCTATTTCTACATACTAGTAGCAAACAGTGAAAAATTGAAATTTTAAAAATACTACATACAACAGGGTAAAAAATAGGAAATGTTTAGGAAAAAATTTGCCAACAGATGTGCAAGACCTATATACCAAAAACTGTAAAATACTACTGAGAAAAATTAAATAAAATCCAAATAAAAGGCAGATACACTGTTTGTATGGAAAAGAAAATTAAACATTGTTAGAATATCAATTCTCCACTAATTTTCCTATAGAGTCAACACAACCCCAATAGGTTATCTGTAAAAATTGATACAGGTACTCTGAAATTCATACAGAAATTAAAAGGACCTATAATAACCCCCAAAAGTTACAGAAAGAAGAATGAAGTCAGAAGTCTTAGATTATCTGAGTTCAAGATAAGAATCTACAGTAGTCAAGACAATGTGGTATCTGCATAAAGACACATGTACAGATGAGCTGAACAGAAGAGAGCCTAGGAATAAACCCATTCATATATGGTCAGCTGGTTTTCCACAGAAGTATAAGGGCAATTCAATGGGGGAATGACAGTCTTTTAGAAAATCTAGAGGTCCATATATCGAAAGCGAAAACAAACTGCCTCGACTTTACCATTAAAAATTAACTTAAAATGGACCAGGGCCTAAAATGAAAAGCTTAAACTATAAGATTTCTAGAAGAAAACATAGGAAAAAATCCTAAGTGGCTTTTGGTTTGGCAAATTTCTTAAATAAGACATAAGATGCACCAGTTTTAAACAAAACATCAAGAAATCAAACTTCATTGAAACAAAAAGCTTTACTTTTCAAAACATGTTACAAAAATAAAAGGGTAAGCCATAAACTAGAGAAAATATCCGCAAAACATGCGACATAAGACTTTCATCTGGAATATACAAAGAACTCTTACAACTGAATATCAAGACAGCAATGTGAAAGTGAAAGGCTCTCAGTCCTGGCCCACTCTTCACGACCCCACGGGAATTCTCCAGGCCAGAATACTGGAGTGGGTAGCCTATCCCTTCTCCAGGGGGTTTTCCTGGCCCAGAAATCGAACCGGTCTCCTGCACTGCAGGTGGATTCTTTACCAGCTGAGCTACCAGGGAAGTCCATTAATGTGCAGAAGATTTAAACAGACACTACACCAAAGAGGACACACTATGTTAGATAAAGTACAGGAAAACCGGATCAACATCATTAGTCACTCAGTTCAGTCCAGCTCAGTTCACTCGCCCAGTCGTGTCCAACTCTCTGCGACCCCATGAATCGCAGCACGCCAGGCCTCCCTGTCCATCACCAGCTCCCGGAGTTCTCCCAGACTCACGTCCATCGAGTCAGTGATGCCATCAGCCATCTCATCCTCTGTCGTCCCCTTCTCCTCCTGCCCCCAATCCCTCCAGCATCATTAGTCAGTAGGGAAATGCAAATTGAATCCACAATGAGCTAACACTACAGACACCCACCAGAACTGCTAAAATTAAGACTAATCAAAAAAAAAAAAAAAAAAGACTAATCATACCAAATGTTGACAAAAATGTAAATGAACTGAAAGTCATACCCTGCTGATAAGGCTGTAAATGGTACTTCCATTTTGTTTATCTTTTTAAGAAACTGCCAAACTTTTCCATGCAGTTTAACATACATTGATTCCTAGGCATTTATCCAAAAGAAATGAAAATATATGTCCACACAAAGATTTGAACACAAATAAATGTTCACAGAAGTTTGCTTATAAGAGCCCCAAACTGCAAGAAACTCAAATGTCCACGAACAGGAGAATACAATATGTATACCATCCATACAATGGAACATGACTCAACAATAAAAAGAAATGAATTATTGATATACATGACAACATAGATGCATCTGAAAATAATCGTGTTGAGTGAAAGAAGCCAAACTCCCTTCCCCCCAAATAAAAAATGTATACTTTATGATTCCATCATATAAAACCCTTACAAAGGTAAACTAATTTATAATGGCAGAAAGCAAATCAGCAGTTGTACGGGGATGAGGTAGACAGAGGGTTTTCAAAAAGGCAGGAAGAGACTCTGGGGAGTGACAGATACATTGTCCGAGAAGGCAATGGCAACCCACTCCAGTACTCTTGCCTGGAAAATCCCATGGACGGAGGAGCCTGGCAGGCTGCGGTCCATGGAGCCGCTAAGAGTCAGACACGACTGAAGCGATTTAGCAGCAGCAGCAGCAGCTACAGGTGTCCTGTCCTAATTGCAGCTACAGTTTCAAAAAAATGCATCAAATTTTACCCCTTCAACAGTTATCATAAATCAAATGTACCTCTATAAAGATAAAAAAAAGAAAAGTCTTCAGATGAGACATTAAAAAAAACCCACCTACCCCTGGGCCTCATCCACTGTGTTTTATGCTGTGATGGATCTGGGCAGGTAGGGGTGGGGTGGGGTGGGGATTCCAGCTTCCCTAGTGACCAGCTTTAGACGGCTGGTTAAAGACAGGTACGGACGTGGCCTTGAATCAGCCTGGACCTCTCTCCTGGATTTAGGTCAAATAATGTGGCAGACCTGAAGATCGTCTTTATAAAAATAATTGTTTGTTTTATGACAGAAGGGAAAATATCAAATAAAACCCTGTTCACAAAGTCCTCTCCTTATCATCTCACTTGATTTTTTTATGGTTCTATAAGGTAGGCAGAAAAATATTAACACTCTCATTTTACAAAAAACACATACAAACAGAAAGCCTGAGGCTCACAGAGGTAAAGGTCTTGACTAAGACCACCCACCTCCTACAGAGTCCCTTACCCTCAGCGTGGAGCTCTTCCTGCTAACTGGTCTGCCCGCAGCCTGGGGGCACCCCGCCCGTCCCTCAGCCCTGGCTGGCTCCCAGCGCAGGGGTGCTCGCCCCACGCTGAGCAGGCACTCTCGCAGAGCACAAGCGGTAGAACAGAAGGGACCCCAGGATGGAGGAAAACGGGGCAGGTCTCCGGTCATAATCAGCTCAACCAAGGGGAACCACACAGCACTGAGACAGGCTAGCCTGGGGGAGATGAGGGGATCTGAGGGCCTAATCAGACCACGTATCTGATGAGAGAGGAGGGGAAACCAACCCAACACCACTCCCAAGCCGGGAAGTCTGGTGGATGCAGAAGCAGCTGGAAGCTGTTAGAGGGCTCCAGGCCCTGCGCCTCCTTTCCCTCTGCTTCTGCCCGCCCTGCTCTGCCGGGGCTGGGAGCCCCCCTCCTCTCTCCCTTGTTTTGAGGACAGGGTGATGGGAGGGCGGAAATCCACACTGCAAGGTGCAAAACGTAAGAGGCATCTAAAACCTCAATGATCGTTTGATAAAAGTCTTATACAGTATTTTGGAATAAAAATTAGTGCAAAAAAAAATCCATAATACATGAAGTATTTTAAATAAAGACCAGATTGCTGCTGCTGCTGCTAAGTCGCTTCAGTCGTGTCCGACCCTGTGTGACCCCATAGACCAGATTAGTAGTACACAATTTCCAATTCGCCTGAGGCTCCAACATGGCTTAGAGTGGCACTGTTACTGATTTTGTTGTTACTGAAAATGTTGATATTTTGTCCTTCATGAAATTTTCGCACTGATTTTGATTTCTTTTAATATTGCAATAAATGCTATTTACCTTGATTACTGAGTTTTCTGGCAGCCTCTTAAATGCTGTGCCTAAGGAGACTGCCTCAACCACCTTACCCTACTCAGCCCCGCTCAGGGATGAGACTGGAGAGACTGGGAGAGACATAGGGAGACTGGACAAGGCCCAGAAAGGACCAGGGAGAGGTCTGCACTCCTCAAAAAACCTCAGTGCATGAAAAAACAAAGAAAGGCTGAGGAATTATTCCAGATTAAAGAGGAGCAGAGACATGCTCCTGGATTAGATTCCAATGACATTATTAGGGCAACTGGTGAAACTGAATATGACCTGTCTACTAGATAATAGTAATGTATCAATGTTGTTTCCTGAATTTGCTCACTGTACTGGGTTTATGTAAGAGAATGTCCTTGTTTTTAAAAGGAAAAAATAAAGTGATAAGGGTCAGAGGGTGACGGCGGCCGGAGAGCTACATTAAGCCAAACACTCCTCTCTGTCCAGCCTGTCTTTCCTCCAATTCCAGGCAGTCCCAGCAGGGACCAGTAGGAAATGGTAATGGCCGGAAGTCTTGTACAGAAGATCAGGTCTTGGAGGGCTGGTTAGACATTTGCTTCTCAAAAGAAGAATTAACCTTGAATTCTCAAATCACTCCTCACTCGCTCCACGAAGACTTGACAACTGGCACCGAAAAGAGAGGAAATTAACACTGACCCAGGCCGTGAAACTAGCACGTTCTCTGCTCAGCCTCCTGAGGCAGGCACCACTACCCTGCACTTGCAGAGGAGGAAGCTGAGCCACCAGGGAATCAGCTCTAGGCGGCCTGGAAACGGGAAAGCCAGGGTGAGGGCCCGGGACACAGCCCAAAGCCAGCTCTTTTCCCACTCCAGTTTGTTGTGCAACTTGAAATTCCCTTCTCATGCATCATCCTACAAACTAACCCTTTAGTTTATTTTTGCGGAGTTGAATCTGCATTGGCCAAGGGATTTTTGGCTCTGAAGTCAGACCGCCCCAATCCCAATCTGACGGCACCGGTTATTACCTAAGGGCTCTGAGTGAGTGACAACCTTTCTGTGCTTTCATCTCCCCATCTGCAAACAGGGATAATGTAAACTGCTACCTCAAGGGTTTGTCATAGGATTAAATGAGATTATACAAGCAGAGAATTTGAGAGACCCAGACCTTGCAATGTTTCAATAAATGCCAGAAATCATTACTATCTGCCCCTGCCTCAGATCATTCGCTCATAGGAAGATGGCCTAATTTCTGACTATAAAACCCCTCAGCACTTTGACACATGAAGACAAATGCTTAACAACAGCTCCTAAAGAAGTTATCCATCAAGATAGTATTTTGGATATTCTCAACCTAGTTAAGAATGCCTTGAATCCCTCACCCACCTCAGACCACTTGTAATCATCTGAGGCAGACCCCTTACCCTCAGGAGCCAGCAAAATCGACACCTAAGAATCTCAGAGAGGATGGAGGCCGGTCCTATCGTGCCCTGGACAAGGAGGGGATCATGTTTTTCTATGTCATGTCACACTTGGAAGTTAAACAGCACGTCAATCTCGGGGCCACATCCCTGGGCTGGAGGAGTTGTCTGGGAAGACTCAAGCTCTGGTGCTGGTAGTCAGCCATGCAGCTGTATAATGTGGGCAAGTGCTTGCCCCTTGGGGCCCACCGGGCCTGAGCAGGGAGCCACCTTGTCCGCAGAGTTAATGAGAGCGTACAAGAGGCCACTGAGTCCTGGGCACTTCAGGAAAGAGCTGGACAAAGGAGGTGTGAAAGATTACCGGTCCAGGAACGCCTAAGGCCCTCTGCAGCACGCTCCTGGTCTCAGGGTCCTCCGGCTGAGGAGCCTACAGCAGAAGGCAGATAAGCCAGCAGACACGCAGCAGGGGGCTGAAAGGGGGCGGACCACGGGCAGGGCGCCCAAGGGTCACGCGGCGGTCAGATTCAGCCAGGAAGATGGTTCTCTTGCGACAAAGGCAGCAGCTGGAGCAGGGCGACTTTCTAACTGTAAACAGAAACCCTAGAAGCCCCAAACCACACACAAGCACGTGTGAGGATGAGGGCACAGCGTGGAGGACAGCGGGCACCATCTGCAGGAGGGAGGGCGCGTGCAGCGGCAGGCGGGGACAAGGGCGGCGCGCGTGCTGGCGCCCGGGACGCAGGGGCGGAGCCAGGTGAGGGGGCCCTGAAACGCCTCCAACGGGGGCAGCGCTTTCGAAAGAAAGGACCACAAGCACAAGTGAAGAGGGGCCTTGGACGGGCCGGTGTGGGTGGGAGGCTCACACTAAGCGGACAGAGGCTGACCCTGCTTCTCGTAAACTGACCCCACGTCTGTCTGTCTGGATCTCTGAACACAGGCGCAACTCACACACCTGTGCTTGTCCCAGCCTCCTGGTCCCAGCCTCGCACTGTTTCTCTTTCCCTTCACACAGGGCTTTGCCTGACCTGATTTTTCCATGGCAGAGAGCATGAAATAGAGTCCCCACAGCCCGGAATTAAATTCCTCCCCACCCCAGTGCAATGAGTATTTGGATTTTGTGCCACTCCCCAAACCCCCTCCAAAGCACTGCACCAGCATCACGGCCACCGTCCCTCCCCACGCCACGCACTCTGCTCTGGGTAACGCACCTTCCCCAGGGAGCAATGCAGGGGCCGGCTGAGCTGCCAGGAGAGGTGCAAGCGCAGCTCCCCCCGCTGCCTGGCTCCTGCATTCCAGCCCTGCGCCCAGAGTTTGACCTTCTCTGCGGCTGTGGCATATGTGTTCTGGGTTACAGAAATAGCTCAGCCCTTGGGACCCTGCAGGCCCTCCCTCTCCACCCAGAGGCACCCCCAGCTCCCAGGCTCCAGGGACGTCAAGCGGGAGCAGAGGAGGGCTCAGTTCCCCCCTGCCCTCCAGCACGCCCCTCCCCGAGTAGATCAGGAAGGGCCGCCCCACCACACACCCACCCCTTCCAGCCCCCGCACTCTGGCCTGTCTGCCATCACTGTGGGTGGAGGTGAGGCTTTTGGCAGAGGAGAGCATGAAGGAGGCACAGCACTAGGAAAACCTTAGACAAACCTGCCCCCTCGTTGTGTTTCCTTTGGAGCTCATCTGGATGAAGGGCAACAGCCAGCCAGACATGGTTCCCAATCCCATACACCCTGGCCTATCCACCCTGTTGTCTCACGCAAGGTGATGATGTCATGGTCCCTGTTTCAACACTAACCCAAACAAGATGGCATCGGTCCTCCCACAAGCCCAAGATGGAATGGGGGACAGTGGACTCAACAAGAATATCAGACTGAATGTAGAAACAGTGATGAGCTTTTGATGTGCGGCTTTTAGACCCTGACTCCCTAGCGTCTGATGAAACAATAAAATCTTTCATGAAGGACTGTACTAAAGGGATAGGAGTGTTACCTGGGGAGGGCGGGGCCCTGAATGGCCTTCGAGATTCAGGTTCCACACTTTGTCCTCCCGCGGGGAATGGAAAGGACAGCCACGCCTCGGCCTCTTCAGCCACACTGCTGTTACCACCTACTAGGCCTCGGCAGCCTTGTAGACAGGTGGGGAAAGAGCTGGACAAAGGATACTGGGGTGTATAAACTCTCCAGACCAAACACCTCTGGGGTTGGAGGTCCAGGAAAGGCTATCGGTGATAGAAAGGACCCATCCCTTTCTCGACACTGCCCCTCCACCCCGATACTACAGAGTTACAGCGGTTAATAGCCATGTTCCTGCAACCCCATGCCACTCTCTGGGTTCCAGGTAGCCACCCAACTCCAGCTCAGCCGAAACACCTTTCCACGGATGGGAACTGGAATTGAGGAAAAAAAAAAAAAAAAAAAAAGATCAGCCCTTCTTCAGGTGACACGTTCACAAGGGAGCTGTGAGAAGCCGTCTCTTTAGACTGACACGGAGCCAGGACAGCCCTGCAGGGAGAAGAGCCTGAAGCCAGCCCATGAAGAGGGACAATGGGCAAGGCCACACTTGGCACCAGCCAGCTTCTTGATTCTAGCTTGTTCCTGCAGCCCAGCCATTCCTCTGAACTTTCCAATACAATCCCCTTGGGGCTTAAAGTTCTTTGAGCAGTTCCAGTAACATACTCGCCATGGAGAAGGCAATGGCACCCCACTCCAGTACTCTTGCCTGGAAAATCCCATGGATGGAGGAGCCTGGTGGGCGGCAGTCCATGGGGTCGTGAAGAGTTGGACACGACTGAGCGACTTCACTTTCACTTTTCACTTTCATGCATTGGAGAAGGAAATGGCAACCCACTCCAGTGTTCTTGCCTGTAGAATCCCAGGGATGGTAGAACCTAGTGGGCTGCCATCTATGGGGTCGCACAGAGTCGGACACGACTGAAGTGGCTTAGCAGCAGCAGCAGTAACATATTCGAAAGTTACAACTAACATCAGGAAGAGAGACAAGATGAATTCTGGAGGATCCAGCATCTAAACTCCATAGACGTGGCTGGCATGAGGGAGAAAAGGAAGGAAGAGGAAGGAAAAGGGCCAAGGAGTTTGCCCAAGGGTAGCAGAACACAGTGCCGGTAAGACCTGAGCTGGCCTAGAAGGCCATGCAGGAGGATGCAGTGGAGACAGGGGTCAGAGAAAGCAGGTGGATTTGCTGCCTCCCACTTTAGGAACAGCTCCTAGGATGTTTAGAGAGCGAAGTGCGGGCCACATGGGTGGACTAAGGCCCTAGTGAAGGTGGAAGGCCACCTCTGCTGATGGATGGGCCAGGGGTCTGGGAGCATGTTCCCAGGGGACATTCATTATTCAGGAGAGAAGTTTATATCCTGTCTCTGCCCTTTCCAAAGCAAATGAGGGTCCTCGGCCACCCTAGAGCCTCACAGCTCTCTCAGACTAAGGGGTCTGCTCTGTCCTTCAGGCCTTCTTTAGAACACTTACTTACCTGCCACCAAATCCATGAGCTAACGGTCCCTTTAAGAATATCTTCCTCCTCTGTTCTCTAGTTGGCCGGAGCAGATGTTCCTTGTTACTATGGCAACGAACCTACCACTCTTCCTAATGGGTAGCTTCCTAGGGAAGGACACACACAGCACAGGCCACTCCCCAGACAGAGCGGCTGACCTGCGAGCTGCTTAGAATTCACGGACGAAAGCTTCTGACAGCACAGGACGCCGCGGGCTCCTGTGTGCCTGCATAACAAGAGTTCAAATCTCACCTGTCCGAGAGGTGACCCAGGAGTGGCAGGCACTGTCTGACAGCAGGTAGAAGGCAGGGGAGGGAGGTTACGCATGTCACTGCCCAGACAACAGACCAACGGTCATCTTTCTAATGAAGTGTTAAAGAGCATGTGGTCTATCTTCACTAAATTGAATTAGCTCTTCCTTTGACCTTTTTTTCACATCACTAATGAAGACCAGTGAGACCCTCCTAATTGAATTCTCCTTACTTCAAGCTGCATACCACTCTCACCCTCATCTGGAGTTTGTTATCCTTCCAGACAGTCCTCTCAAATGGGTCCCTGCTCAAGGCAAGGCTTCTGCAGCAGGTGGTGGGTGGGGAAGCGGAAAGCACTGCATCCCGTTGGTTCTGCACAGAGTCGTTTCCACTGCGGTGATGCTTCTCTCACTAAGCCCAACTTGACCCCATTTGTTCTTGGCTCTCACAGCCCCGATGAAGCCAGCTGGATTCTTCTTGTAAGCCACAAAATTGACTGAACTTTAGCTTCTTCTCTTCGGAGACCTTAGCTTACTGGGATCCCAGAAGTCAAAGTATAAATAAGAACAAGTCAGTAAATGATCCCTATCAGATGTGCAGGAAAAGCATTCCTAATCAGGGAAGATGCCAAAGTCAGCGCTCCCCCCCACCCACACACTCCCAACTCTCCTTCAGTCACTCCTAAAGGTAAAGTACGCCCTACCTCGGAGGAAATGGCTTGTCTCTGGAGATGAACAGGGGCAGTACAGAATCACAGGTCAGCTCTGATTGGAATCCACTTATCCGCCACATAGCATTAGACAAGCTACTGATGCTCTCTGAGCCTTAAGTTTCCTCATCGGTAAAATGGGAATGCTAATTCTACCTCACAGGGTTATATGAGGCAGTATAGAATTGCAATGCCTTAATTACATTCCCAAATCCACAAATATCTGAAAATTTAAAGTTTTTACATAACTAGATGGATGGCAGAACCCAGCCTGACTCAAACCTAGTTGGTAGCATCACTTGAACTGGCATGAGACCCATTTTAGCCTTTTTTAAAAATCCCACTTGTGTGATTCTTTAGACACATCTTGCTGCAGAAATATTAATGTGTGTGATTTTGGAGCTGTTCCAGACTCTGCCGGAGGTTTTTATGTAATACATAGTGTGTGCATCATGTTACCATTCTGAAATCCACAGGCCCCAGGCATTTCAGATGATGAGTTTTGGAGCTATATGAGCTCCTCCTCCAGCCCCTGAAGTCAGGTGGCTCAGGAAAGCCATCAGGGTTATTTACGCTAAAGATGTTGACAAATACGGAAAGCTTTTGCCTTGCCACAGTCTGAATCTCTTCTGGGTCCCTGGGTTCCTGCAGCCTGGAGCCAGCTTTCTGGAACATAAGTTAGCATGGGGAGGGGAGAGGATCCAAAGACCAGCCCATGAGCCCATGGGAATCTGCCGCTTTTCCACCCCAGCAGAGCTGGCAGAGGCAGTGTGCTGGTATTTGACTGGCTTCAGGTATAGACATGCCTGAATATTCCAAATATGCTTCCACCTCCCCACCTCATTGGGCTTCTGGCACTTTCTCCACTACCACTGCCCTGCAGTTTCACCTCTGCTACCTCCTCCCCAGAGGCATTCTCAGGGGAAGGAGTGACAGAGACTTGGGGAATGCTAAGGGGTAGAGAGAGCCAAAGAGTGTGGGGAATTGGGCTAAAGGAAGAAAAGATGCTGAGTGTGAGAGAAATGACGAAGATGGACACTCTGGATGAGAAGCAGATACCTGACACACAGTGGAACAGGTTTGGCATGTTTCGCTAATGCTGTTTCATGACCCCAGGAGGCTTTTAAAATAGCAGAGAACCCTGGCCCATAACTGTGAGCAATATTGGGCAACTGTTATTCGCAGGTCCCTTGGCTCTAGCCATACATTTCAGGGGTTTACTAATGACTGTGAAGGACTTAACCTATCCTGATGCACACTTGTCCAAGTGGGTATCTCAGTTCTGACCCTGGGTCTGTTGTCTCAAAAATAACTCATCTTATCCTGCCACCTCAAGCTACTTTTCCAGCAGACCTGCATCTCGGAGAAAAACAGAAGACTCTCGGAGTGATAGGGCTGTCAGTCGGAAGGAGAACCGGTGCACGCAAAGATGGGTAGGGTGGTGGCCATCGAATCCAACCCTCTTGCTTCACAGGGGAGAAGTCTGAGGCCTGGAGAGGGACTGAACTGCCCAAGGTCATGCAGTCAGTGGAAAGGAAGGGCGGCCTGGGGCCCGGATACTGCTTTCTGTCACTTCACTGTGACGAGGATGGGGACGTCTGTGAAGCTCCAGTCACATCTTGTCGACCTTTGCAGTCAGAAAAAGGATAGTGCTTTATATCATGTCACTGACGAGGATGGGGACGTCTGTGAAGCTCCAGTCACATCTTGCTGACCTTTGCAGTCAGAAAAAGGCATGCTGAATGGTTCTCACCTTTGGCTTGAAAATCTCAGAAGAGATCCTGATCTCCAAGAATTTCACTGTGCTCCTTGACTCTGTGTCCTGATCTACGCAAAGTTAGGACAAAATCCTCATGAAAGCTCTCCTGGGGAAAGCCAAAATTGCTGGTGATCAGGGATGAGCCAAGAGAACCACAGCCCGAAAGCTCGGCGGAGTCGTCAGAGGGGCCTGGAGGGGTCTCCTGAGCAGGAGCTCCGCGGGTGGCAGGGATCTCCCATCTGAACTTCTTTGCTCCTTCTCACTTTGTCTTTCCCTCTCCATTGGCTTGAATAAGGCTGTGGTGTCCACCATCCGTCACAGGTTCAGGCTTTTCCGTAGCGCTGTTCCTAGGTGGCTGTTCTACTGCCCCACCACCATCCAGAAACTTTTGAGAGGGTTTCGCCCCGAGGCTTGGTCTTCCGGCTCCGAGCCTGCGGCTCTCCTGTGGCCTTTAGGAGCTTGTCCCACGTCTCCCACCTCCCCACGGAGGCTTGGGGTGAGTCTACTATCCACACTCCCAAGCTCAACTACCGAAGTCCAAACACTGCTTTCCTGGGTTAGGAGGGTTCTTGTTTCAGAACATAAAATTAGGGTGGAAAATCAGAAAATTCTATCCTACAAAAAGGTTCCTGAGCTTTCAGGAAAAAAAGGTCCTAGAACAAATCTCAAAAAAGAGCATCCAGTTCAATTTCCAGGGTGATTTCAAAATGATTATCCTCTAAACGTCTTCTCTCCTACAAGTCTACACACATGTGCACACCCAGCCACAAGTCTCAGTCTGGCAGCTGGGGCTGCCCGGGAATTCCCACATATTTGTTGCTATTTCAGGCCTGACTCAACAGAAGGTAGAAGACTCCAGCAGTCTAAGGCCTCCAGGAGCCTCCAGATTTCGAGACGCTCCAGTTGATACCCACCATTTCAAAAACTGATGGCAAGACCTTTTTACTGCCCTTGTCTCTTGGCCACCTAGTTGAAAAGGTGTTTCCAAATGATTAACACTGCACACCAAGACTTCAGATGTAAAATATACCTCATGCTGCTCCCATATTTCAAACTACAAACCCTCTCCATCTTTTCTAAGCAAAGGAGATGAATGACTTCCATTATTTCTGAAAAATGACTGTAGGAATAGGAACCAGCAAGGCCTGATCCCAGAACCCCTTTGAGAAGTAAGAGTTTCAGACTCTCGGACAAAGGGGAGGAGGAAGTGAAAACACATTCCTCTGCTGGTGACCTTGTCCTGGAGGCAGAAACCGCCCACAATGGAAAAATGAAGAGACCGAGACGCTACGTGAGTTTATCACCGCCCAAGAACCCAGAGGGAAAGAACAGTGGTGACAAGATCAGAATCTAAGTTTTCAGAAATCTGCCCCGAAGAACCCCTATCAGGGAGGCAGAGTCTCATCTGTCTGAAGAAGATCGTTCCTGGAGGCAAGACTTTCTGATTTCATGGACTAAATTTCAGAAAATGAAATTTAAGGAACCACTATAAAGTTGCCAATTTTTCAATTTGCCAAATAAGGATATTTAAAAAGCCTAGCTACCATCTACGCTCATCACCAGTTCTTGAAAAGAATAAGCAAGCCATAGCCTCAGAATAAATATTTGAGTACATCTCCTGCCCCCAAAAGAAAGCCTTTAAACTGAATACAATTTTGCTTCCCTTCCAAAAAGTTCAGTATGCTTTCCCTTTCTTTTCTCATTTCATTTCAGACTGGTGAAAACTCTTGTCACGGAGCAAAATTTGATAATCACTGGGACAGATGACCTCTCTATGTCCTTTTCAGCTTAAGCCTAAAAATGAAGAGAATGATCCTAAGCTTTGGTGATTCAGACCTTCCCAGGAAATCAGAGCTGGCAGACTTGAAAGGGAGGGGGAATCGACAAGCATCTTTGCTCATGTGAACACTGTCAACTACCAAGAACTAAGCAATGTTGATTATTTTATAAATCCGGTGTTCAGTGAGTTTTTACCTCCTTGTAGAGTCTCTCAGGTTTCCGTGAGCTCCTGGATTTTACTGACCCCTTGTCTGTTCAGATAATCCAGGAAAAAAGAGGGAGGAAGATAATCTGCCCAAAGTCAAGAATGATCGAAGAGTGGGTAGGAGTCTGCCTGCTGGGGCAGGGGATATGAGTCGATGCCTGGTCCTGGAAGATTCCACATGCCGAGGAGCAACTCAGCCTGTCAGCCACGACTCCCAAAGCCTGAGCGCCTACAGCCTGCGCTCACAGCAAGAGAAGCCGCTGCTCAGAGAAGCTCGTGCACCGCAGTGAAGAGTAGCCCCTGTGCACCACAGCCAGAGAAAGCCCACAGCAACGAAGACCCGGCGCACCCGAAAGAAAAGGAAAAGAGTAAAGAGCTGCTGGGGAGTGGCAGAGAGGATCAGGCCAGCAGCTCACATGCATGCAGGCCCACTGATGCCACTTCAGTTGCACAAGCAGGACCCAAGAGAGGACCGGCTCCATTCCAGGAAGCAGTTTTTCCATGCTGGCTTCCACAGACGATGGCTGCTTGCTCATTACTCTGGTGGAGACACGGTAGGGGATGAAGTGGAGGGAAGCTGAGACTACTGCGGGGCAGAGGAAAGCCCAAAAGAGCACGGGATTAGGAGCTGCCTCCTATCCTCATCCTCGTCCTTCTGCTGACTAGCCCTGAGTCCGTTAGCACTTTTTAGCTCCCGTCTCCTCATCTATGTTATAGGAATGATATTCTGTCTTCTTGATAGGGTTACAGCCACTGTGAGATCCTCGAGGGCGGAACCAGGTCTTATCTGTAGATAAGTCTTAGAGACTGTATACCCAGTCTCTAACACAGCACCTAGGAGAGAACAGGGCTTGGTAAACAGCTGCTGAACTGGGCCAGAGAGTGTCTCCAAGCTGGAAAACCATACACAAGTGAATGAAATGAAAGGTTATTATCATCTGTTGGCCAAACTGATGCATTGCACCATCTACCAAATGTGAAAAAAAAAAGACACTAAAATTCTATTTGGAAGTAGCTGGCGATGTAAATAAAAAATAGTTTTTTTGAATGCCCATAGTTTCAAAAATAACCAGGCTATACTACATATTAATTATACTGCCTAATAAATAACTGTGTGATTGCCTCCCAGACTCAACTGCAGTATATAATTTCTCAAGCTGAAAATGTGTTTTGCCTAGCCCTCTTCCCCTCTCATCCGTCCACCTCATTATATCCAGAAGTCAGCAGGCGAACTGTGGTTCTCTCACCCACTTCAGGTCACATCCATGTTGAGAGCTGAGGTTTCTGGCTGGCTACAGCCTTGAGCTGTATCAGAACCTAAGATTCCCCAGTCCCCTCTCCTGGATCCTTTCCAGAACTCCATGTCTGCCTCTAGCAGACTTCACCACACTCCTCTTCCAGTGCTTATCTTGCCACCCCGAATCTGCTTTTCAAAAGCCACATCTGGCCCGGCCCGGCCAGCGCCCACCACTCCTGCAGACCCTGCCGCAAGCACGTGCTGCCCAGGGGACACCACTGCACAGACAGGCCCTGGCACCTTGGCCCGGCTGCCCGCCCACCAGCCCCGGTATGAGGCAGGTCTCTGATCTCCGCTCCTGGCCATTGAGAAACACCACGCAAACCCTGGGAAGGCAGAGCCACATTCAGCCAGTCTGACTCACCAATCACCACCCCATCCAAACTTGGGTTTCAGGAAGAGTGCCAAGCCCCTACCCCATCTCCACCCCAGGCATTGGCCTCCATCCTGCCCAATTCTGAGGCTCTGAGAAGAAAGTGCTCCTGGCACTTGTCGCTAATACCTTTGATCTCATTCAGCTGGATCACCCTAATACCACATGGAGGCCATGCTGGAATTTATACTGCTTAAACCGTCCCACCATACAGACTTGCAAGTTAGCTCTACCAGGAATATTTCCAAGTGGCTGCAACACCCAGGGCTGACTCTAGGGACAAGAGTCCTCTGGACACATACCCCCATGTCCCTACGTTCCCTTTGCAATCCCACAAGTGAAAAAATATTCACATTCTAGGAAGTCAGAAATTTTCTCTAACTTTTTGATTGGAGACTCTCAAGGAAGATGGATATTCATGGGACAATGTTATTTGTTAGGAGATAAAGAGATGATAATAAAGAGAAAGTGTAAAAGATGATTTGCTTTCCAAAAACAATAGAAGCGCTACACACACACACACACACACACACACACACACACACACACACACACACACACACACACACACACACACACACACACACACACACACACACACACACACACACACACACACACACACACACACACACACACACACACACACACACACACACACACACACACACACACACACACACACACACACACACACACACACACACACACACACACACACTCTGCCTCCCTCCCTGCCCTGCCTCCCCCTCAACAGACACTCCCCTCTCTCTCTCTCATCGCTATTATTGTGAACCACTCCTCTTTGCCCAGCATGTGTGTCCTCCTTCCCCGAGCCCTCTCTCCTGAAGGCTTGGACAGCCCCATTTCTTCCCAGCCCAGGTGCCCGGGACCCCAGATATTACCTTCCATACTGGCAGCCAGGACCCAGCTGGAAGACACAGGCTGTTGATTGGGAAAGAATCCTAACAACACTCCTGATCCAAGACCAGCTCCTCCCTTGAGAAGGAAGGAGACAAGGAGAGGGCCCGGGAATCCAGAATTTCCCTAGCCTTCCAGGAAGGCTCTGGTGTCAGCTTTCTCTCTGCTACAGCATTGACTGAAAACCAGAGAAAATTCTCCAATGAAGCAGAGTCTGAAATCTGAAACTGCAGGTTGGCTCAGTGCTATATAAATACACTCACACCCCCGGCTCCGCGGGTCTGATGGCTTACCCGCCCTCGCGCTCCCCTCCTCCCCACCCAGCCTGAAGCTCAGGAGCATCAGACAGCCCTCTAGCTGCAGCTCCTCCAGGCGCCCGAGACCAGAGCGGAGCCATGCGGGCCCAGACACTGCCAGGCGCTGTCCACAGGCTCTCCTGGCCCAGCCCCTCCGGCTGTTCAAATCCACGTGCTTAAGTGACGCTCAGGGTCACGGCAGCGAGGGGGCTGGGAAGTTTCCAGTTGAGGAGCAGAGATTTCTGGAGACTTCCTCCCTGTCAAGGAAAACTACTCTCCTAAGGATCAGCTTGCAGATAACTGGTCTAGCATCTACTAATTGCTAACCACACCTTCCTCTCGCCCTCCAGGTTTCTGCATCCGGCTCTTACAGAGTCACCCCTTTCCCTTATGTTTTAGCCGTAACAGATTCAGGCCAGGTGACAGTGGGAAGGGAAATCTGGGGACAACTGGCTCATTTTGCAGATGAGAGAGCCGAGGCCAGGAAGATGAGATGGCTTGTCAAAGGTAGGCAATGACTTCCAGCCAGATTTGGGTAGCATCTTGGGTAGCAGAAGAGAAAGAGGCTTTAAAAGTCAGATGCTTTAACACAGCTAGATCATCACTTGAACCACTAATTGTGACAAAAATCACTAAACCTCTCTCAGCCTTATCCTCGCTTGTAAAATGAGGCCAAAAAATCCTACCTGAGAGAGTAACGGTTCCATGTATAACATGCATAAGGCGGGCGGCACACAGCAGGCATTCGGTAAGGACCCGCCGCGCGCCCTTCCGTCCGAGGCTGCACAGTAGCGTCTACCGGCTGGCCTGAATGGCCTTTAGTGCTTACTGTTCCTCCAGGGGCTGGCGTAATGTCTCCAGTTGATTGTCTTTATGTCAACCTATTAGCATTCAGTTTACTTTCAACAGTGCTCAGCATGTAATGCTTCATTTCTGCAAAGGAAAATCTTTGATCTACAGGCCAAGGTCATAGATTTGCGTTGAAGTGCTCCCAGCAGACGTCACTCACATCTTCACCTGCAGGCTCCAAGCTTCAGCCCAGCTGGACATGGAGCATTTTCCCTAAGGGTCTTGGCCTTAAACTCACATACCTAAAATCAAATTAAGATTCGCCACCCACTGACTATATTATTGTATTGATATGAACAGTCTACAAGATACAGTAACTGAAGATAGTAAGGGGCAGAACATTTAGCTTCATATGCTACTATTTGGGTTAAGAAATGATTTGTAACTACCTATATATGTTTGCCTAGAGCAGAGGTCAACACAGTTTTTATGTAAAGGCTTAGATGGCAAATATTTTCAGCTTCGTGGGCCTTACAGTCTCTGTCGCAAATACTCAATTCTGCCTTTGCAGCCCAAAAGCAGCCAGAGACAGTGTGTAAACAAATGCGCATAAACAAGTGGGCATGGCTGTGTCGCCATAAAACCGTGCTTGTGGACACACACCCTGAAATTTCATACAACCTTCATGCGCCACAAACCACTGTCCTTATTTTTTTAGCCATTTAAGTGTAACCGTCATTGCTGGGTCTTTCTCATACAAAATTAGGTGGGGGGTTAGATTTGGTCCATGGGGCATAGCTTAGACTGGCTTAGAGCATCTCAGGAAGGGCAGAGCAGACACCGGTAACGGTGATCACCTCCAAGGAGGGAGCTGAGGCTAAATCTGAGAGGAGGTGGGAGAAACTCTTCATGGAATACTATTCTATACTTTTGAAAAGTATAACCTACACATGGTAAGAAAAAAATTTTTTTTAATAAAAAGAGTTAATTATTAATGGGCTCCCCATATAAGCTGTCTCACCTCTGTAAATGTCCACATTAACCGTCCCAGGCAACCAGGCTCATACCCGCAGCTTTGAGTCTCTCCCACCCCAGTCTCTCACTCCAACAGTAATTAGTGTCCAAAATGCACTGGCCTGGTGCGCCAGGTGCCTCAGCCCAGCACTCGCTAGCCGACTACTCTCCCACCCACCCCTACCACTGTCTTTACCACTCGGCTGTCATTCCACAGAGCCTTGTACCCTTAACCGACTTACTTGTGTAAAGCTCATTTCCCAAAGAGAGACTGGAGCTTTTCAAGGACTGGGACAATACCTTGCCTTCCCAGGTCCTCTACACCCACCACTGCCTGGCACCTAGTGGGAATGCCATAAACGGTTGCTTGATTGTTAATCCCCCATCCTGCTGGAGAAGGTTTGGAATACAGATCCACCCAGAACAGAAGCTGGCTCTGAGGCGTGCAGCAAGGCAAGAGGGTACGCAAGCTCAAAGTCTTTGATGGTAATAAACATTTAGGGAGAGGAAAGAGTCAAGGTTTGATGCAAATGAAAGGGGCTGTGCTTTGGAGGAGGCAGTCAGGAAGCCCCGGGGGAAATTCCCTCTAATTCCCACCTCAAGCACAGTTGCCTATTAGTGAAGGGAAAACTCCCTATCCTCTCTCGGGGAATTTGGGTGATCCCAGAATCAGAGCCTTCCATGTTTAGGAGCGATCTCAACACAAAGCAGTCTTCTCTCCCACCCAAAGGAGGAAAAGCTGCCTCTAGCACTTGGGAAAGACAAACGTGCCACAGGGATCCCCACAAGGACAAGGCACTACCTCTGAAGTCTATCCTGCTACTGAAGAGTGCCATCAGCCTGCTTTCTGCCTCCACCCATTATTTCCAGTTCTGAGCTAAACAGAGGTTTCCTGAATGGGTTAAAAAATGAATAAATAAAGCTGATGATAATTGCCAAATATAATAGAATTTTTGAATATTGCTTCCTTCCAAAATACTTTTTTCAAAGACATAAAATCATCGACTCTTTGGAACTGGAATTATCTTTGCTAAAAGATGTCTATGGAGAGACTTCCGTGGTCCAGAGGTTAAGAATCTGCCATGCAATGCAGGGGGGTGCAGGTTTGATCCCTGGCTGGGGAACTAAGATCCCACAGGCCGAGGAGCAACTAAGCCCGAGCGCTGGAACAACTGAGCCCACGAGACAGAACTAGAGAGCCTGCGAACCACAGTGAAAATTCCAAGTGCCACAAGTAAAACGCAAAGCAGCCAAATACGCAAATATTTTTTAAGTGTTTATGAAATGAAATTGAATATAGTCCCTGCTCCCCAACAGGAAAGCATTCAGGGCTATGCTGTAGACTAGACTGCTTCACTTCCCCACGGGAGGAATCATCACCAACACCCGTGGCCACGCGGGTTCTGAAATCCCATGTTAGGCCACAGGGAACACAGCCAGTAAGTAGTAAGCCAAAATTCAAAGCTTGGTCTGCCTAGCTTCAAAATTCAGCCTTCCCTACCGTCCAAAGTTTCCGTGACGCTAGATCATCCCCGCCCGTCCCACCCTGTCTTTGAAATGGGCAGAAATGAGAAGTTCTGTCAGGACCATCAGAAGCATACAGCTGTCCTGCAGTCCATCAGATTTCATCCTCCTGAAGTACTCAGGCCTCCTTGGGATGGAGGAAAGGAGACGAAAGACAAGCCAAAGCCAGATGCCAGGGCCCCAGATACCCAGAGGCAGAATGGGAGGGGCGTCTCTCTGGCTCACACATGGAGTGACACAGGTCGGGGGGGCGCAGCTGAGCCGTCCATGCCGCCCACCTCCACGCCGCCCACCTCCACTCTGCCACCTTACCACCCAACTGCTCCAAGGCCCCTTGCTTCACCCGGCCTCCAAAGCGGCCCTCTCCTTTATCTGTTACCCCTCTGAGACTTCCCCATAACCAGCCTTCACAGGGGCCTGGCTCAGGCCTCCCAGCAGGGCCATAGCACTTGGGAGCCCATGAAGCATGGCATTACTTGGGCAGCACAAACACAACATTTACCTGGATCCTGGCACCTTTCCTCTGCAGCCCTGCTTTTGGGAAATATTTGGCTGGCTCATGCAGGACAGGGCTGGGGCCTCTTTGCTCTATATCCCCAAAACCACAGTTTTAGGAAGATGTGCTAGAGAAGGTGGGGATAGGCAAGAAGAGTCACAAACACGTGTATCCAGCCAGTCCTCCAGTTCCACAGGGAATACAGCTAGTAAGTAGGGAAGCCAAAATTCAAAGCTCGGTCTGCCCAGCCTCAAAATTCAGCCTTGCCTACAATCCAAAGTTTCCATGACACTAGGTCATCTCTGCCAAACCCAGCAGAAGATTACCAGCATCACGTTGCCTCCAGCACGCCCTCTGAGCAGCTCTGAAACATCTGTGGCTAGGCTATCGGCCCATTATCGAAACTGAGCTTCAGATCCCACAGAAGTTCTTGATTGTCCAGCTGGAGTTCACAACGCTGAGCAGTGCCCTCCTCCAGGCAATTGTCAGAGCCGCCCACCCAGCTCTCTTTCCAACCTAACGTGCAGGGGCCTGGAAAGAACCCAGTTGCTCTGCAGGCAGAGCACTTAGCTCCAGAAGCACGCACATGCCTGGCGCCATCTGGCCTCAGTGACTGCCTGGACACAGGGGATGGCCCTCCCCATTTCTGGAGAAGGCAAACCACAGCCAGGAGTTTGGAGCCCACACAGGATGTTAAGACTGGAGGCAGGATGGGCCCCAAGCCCTGCTTCCCTCCTCAGTCCCTGGAGAGAGAGCACCCAATCTCTCTGATGGTCTAGAGTCTGTATCGGCCCAAGGAAGTGCCAAGAGGTCCTACCTCCCTCGCCCCCATTCTCAGGTGGCTGTCCTCGAGAGTTTCAGCTGGCCTCTGAAGCCACCCACCCCTTTATGTGTCATCTCCCCAGGAGATACGGTCATTAGCAGAGAGCACCATGTAGGTGTCCAATTAAGCAATCAGCGGCAAATGCAAAAACCTGTTTAAGCGCCTCACAGAGCGTCCACTCGGGGATCCTCTTACAAGCAGCTCCCTCTCCTGCGCGTCCTGGAAGTTCCCTATTGTTTGCCTGGAGTACAGAAAAGTGTCTAATTCTGCCCTCCTCCTGATCTGCTGGTGCTGCCTTCCCAGCCCCAGCACACCCCGGGGGTGCCAGTCACACGGAGCACGGCGTGAATGTGCCCCTAGAACTGTGGGGCACGACAGCCCCGGCTGGGTGGGAAAGGACCTGTGCCCAGGTGCGAGGGGCAGGGTCTCCTGAGAGGGCGTCTGCCTACCTGGCCTCTGTAGGTGTCCCAGGGCCACGTCCTAGTTTGGGGTCTGGGCTCAGGAAGCAAGGGGCCCTCCAGCGGTTGGGGAGGAAGGGCCAGAGGGGAGGTGGGCAGCATGGGGCTCAGCCGCACTCCTCCCACTTGTGGCTCTGAGTCCGCTCTCCTGTCTGCACTGTAGCTCACCTGGTCCCCGGCTCACCCTTTACATGGAACGTTCCACTTGCCCTGGGAGCCCGGGGGGAGTGGGGCGGGAGTCCCTGTTCAAACACAGCTTTCTTTTCTGCAGACTGGCGTGTCTGGGATTCCATCAGACACTGCTGCAGGCGGCAGGTGGAGGGAGGGGGCGAGAGCCATGGCAGGGGACAGAGGAGGACCAGACAGCCTTAAACTCGAGCCCCCGCCCCCGAGCCCAGGGCCAGTTCAAGCTGGAGACTGGCAGAGAACAGACACCGGTCGCACCCTCCTGGCACAGCCGCCTTCGTCAGATGGGCACCCTGACAAGCAGGGGTGAGAGCCCCTCGCCGCTCACCTCTGCCCCTTTGCCCCTCCCTTGTTCTTCCTCCATGCCCTCCTCTCCTGGCTCAGAGACTTTTATCAGCCTTCTCTCTCTTACCTTCACAAGGGGGGAGGGTTGAGGGCCTGTCTCTATGCCTGCAAGCTTTTCCAAGGGGCAATGCATTGGCCCGTACTGGGAGTGGGGAGGGGGACAGCACCCAAGAGACAAATCCAGGGCTTCTAACCCACAGGGGCTCTGAGGACCCCAGCCCCTACCCCGAGAGTGGGCCCCGTACTGATGTCGGCTACAGTGCCCTCCCGTGCCCCAGGGCTCTGCCAACTTGGCCCAGAACCCTGGCACGCATACTGGTTCCACTGAGATATGTGGGTTCTCGCCTACAGAGATGGGAGAATGATTGTTCTGTCCAGGTGCTTTCCAATTCCCAGGAGACAGAATGTACTTTGGTTGCAGCCCGAGAGATTGAGGTTAGACACCAAGAAGCACTTGGAATGAGTAATAAGAGGAAGTTTAGGACTCTGTGCTTTAAGTTCAGTTCAGTTCAGTTCAGTTGCTCAGTCGTGTCTGACTCCTTGTGACCCCATGAATCGCAGCACGCCAGGCCTCCATGTCCATCACCAACTCCCGGAGTTCACTCAGACTCATGTCCATTGAGTCCGTGATGCCATCCAGCCATCTCATCCTCTGTCATCCCCTTCTCCTCCTGCCCCCAATCCCTCCCAGCATCTGAGTCTTTTCCAATGAGTCAACTTTCGCATGAGGTGGCCAAAGTACTGGAGTTTCAGCTTTAGCATCATTCCTTCCAAAGAAATTCCAGGGCTGATCTCCTTCAGAATGGACTGGTTGGATCTCCTTGCAGTCCAAGGGACTCTCAAGAGTCTTCTCCAACACCACAGTTCCAAAGCATCAATTCTTTGGCGCTCAGCCTTCTTCACAGTCCAACTTTCATATCCATACATGACCACAGGAAAAACCGGAGCCTTGACTAGATGGACCTTAGTCGGCAAAGTAATGTCTCTGCTTTTGAAAATGCTGTCTAGGTTGGTCATAACTTTCCTTCCAAGGAGTAAGCGTCTTTTAATTTCATGGCTGCAGTCACCATCTGCAGTGATTTTGGAGCCCAAAAAAATAAAGTCTGACACTGTTTCCACGGTTTAAAAATATAGCCAATTTCCCCTCTGCAGGCTATGGTTTAGTGCTTGTTTTCATCATGTTACTTTCTTGCTCAGAAATTTCCACTGGCTGGCTACATGAAGGCCTAGCACCTTGTCTTAGCATCCAAGGTCCACCACAGTGCATCCCCAGTCATCTTTCAAACATCCTATTCTAGTGCTCCATGTAAAAAAATTCTAGTCCAGCCAGAGCTTCCCGATATTTCCCCCCAAAGCCTTAAGGATCTCTGCTTTTGGCCACGCCCACCCCCCAACCAAGACGCCCCGCTCCTCTCAGCCACCGGAGCAAGCCAGCCTTTAAGGCTGCAGATCTCAACCAAACTGATTGTCTGACAGCCTGAGGGGCTTCTCTAAGAAACTGATTTCCAGACTCCACTCTAGATGCCTACTGAACCCAGGTATCCAGAAGCAAGCAGACACTGCTTTAAGGGTGAGCTCCAATGCCACTGTTCCCAGAAAGCCTGCAACAAACACCGCTGGCCCACGGAAAGCCTCCTCCTGTGTGCAGATATGGGCACATATTCACCACTCATTCCGTGGGCATCCTGTGCATCCACAGGGCTACAGACTTCTCAGTCTTTAGACTTTAAGAGGGGGTCCCTGCCCTCGAGAAACTCCAATCTAGTCCTGGACACAGACAAACCAAACCTACCAAACTGCCCTCGTCTCAAAGGCAGCGCGTGATGAGGGCAGAATGAAGGCAGAGTCAGGAGCAGGTCAGGGAGGCAGCCTCATGGAGACAGCAGCTTCTGGGAGACCCAGGGCAGGCCCCCCAGAAAGAGCCACAGAAATGGGCGGCAGAAAACGGGCCCCTCACCTGGGTCAGTGGTCACGCCAAGAGGGGAGAGTGACACCGGGACGGACACGTGTCTACTCCCGTGCTTACCACCCCGTGTTTACCACCCCGCGGCCCCTCAGAAGGAACTGGGGCTGGGGCAGTGCGGGGGACTGCTACGGAGCCCACCAGGCACAAAGCGGCTCCTGCTCAGTAAATATGTTCTCACTGATCAGTGGACGAAATGACCTTTGCAGCCTCACTCCCAGCAGCAGGAAGCACTCAGGAGCAACCACAGCTCTGAACAATATTTTCCTAACTTTTTAAACTACTAAAAGCAACCCCAGGACAGATAAGGGGAGGTGAGGCGCTGGCTGGGAGACAGCCTGGCTTTCCTGACACAGGATGTGGGAGTGGGTGTGAGAGCCGATCCCCCTGAAAGCTGGGCAAGGCCTGCGGGGACAGCTGCCCTGAAAGACAGCTGCAGGGCGCTCAGGACAGGGGCCCACCCAGGAGGAGGGCTCCCCGCAGGCTGCCCAGCAGGCCCGGCCTCCGCCAGCCCCTCTCCCTAACACAGCGCTGGCCTTGAGGGGCGGGGCTCCCCAGAGCCGGGGGGGTCTCCTGAGCTGAGCTTGCCCCTCCTGCTGCAGGGCTGTGCCTCTGCTGACCCGCCCCAGAGAGACAGAGGTCCTTCTGAAAGGTCACAGCTTCCCCCGGCTTCCACCTTCTCCGGCCTTCCAGTCTTTGGGTTGACCTTTATCTGGCTGGCTGGAATTTAAGCCATCCCACACTAGGGAAGTCAACCCAGATACTAGACTCACCCCGATAAGAACGCCAGCACAGGCTGACGCAAGCCATGCACAGCCTGTTCCCGGCGCCCGTGGCTCCTCTGCTGGGACAGCCTGGGGTGGGGGTGCTCCCTGCATTTCACCAGGAGGCCACTGCAGCTGAAGCGCAGGTAACGAACGCCAGGTAGGCGAGGCGGCCTCTGTGTATCCGCCTCCTTCATCATCATCTACGCAGTCACACCGCCGCCTGTATAACCTGCAGCTAAAATCACCAGAACCAGAAGCCCAGAGCCTGCATTCTAGCTGTCCCTGAGCCCTGGCCGGACCACTGAATGTCTCCGTGCCTCTCTTCCTGCACCCGCGGAATGGAATGGAACCTACATTCACTTAATTTAGCTCTCGTGAGTAGAAAGTAAGTTAATAAATACAGGAGTGTTTCAAAGTTCAGTTCAGCCGCTCAGTCGTGTCCGACTCTCTGCAACCCCATGAACCGCAGCACACCAGGCCTCTGTGTCCATCACCAACTGCCAGAGTCCACCCAAACCCATGTCCACTGAGTCGGTGATGCCACCCAACCATCTCACCCTCTGTCGTCCCCTTCTCCTCCTGCCCTCAATCTTTCCCAGCATCAGGGGCTTTTCAAATGAGTCAGCTCTCTCCGTCAGGTGGCCAAAGTATTGGAGTTTCAGCTTCAACATCAGTCCTTCCAATGAACACCCAGGACTGATTTCCTTTAGGATGGACTGGTTGGATCTCCTTGCAGTCCAAGGGACTCTCAAGAGTCTTCTCCAACACCACAGTTTAAAAGAATCAGTTCTTCGGCACTCAGCCTTCTCCACAGTCAAACTCTCACACCCATACATGACCACTGGAAAAACCATAGCTTTGACTACATGGACCTTAGTCAGCAAAGTAACGTCTATGCTTTTTAATATGCTGTCTAGGTTGGTCATAGCTTTTCTTCCAAGGAGCAAGTACCTCTTAATTTCATGGCTTCAGTCACCATCTGCAGCGATTTTGGAGCCCAAGAAAATAAAGTCTGACACTGTTTCCAGTGTTTCCCCGTCTACTTCCCATGAAGTGATGGGACCAGATGCCATGATCTTAGTTTTCTGAATGTTGAGCTTTAAGCCAGCTTTTTCACTCTCCTCTTTCACTTTCATCAAGAGGATTTTTAGTTCTTCTTCACTTCTTTAGTGTTTCAAAAGCTAAACCTAAAGGCAAAACCCAGGGTACTATTGACAGAACACCACAGCTTGAGACAAAGCCCAGTTGCCTCAAGCCTTCAACAATCGGCCCTCGTCCCGGGCTCCAGGCAGGAGCTCCAGGCTGGGGAGCCTTTCTCTGATCCATCTGGGAAGGGATAGATAATAAGAGTGACATCCTGAGCCCCACCCAGCCCCCTCCCAGGGTCTGAGTACATGCTCTTGAGAGTCCCCATCTGGGACCAGTGAGGTCCCTTCCCAGTCTCAGAACCCCAGTGCTCCCAGCAAGAGCTCCATCATTTCTCGAAAAAGGCCATGTGAAGCCACCATGCCCTTGTCCTTCTTCCATTCAGACATTTCCCCAGATTACCCTCCTGGCTTTCTGAGGAGACGCTGTAGGGCTTTTACGATGTAATTTTTGACTCATCGGCAGGTTGTGAAATCAATTTAGCAAGTCAAGATTAGCACTTTTAAAATTTTATGGAATAGAACAGAAAATCTCAGTGCGCACTTGGTAAGAGTAAGCATTACTTTGTGATACCTCTCAAACCCGGGACCCACACATGCAGGCACACACAGAGTTACCGTCTTGGCTCAGTAGCTTGTCTTTCTGTGTTTCTGTGTCTTCATCTTTAAAATGAGGACTCTGATAGCATCCGCCTCTTAGGGCTGTTGCGAGAACTACATTAGTTAGCTACAGAAAGTGGTTGGAAAGCTGTTGGCTTAAGTGCTATATTATACATACATGTGTACGTGTGTGTGCTTATTTATATCTTTCTGTAGTATGGAGAGAAAGGCTGAAATCTTTGCTGTGGGAGAAGCTAAGAAGTGTCTCTCCAAAGACAAGATTCCCAAGTCTCAGAGGTTTCATGAGTGTTCATACACGTAGCTTTAGGGAAGAGGGGGTCGCTAAGAGTCGGACACGACTGAATGACTTCACTTTGACTTTTCACTTTCGTGCATTGGAGAAGGAAGTGGCAACCCAATCCAGTGTTCTTGCCTGGAGAATCCCAGGGATGGGGGAGCCCGATGGGCTGCCGTCTATGGGGTCACACAGAGTCGGACACGACTGAAGTGACTTAGCAGCAGCAGCAGCAGGGAAAGAGGCTCAGGTGATTTGAAGCTGGGCTTTCCTGGAGGCTCAGTGGTAAAGAATGTGCCTGTCATTGAGAAGACATGGGTTCAGTCCCTGGTTCGGGAAGATCCCCTGGAGAAAGAAACGGCAACCCACTCCAGCATTCTTGCTGGAAAGCCCCATGGACAGAGGAGCCTGGGAGACTAGAGTCCGTGGCAAAAGAGTCGGACACAACTTAGAGACTAGACAACAAGAACAGTTTGAGGAACACTAGCCTGAGCAGGGTGAGTGCCAGCATCTGAGAGCACTATGCTAAGTGCTTTCCCAGTTAACTCACTTAATTCAACACACCCCTGTGTGGTAGGTATTACTAGGCCCATCTTCCAAGGAAACAGCACCGAGAGGTGAACTCGTGCAGTGGAGCCCGACTCTGAACTCTGACTGCCCAGCCTGGGCTGTTACGCACTGCACACACCACACTGTCCGCTTCCTTTGATGCCACCTTCTCACGTGTGAAAGGGAAGCCGACCAAAGAAGCTTGTGCCACAGAGGAGACGGCTGTGTCTGTGAGAGGGGGGCTTCTTTTGCACTCACCTCAAAGCCAGGCAACTTAATTTTCTAATGCTCGAGTTCAGCAAACGGCACCCCCAGGGTCCCATCACAGAGTGCAGAGAGTTCTACTACAACAGCTGGAGGAAGTGAAGTTGGTTAACAGGGCTCATGACCGTCTGTGTCAAGCACTCAATCTGGGCAGTGTGAACCTGGCTGGAAGATATGAAACGCTCTCACACCCTCTATTCCAGAGGACTCAGGTGCTTTCTCATCATGTGCCATTTCATCTTCTCTGTGGTCCAGAGATGTGAAGTCAAGTGGGCCTTAGGAAGCATCACTGTGAACAAAGCTAGTGGAGGTGATGGAATTCCAGTGGAGCTGGAATTTCAAATCCTGGAAGATGATGCTGTGAAAGTGCTGCACTCAATATGCCAAAAAATTTGGAAAACTCAGCAGTGGCCACAGGACTGGAAAACGTCAGCTTTCATTCCAATCCCAAAGAAAGGCAATGCCAAAGAATGTTCAAACTACCACACAATTGCGCTTATCTCACATGCTAGTAAAGTAATGCTCAAAATTCTCCAAGCCAGGCTTCAGCAATACGTGAACCGTGAACACTCAGATGTTCAAGCTGGTTTTAGAAAAGGCAGAGGAACCAGAGATCAAATTGCCAACATCTGCTGGATCATGGAAAAAGCAAGAGAGTTCCAGAAAAACATCTATTTCGGCTTCATAGACTATGCCAAAGCCTTTGAATGTGTGGATCACAATAAACTGTCGAAAATTCTGAAAGAGATGGGAATACCAGACCACCTGAGCTGCCTCTTGAGAAACCTATACGCAGGTCAGGAAGCAACAGTTAGAACTGGACATGGAACAACAGACTCGTTTCAAATAGGAAAAGGAGTACGTCAAGGCTGTATATTGTCACCCTGCTTATTTAACTTCTATGCAGAGTACATCATGAGAAATGCTGGGCTGGAAGAAGCACAACCTGGAATCAAGATTGCCGGGAGAAATATCAATAACCTCAGATATGCAGATGACACCACCTTTACAGCAGAAAGTGAAGAGGAGCTAAAGAGCCTCTTAATGAAAGTGAAAGTGGAGAGTGAAAAAGTTGGCTTAAAGCTCAACATTCAGAAAACGAAGATCATGGCATCTGGTCCCGTCACTTCATGGGAAATAGATGGGAAAACAGTGGAAACAGTGTCAGACTTTATTTTGGGGAGCTTCAAAATTGCTGCAGATGGTGACTGCAGCCATGAGATTAAAAGACGCTTACTCCTTGGAAGAAAAGTTATGACCAACCTAGATACCATATTCAAAAGCAGAGACATTACTTTGCTGACTAAGGTCCATCTAGTCAAGGCTATGGTTTTTCCTGTGGTCATGAATGGATGTGAGAGTTGGACTGTGAAGAAAGCTGAGCACCAAAGAATTGATGCTTTTGAACTGTGGTGTTGGAGAAGACTCTTGAGAGTCCCTTGGACTGCAAGGAGATCCAACCAGTCCATTCTGAAGGAGATCAGCCCTGGAATTTCTTTGGAAGGAATGATGCTAAAGCTGAAACTCCAGTCCTTTGGCCACCTCATGCGAAGAGTTGACTCATTGGAAAAGACTCAGATGCTGGGAGGGATTGGGGGCAGGAGGAGAAGGGGATGACAGAGGATGAGATGGCTGGATGGCATCACTGACTCGATGGACGTGAGTCTGAGTGAACTCCGAGAGTTGGTAATGGACAGGGAGGCCTGACGTGCTGTGATTCATGGGGTCGCAAAGAGTCAGACATGACTGAGCTACTGAACTGAACTGAACTGAACTGATGGTCCAGAGATGTTGGGAAGGGCAAGATCCCTCTATCTCCCAACCTTGCCCAAGGTCACTTGCGTGAATGTTCAGCAGAGAGTGGGAAGGTTTCTGGAAGACAAGAAAAGAGGGAGTCAGGTCCCCCTGTCACAAAGTGTCTGGTAGCACCTGGCTCTCAGTCTGCCTTTGTTTGCTCCCCACCTGGACGTCGATGCCAACTCCCCTAACACAGGACACTCAGTTTGTCTCTGAAACCAACCATGGGCTTCATCAAACCCAGTTGATACTTCTGGTGGGAAGAAAGAGGACAAAGACCACACAGCTGTAACTGTGAATGAAGCCTCTCCTTTCCCGGGGCCGCCCAGTCGCGCACCTGCCACAGAAAAAGCACAGAGCAAGGGGAGGGGCAGCCACTCCTGTCCCACCAGCTGGACGGGCCACTGCCTCTGGAGTCCCCAGCATCCTTATTCACTGTCCCTCCAATGAGAGCTGGCTAACATCGCCTCCTACAAGGCAGAACCCCTGCTCTTGTTTGTATATTTCCATTCGTAGTAAGCTTCAAACAACTCTTTTAAAAAAAATAAATGGGAAAACTGGGATCGAGGGAGGTTAAGGACTTGCTCCTGGTCACAGTCTTTGTGAATATAAGTGAGGGCAGGTCCCAGCAAGGCCAGGCTCCTGCTGGAGGTGGTAGGAACGTCTCTTCCCCACCACTTGCCCCCGCATCCCCATCCACACTCCAATGAAAAGGACCACTCCCTCTCCTGCACAGGTATTTCTGAGCCTCGCTATCATCCCGTGTTGTGATGGTCTGTTTATGGATCTGTCTCCCACATAGTACTCTGAGTTCCTCGAGAGCAGTATCCATGTCTTACTAATCTTTGCATTCCTGGTATCTAGCAGCTAGCGATTTCCTAATAAATGTCTGGCCAAGAAAGGGTGGGAAGGCAGGGAAGGTGGGATGGACAAAGAGGGCGGGGAGAGAAGAGAGAGATGGAAGGGGGGGAAGACTAAGGAGGGAAGGAGGAGAGAAGGGGAGTAAGCAGGAAGGCAGGCAGGAGCAAGCGGGGAAGGAGGGCTGAGCAGGCGCCAGGAGAGAATGTCACCTCAAGGCAACAGGGCTGGGCCACGCACGTGACCCTCCGCTGATCTAGGTCACACTGGGACGCACAGACGCGGGCTGCAGCCCCCAGAGCCCGTCCAGGACAGACTTAGGGAGCACTCGAAAGGGGGTGGTCGTCAGCTACCAGGCAGGCCTGGCAGGGTCCCGGGAGGCCACTGCCCTCCTCTCTCTCCCACCTTGAGAAAGTGAGGGGATGGGTGCTGCTGCTTCTCGGGCGCGCCTGCGCCACCCCGCATGCCTTGCCGCGCCCACCTATCAATGGAGGCTCCTTTCTGTCCTGGATGATGGGCATGGATTCAGGGGAAGGGGACCGGCAATCCAGGCTGGGGCAGCCCCTCCCCTGGATGCTCAGCCCCAGAGGTGGGGTGAGCCTTGGGGGTGCTTCCCAGGTGAGGAGCTGGCACCACAGGAACCTGAAGAAGAACCTGAAGAAGACTCCCCAGAAAAGGCCACCCCACCTCCCTGAGGCGGGACGGAGGTGCAGCCCCTGTGGGAAGGGGCTGCTGCAGCACTCGGGAAACCACTGGAAACCATAACTCAGCAAGCTGGCCTCTCTTGAGAATTTCCCTGGGACGAGGAGCTAAGGAGGCTTCTTGCTCAGCCTGAGCCCCTGTGAGGCCCCCCTGCTCCTCCCACTTTTCTAGAAAATACCAGGTCCCCAAGCCCTTCCTACACAGGCCCCTGCTCACTCCGCACGCGCTTGTGGAGACCCCCGGTCTTCAAGGCACACTGGCCCTGAGGGCGGCAGGTGGGGCAGGAGAGGGCAGAGGGGCTTCTTGGCTTTCTCCGAAAAGTCCAGAATGATGCCATCACACTCTGCAAATCCTGCCCACCCTCTTTGGAAATACAAGCCCTCAAGCCAAATCTGGCACATGCCAGGCAGCCAGGAACCTAGCAGTGAAGCCGGAAGTTATTCCAGCAGATCTTGTGGCTTCTCCTTTGCACCAAAGAGCTGGGTGGGGGAGCCGCGTCCCGGCTCAGTCACACTGGGCTCTCTGAACGGACGGGGCGGTTGTTGCAGGGCAGAATGTGGGATCGTGTCAGCTGGAGGCCACAGAGACACCAACAAGGACAACCCACTACTGAAGCATCGGTCGGGAAAAGCCAAGGGCGCTGAGTTCTCATTCGGACCCTACGGCTCACGTGCGGTGTTCTCTCAGGCAGGCCACAGGCCTCCCCGATCCTCGGGGAGGATCTCATCTGTGCAGGGCCCTAAGGACGAGCGAGGGCAAGGAAAAAGAGGAAGCAAATGGTGCCCCAGTGGGCTCAGACCCTGAAAGGATTAAACCCACCTCCCAGTAGAGCTGCCAAGGGTCTTCACAAGCCACACCCACCCCAGCCTCCTACTCCAGGATCCCGGACGTGTTCTCTGCGTTTCAGCATGCTGACATATTTCCAGTTCCCCTCCAAGCACACTGTTCCTCTGCCTGAGCTGCCCCCCTTCCACTCCCTCACCTACACTTTGAGTCTGAGCCCAAGCCTGCCCCCCCAGCTGCTCTTGAATCCCACTCAGGTGTTTCCGTCTTCCTTCCTCTATTTGCAAAGCACTCCGTGCATCTAATCTTATTTTTCTCAATTCTTTGTTTACAAGTCTGTCTCCTCTGCTAGACCATGAACTTTAAAGTTAAAGTTCATTTAAATTAAATTCATTCAGTTAAATTCATTTTCATTCAGCAGACATTCAGTAAACGTCTGCTCTGTGCCAGGCCCTGTGAGGCACCAGGATACAGAGAGGGAAAGGCGGTCTCATGTCTGGGGTCGCCAATGTTGCCAGTGTCCAGGGCATCACGGGCACAGAGCCCAGCCTACCGCACAGTCAGGAAAAGCAGAGGCCAGGACCAGCCCGTGGGCTCCACATGGGCTGCTCTGCTCGCTTTGTCTTAGCAGGAGAAGCTGAGAGCACAGACGACGACCACTTCTGAGAACTTCACTACGTACTGTGTAGGCACTGCTCTCCGTACTATCGTTTTTAATCCTCAAATTAACTCTCTGACAAAGGCCTCTGTAGATGAGTCAGGTGACGCTCAGAGAGGATGAGAAAGCTGCTCGAGGTCACATAGCAGGTACCAGAGCTTAGCTAGGACCTCAGATCAGTCTGACCACCCCTTGCTCTTGGTCTCATGCTGCCCAGTTTAAATATACAAACAAATGAGCACCTGTGTGTGCCCAGACTTCTTTTTTTTAAAGGAGGAAATAATGATGTATTAACTCAAGGCTCTAAACTGTATGACTTTAGTCCTAGCTACCCAGGTGGCCCGCTAGAAACTCTCAATTCCTTTCCTTTCCGCTGCAACAGAAGTTTCCAAAACAAATAAGCCAGGCCAGCTCCCCACCCTGACTGGGGAAGCCAGTGGGACTGCAGGGCAGAGTGCTGCCATCCAGCTTTTACCACCTTCAAAGTGTCATTAGCCGCTGCTGGGCAGGTGGCCCAGGTCCCTGCAGCCTCAACCACTGTCCCTGTTATCCAGAGCTATCAACCACTGAGATTCTTCTCCTAACAGGGAAACAGCAGAGAACGGGCCGCCCATGGTCTGCTCCCCCAGCAGCCATGATCAGCTTCGCAAATGTGCCCCTCCACATTCCCCTAACCAGTATTTCTCTCTCAAAATCCTGCTGGAGCTACTGCCCAAGCAGACTCCTCAGTCTGGGCTTCAGGGGCTACTGTCTAACACGCCTTTCACTTCTCCTGTGACCACCCCACCCCTCAACTCAAACCAAGCCAACCGGCCCTGGGGACTTCGCAGATGCCTTTCCTGTCTCATGGAGTATCATTTTACTGATGCAAGTTTTCCTCCTTCTTCCCATCCTAAATCTGAATCATCTCTTTCAGGATGGTCCTGACGGGTTGAGAAAACTGCTCAAGGCTACACGCGGGCTGCAGAGCTTAGACAGGACCTCAGGTCAGTCTGACCATCCCTTGATCCTAGTCTCACGCTGCCCAGCTCAAATATTCGAACAAATGAGCACCTATGTGCACCTAGACTTCTTTCCTTTAAGGGAAATAATGGTGTGTTATTAATAAGTGAAGGCTCTAAACTGTGTGACTTTAGCTCTGGCGTGGTCCTAACAGACCGTGCCCAACACCAGTCTTGCCTTCGCTTTGTATTTCCTCAGAACTTAATACCCTCCCTGCAGCTAAGCTGGAGTGAACTATTTGTTACAGTCATTCATTTGACAAACGTTTACTGAGGCCCCTCAACTATGTGCCAGGCATTTTTGTGTTTCTACTATGCGCCAAGCACTCTGCTAAGCGCTGGACATTTCAGTGCCCTTGAGGAGCTTCGTGCACTGCTGCTAATCCCCTTCAGCTCCTTCCCTGGGGGAGGCCCTTAGGTCGGGAGCTCTCTGAAAACTATCTCCTCTTTGTCATCCTCACATCTGTCATTAACAAAGAACTTTTACTTCTGCAAGGTGCTTTTGCATCTATTATCTCATTTTATCCATGGAGCACCCGTACAAGGCAAGGCTGAGAGAGATCATGATTCCATTTGAAAGAGGCGGGCACCGAGGCCCAGGAAGATTAAGTGACCTGTTCAAGGTCATCTGGTTGCTAGGACCTGCTTAGCAGCCAGGTCAACAGTTTTCAGGTCCTTTGACACCAGGCGAGTGACCGATGCATGAAACCCTGCCACATAACAGGCAGATGAGGGTTATCAAGATGGGACCTGAGTGACGACCCACTTCTCAAACTCCGTTGCTGCCAATGGATCTCGAGGAAGAAAGAGGCTAAAGCAAAAACAGAGAGCCTTAGAAAATGCTTGTGCAACTGGAAACTTTGAAGAAGTTTATCTGTGTATTCCTGGTACATAATAGGCACTCAGTACATGTCTGTCAAATGAATGAACTCGCTAGGCAGGCAAATGGCAGCGGGTATGAGCCAGCTAATAATAACGGCTATCTGAGTGCATACTTTGTGTCAGGCATAATCCTAAATGCAACTCACTTCATCTTCACAACCATCTTTTAAGACGGCTCTTACCATCTCCCTTGTATAGATGAGATAAAATGAGGTAAATACCCAGAATGGCAGGCCCTGGACAGAACCCGGTCAGACGGACCCCAGAGCTGAGCTCATGACCACGTCAGCCAAGTGCGGGTCATATGCTCCTGCCATCCATGATAGCCACGCAGTTCCCACTACAAGCACACTGAATGAGTGTTCTGGTGAGTGCTGAGTGAAGGCTGAAGTCACACTTCTGCCCTGGGCCCGCAAGTTTCTGCATGAGTCACCCCCGGCTGTAATGAAGTGTGATAGACATCCAGCCCAGGGTAGGGGCGGAGGGTGCGTGTCAGCTGCATAAGGACTTCACAAGTCCTCCCCAGTGTCTGCGCCCCAGAGTCCAGCCACGACCGGTGGGCCTCTTCCCCAAAGGGCAGCTCTCCACCCTGACTTGATTGCAAAACAGGCCTGGTAAGAATCGGGGCTATGAACACTGAAGACCAGAGTCCCCAGGAAGGAAATTTCTAGCATCTCAACCGAGGCCGAAGTAGAAGGCAGCGTTAAGGAGGGTAGAGTAGTGTTCGTCATCGGGACAAAGACATGCTGGAAAGGTTTATAAATAGGCTAAAGAGAAGGGCCTCCGTGAATAACTCCATTATGGGAGGGGACGGGAAGGACGGGACTAGGCAACTCCAGCTCTGGCTATTTTCGGGCCCCATCAGAAAAGGAGGCGGGCCACTTAGGAAAAGTCTCACCACCAACAAGACGGGGACAGGGGCCAAGGAAAGAGCAGGCGGAAATAATCTTCTCTGAGGGGGCTTTCTCTGACAAAATCTTAAGTGGGAGGGACAAGATTCAGAAGAAATGATCTGAAGCGGGAGAGGCTATTCCAGAAATCACAAATGCTGAAGATCTGTGCCTAAAGGTTGCTGAATTATAAGTTGATTCTGATCTTAGTGCTTCTGTGCGATCTTGGGCCAAAAGCTTACTGCCCCATCCCTAGACTTCAGCTCCTCTAGTTCTTAAGAGGTGTGTGTCTCCTGTACCTGTCTTCGTCCTCTGGCACAGGAACCATGCTAGGGTCCAGGAGAGCAGAGACCAGAGGATGCTTGGAGTTACTCAGAGGAGAAGAGATGCAGAAATGTGAGGTCTGGTCGGAGCTCTCGGCGACGGACAGGCAGGAGCCACCTCCAGGCAGTGCTTCAGGTGCTCCAGTTGCAGAGAGGAGCAACTCTTCTGATTGCATTAGACCTCCTGAGAGACGGGGAAGAAGTGCCTCATGCACCTTGGGCAGGTGACATCTCTGCCCAGTTATCTGTGACTTTGGATCTCTAGGGTCAGCCCGCAGAAGCTGAATGGTGGGGGGGAAATGTTCCCTGTGATTCCCTGTGATTTAAGCAACATGGAGAAAAGCAGGCCAGGGTTAGAGGGCTGACAGAGTGAGAATCCCCAGGGATGGGCGGCCAACTGTTCCAGTTTGCCCAGCAATGAAGGGTTCCCAGAATGCTGGACTCTCAGTGCTAAAGCAGAGACACATCAGGACAAACGGGCCACCCTAGTGAAGGGCTCACATGTGAAAGAAGTCTCTGGTTTGGCAGAGAACCCACGGGCACCATGTGGAATCCTGATGCTCAGAAATATTGAGAGGTCAGGTCCCAGGGTTGGGAAGTCAAGTGCCCTGATGCCTCCCAGTGAGCCTTTGGGCACAAACTGGCCTTGCTGGGCCTTAGTTCCTCCAGAAGACCGAGATAAGTTTGCCTTCTGCACTTGAAAATCTGCTAGAAAATGACTGAAGGTGCTCAGGACCCTGCGCCCTGAAAAAGTTCCTTCTTGGAAATTTCTTAGAATAGCCTGCAAGCAAACCCAGGCGGAGGCCATAAGGCAAGACTCTGCTCCCTGACTTTCCCAGAGGTCACTTCATCCCACCAAGATCTCAGGGGTCAGAGCAGGTGAGGGACTGAAAGATGGACATGGGGAGAGGCAATAACAGCCATTTCCAGGCGGCCAGTGCCAAGCACAGCCAAGCAAGCAGCTACTAACTTCCAGACTGGACAGAGCACGAAGAGGGGCAATGCCCCCCATTCTTCACCCTGCCCAGTGTCCCCCCTAAAGAGTCCAGTGCCACGGACTGAGCTTCCCCTGGCTTGAATCCATTTAATTTTCCCTAAGCTGGTTTGTAGGGCAGGCTGCTGAGCACTCAACGTGTCCAGTCCCGCTGCGCCGCCTTTCTCTACGGCCGAGGGCAGGCTCCAGTTCCATGCCCCTTCTGCCAGCTGAAACAGAGCCCAGCTCAAACTGGGCCCCTGAGTTCAAGGAGACCAGAGGGCATGACTGGATACTCAGCTCCTCTGTCCCTTAAAGGAGTCTGCCCCATTCTAAGGCCCAGAAGAAGGAACAGGGGCGAAGAAGTTAGGATGGAGAAAGCTTCTCCCTCCTGCCTCTGCCGACTTAGTCATTTCTTAACTCAGCAAATGTCCTATAGCACGCACTCCATGAGAAGCACGGGGCAAGAAAGGGCACTGACACCCAGACCCAGAACCCGGGGGTGTAGGACTCACTGAGCTGAAGGCTGCAGACTTCCCCAACTCTCACTCCAAGGTTCTAAGTACGACTGCACGCCTCTGTCCTGCACACCCACCCAAGGGAGCATGCAGAGACGGGGAGATAAAAGGCAAAGAAGAGAAGCCCCAAATCCTGGTTAATTCATGAAGAGAGCTCTGCGGGATAGATAATCAAGCTTCGCCTCAATTTATGACACATTCCTAACAGACAACCATTTTGAGACAGAAGTCCAAACCCTAAGGATCAAGGTAGAGAATTTTTAAAGAATCTAAGGAGAAATGTAGTCAGCCCCCTTTTCTTTCTCCTTGACTGGTCCATCCATCCATCCATCCATCCATCCATCCATTCACTCAGTTTGTATTTCACGAGTGCCTTCGGCGTGCCAGCACGGAGCTAGGCACTCTGGGAGGAAGTTTAATCCAGCCCCACTCCAGGTCTATCATCCAAATGTTCAGGGCTCTGTGCCCTTGAACTCTGCTCACTGCCCAAACCCTGGGGTCCTCTGCTTAGAAGAGGCCCAGGCAGAAGCCAGCTCCAGACAGTAGCCTCTGTAGTCTGGAGTTACAGACAAAGCGGGTACTTGGGTTTCCGCCTCGCCCCAGTCTCTCCCTTACCACTTTCTCCTCTGCCTGGGATGGAAACTTTGCCCTGTCTGCTCACATGCTTCAGTCACAAGGCTGAGCTCCCAGCAAAAGCAGCAGCTCAAGGATACAACAGGCCGGCGCCAGCAAACAGAAAAGAAGCCATTTATTTTGTTCATTCAGTACCAGTCTTCCTGTTTTGATGCCTAGGAAGGCAGTGCGAGCTCACTGCTTGCCCGGCCTTCCCACCGAGGGCTCACTCCCTGCTCCTCTCAGCCCTGTCTGTCTCTCACGAGGCCCACAAACAGCGCCCTGCTGTCTACACAGCTCAGCGCTTGAGAGTTCGAGAGCCAGCCAGCGATCAGAGCTCACAGAGCACACAAGTTTGGTGCCTGCTAGTCCCCGCTCTTGCTGTGAGCCCCTTGCAGGGCCCTGCTCCGCCTGGCGCCTCTGGCCCACTGAGCCCAAGGAGCGCACCGAGCCCCGTGCCCGACTGGCACCTTCTAAGGAGGCTTCTGCCTCTGCCCAGGCGGGCTGCGGTGTCTGCCTGTCTAGCTGCAGATGTCTATCTCTGATCTGCATGGGCAGATGGGCAAGCAGCTGTGCCAGGCGCCGGGGGACTGCAAGCTCCCGGCGAGGAGGAGTGTCCACCTGGCCACTAGGCCCAAGGCCTCAGGGGGCCTCCTCAAGGATAAGAAACAGTAAGACCTCCAAAAGGGAAAAATACAAGAGCGAGTCTCAGCCAATCCCTGTGGCCTCCCACTCCCGCCTGCCTGCTCCCATTCCTAAGGCAGGGACAGAGCAGGCACCAGGGAGCCAGGGAGGCCAGACTGCTTTTCCCATTCTATGCACATCTTCTGACTTGCTGTGTTTCTGAGAGCGACTTCTCTGGATACAACCTCATCATCCTTAAAATCTGGGCTGAAGCCCTAGGCTGCTTTCTGATGACTCTGGCTAAGCTGAAAAGAAACGAAATTGCTACCAAGTGCTGCTTGACCTCCTTACTGGTGGCTGCTGGAACAGCTAGCGTACAATCCTGTATCTGTGACACACAGTGAGCTCTCAACTGTCTGCCACTGCTCTGCCCTTGGAGGGTCTGCGGATCTCACAGCTAGACACCCGATCGCTCGTTCCAGCAGCCAACATCTACTGAGCACCTACTATGTGTCAGGCACATGCTAAGCCCTTTGTTTACATTATTTCATTTACTATCTCTGTAAGGCAGGTGGAGACACCGATCCACAGAGAAGTTAGCTCCCTTGCTCGAGGCTAGAAAGTTGGATCAAAATCCACACTCAAGCAAGCTGACCTCAGCGCTTCACTCTTAAACTCTCATGCATGTGTGTGTGTGCGTCCGTGCATGTAAATGCATGTACTTTGTAAACTACAAACTACTGTACAAATACAATGGAGTTATTATCAGGTCAAGCATACTACTATAAGCCAGGCTGGTGGGTACAGGAGATAGCGAAGGTTTGTGTCTGAGCATGAATCTGATTAAAGATGAACTGTGTTTCAGAGGTAACTGGAAAAGTTATTTGGAGTATCCTGGGCTTTGACGCCCTCCATCAACACAAAGACTTGAAATTTGACTGAATGCTGCAGAGGTGTGAAAGACTCTTTCTAAGACTCCCAATCTGGCATTTGTAAGACACCTGTCTTACCAATCCACAGAGACACCAGGATGGATGGGAGGGGGCCACCCTGTTGCCATGTGGACGCAGCCTCCACAGCAACACCTCCCAGAGAAGGAGGCTTCTTTCCAAAGCAAGAGATCACTTACTGTGGGATGAAAGAAGCAACGTCTAATTACAAAGAGTCATTTATAGGCCATTAGCCTGTAATGAATGGATGGATCTAGGCAATGATCATCAAGGAGGCTTAACACAAAAGGGAAGACAGCCAGACACTGTGTGTCTCCTGATCGATGTCCACACCACAACCAAGAGGGTCTTGCCCCTCTAGTAAATAAATTAAAGGAAGCTGAGCTTGGCCAAGCCCTAAATCTATGTACAGGAAATACAGGGACAGTGTGTGCGCGTGTTCTAAGTCGCTTCAGTCGTGTCCACCTCTTTGCGAACCTATGGCTCCAGGGACAGTGGAACATGTTAAATGGCATGATGAGGACGCAGTCAGCCAAATCCAGAGTGTGAAGAACTCTATAAGACAAATGACCCAGTTTCTTCAGCAAAACATTACAAGAGAAAAAAAAACATTACCGATAGGTAAGAGTGGCTCTTGGCTATAGCAACCAACCACAATGCATGGACTTTTTGGGGGCCAAATTTAAAAAATATTTACTAGGAAATAAATTTTTGATAAGCAGGAAAATAAGAATACCAACTGGATATTTGATTATATTAAGGAAGTATTCATTTGTTTAGGTGTGACCATGATTTTTTTCAGAGTTTCTATCTTTAGAGATGAAGTGATAAGCTGTCTAGAATTCACTTCAAAATAATCGGAGGGTAGAAAGGACTGGGAGTGTACGTAAAACAACATGGGCTGTGAGATGACTTAAAAACTTTGAGTGTATGAGGGCTATTACACTGTTCTCTCTACTTTTGTGTATGTCTGCAGCTTTCTACAACAAAAAAAATTTTTTAAGTGAAAATCAGACTCTCCATGATCATCGCTGTGGTAGTGCAATAATGCATGTGTGTTAGTCGCTCAGTCGTGTCTGATTCTTTGCAACCCCACGGACTGTAGGCCACCAGGCTCCTCTGTCCATGGAATTCTCCAGGCAAGAGTACTGGAGTGAGTAGCCCTTTCCCTTCTCTAGGGTATCTTCCTGACCCAGGGACCGACCCTAGGTCTCCTGCATTGCAGGTGAATCCTTTACCATCTGAGCCACCAGGGAAGCCCAGGGCAGTAATAAACTCCTCCAAACTGGCCAGGGCGCTGGCTCTGGCCTCTGATCCCCGACTCTTGAGAATGATGGAGAGGACCCCCAGACTGCTTTTTCCTTTCCAGGACTGCCGCCGCAGCACTTAGCACTTTCTGCAGCAGATCTCGGGCCTCTGACAGTGGCAGAGCCAGCACTCTGCAGAGGAAGCAACTCTCCCAAGGCCGCGCCCCGAGACAGCCATGGAGCCATACTTCAGCTCTGGAGGTGGAACACCACACTCCAGCTTTCCCTCAGACCACCCTCGCTCAGAGCCGAAGACAAATAGCTCTGCCAGCCGCATCCCGAATTTAGCCTCTCACTACCCCGCCAAAGAGCCGGCATTCCCGCAAAGCAGATCAAGCCCATGCTGCCTTTCCACCTCCACTGGGAGGAAGCAGAGGAGGAAGGTGGAGGGAGGAGCCGGCAGCACAGGCCGCCACGGAGCCCGGAGCCCCAGTGCCCCTCAGCCCAGCCCGGGGACCCAGGCTGAAGCCAACCTCACCCTGGGCAAACAGCTGGCACCACCCAGGCGGGTCCTCCCGTGGCACTTCCTGGAGCTACGGCTCACAGAGCTCCCGGGAGGGGAGACAAGGCTGGGGAGAGGGCATGGAGAAGTCGGGGGAAGGGCGGGACAGTCTGGGGTATCTGCGGATGCCTCCAGAAGGGAGGAGAGGAGCGGTGAGCACCAGACCTGGGGCATTCCAGAGCGCAGAGCTGCTGGAGAAGTAACTGAATCAAAGGCGGAGAAGAGAAAAGAGAGCAAAGGAGGAAACAGCAGTAGGAGGGAGGCCAGAGAGACGGGGTGGGGCCAGGCCAGGCCCAGGGGCCCACAGCCAGAACCAGGGCTCGGTCACCAGCCCAGCCACCCCGCAGCCCCAGCCTCAGCCTGAGCGGCCGTGCCCAGCCGTGAGCTCAGAGGAGGCCCCTGCCTCGCTGGCTGCGCGCAGGCGTGTAGGTGCCGGCTCGACGAACCTGGCCCCTCAGCCCTTGCCTACCTCCCAGCAGCTGGTCCGGAGAGACAGACGATCCACCTGCCTCCTGAGCAGGGAGAGCCAGGGCAGGCTCCACCCCAGGCCGAGGGGCCTATCCAGGCAGCCTGCCGGAGCCCGCCCTTTTCAGGGCACACCGCTCAAGGGGACACGGGCTTAACCGAGCACTCCTCCAAGGCACCTGCTCCATATTCATGCCCACGCTGGGCAGTCACGGGATGACCGCCGCCCATCTCTCATGCTCACTGACCTTCAGGGGCCACAAGACCCAAAGTTACCTTGGAGCCACCCCTCGGGCCCTGAGGAGGTGGACCACGAGTTTCCCACTGAGCGTCAAGGCCCCTCACAAGTAACCTCAGAGGGAGTACCGACGCTGAAGCTCAAATCCTGGCTCTGCCAGTTGCTGGCTGCAACCTAAGGCAAGTCCCTGAACAGCTCCGAGTCTTCATTATAGAGTTACATGACCCTGGGGCTCAGCCTGCACCTGCAGAGAGATGGGAGCGTGCACGGAGGACGAGGGTTGAGGGTGCAGGCAGGAAGCGACGCTCTATAAATGCTAGCTATCACTGCCATAAACAACGTTCTGGCCACACCTAGGAAGGAGGAGGCAGGTTTCTGTCAGGCTCTGCAACGCCGTCCCAGGAAAGCATAAGGCTAACAACGCACCAAGCCAGACAGTACCGAGGCTGGGTCTCTGCACCCTGTGCAGAACAGCAGAGCCCCCCCACCCCCCCGACCCCACAAGCCCCATCAGAGGGAAAACGCAGGCCCAGGACAGCCAAAAGGGAAGGCCCACAGGAGCGTGATCTGGGGTTTCTCTAGCCATCAGGCTTCAGCACTGAAAGCAGGGTGGCTCCGGAAGAGCAGGCAGTTCACACCCCAAGGGTTGCTTCTCCTTTACTCCTCCAGGGAGGAAGTTGTGGGCTGCAGGAATTTCCACGAGCAACTGGGGCTCCAAAGTTTTCTGCCTCTCCTAAGAACAATACTGTAAATAATAATCTCTGACATTGGCACATTGCTTTTTATACACGTGGCCTGCTCCCCAGTTGCAGCTTCACGGAACCCAAAGGAGGAAGCCTTACATTGTCAGCCCTAGACCACCACTGATTAAACAGCTGGGGTTCAGAGGGGAGAGTGAGTGATCCGAAGTTACACATCTTAGGGGACTGCCCAGGAAACCCAGCTCTGCCTGTCAGAGTCCATTTCTGCCCCTCGGGCAGCCCAGGGCCTGGCCCTCAGGGGAAGGGTAGACACTAAACACGGAGGCCAGGTCCTGCTCTCTGGACAGGGCCCCGGTCCTAGTTTACAGCCGCTCTGGGGAGAGCTCCTGCGACGGGCTTCCTCAACCAACCGTTAGCAACCTAGAAATCCAGATCAGGCAAGTTCAGGGGCCTCAGGGGATAAAAGCAGATCAGGCGAGTTCAGGGTTTCACTGGCAATAAATTCCCTTAAAAACTTAAGAAATGTCCATTCATCATGCTCCTGATCGACAACAAATTCTTACTCCGCTTATTCAAAATGACAAAGTCCCTCCGAGGCTATGAGTTCTGAGAGGTCCAGCCTTGGACCATTTCTCCCCAGGTTCTGAATACAAACGGGCAAGAGTAACAGGATGCTGACTGTGGCCGTCGCGGAGGAAAATGAGAATCCCCTGCCTCCAGAACCTTCCCTGGGAGCGGGCCTCAGACAGGGCGGAGCAGGCAGTATGGACCAGACGTGCTTCAGCCCAGGTGCCAGAAAAAGGTCCCATGAGGCCATCATGCATCTAGGCAGGGGAGTAAGACAGAGAGCATAGCTCCCCCATCTCAGAGAGAAGCAAGTAGGGGAGGCAATAAGGTGAGTTGGAAGGAAAGTCCCCTGTGCATCCTGTTCAGTGAAATCTTAAATCTTTGAGCTAAAAGAGTCGATGAAAGATCCCGAGCCTTCAAACTTTTCTAGTTATTCATAAAATACATTTGCACTTCCTGCAAACTCACCGTTGGATGAAGGCTCTAGGCCTGCTATTCTAGATTTGGTCTGATGAGACCACCTGGAAAAAGACAGACACTTTCCTCCCAGGGGACTCTTTCATCCCCTTGGCCTCCAAGGGTTAACCAACAGACACCCCCCGCCTTCCCAGCCAGGCTAGGGCAGCTGGCGAGTGTGGGGGGCGGTGAGGGGGATGTTTAGCTTGGCCTCAGCCCAACTCTGCAGACAACTTTACTCAACATATAGACACCCGGGCTGGGCCCCTTGGACCAAGCTCCTCCCTGCCTTCCCCACCGGGAGACAGGCTCCCGAGAAGGCCCCTCTTGGGGGAGGAAGTTGGGAGGGGGCAGCTGCGTTTCAGGATTCCGGATCCCAAATCCATCTCTGAGGCGGCAGGGCAGGGCAACTGGACTAAGGCAAGAAGACACTCAGGGAACGCTGGGCAGCCTCGGCTCCAGGGGTGGCAGTGCCAGAAAGATGGTGCCAGTGTTGACGAGCAGACAGAGGCAACCGTGGGAGAAAGCTGGCAGACAGGAGGCGGGGCGCCGCCTTCGCCTTCCCTGTGCGGGCGGGAAGGTGCAGGGAAGGGCCGCCCTTC